>NC_134273.1:84108962-84469587 GCF_031893055.1 Leptodactylus fuscus
CATGGTATATACGAGCAATGTGCCAGCACTTAGGGAAATCCTGGTAATTTTATGTCTGGAAGGGGGGACATTAAATGGGTTTTCCAGGCTAAATAATTGAAGACCTGTCTTTAGAATTGGTCATCCATTAAAGATTGGGAGGGGTGCGGCATTGTATAGCAGCTCATACTCATTCACTTGAGTAGGACCGAGCTGCAAACCGGCCACGTCACCAGTGAACATGATGGCACATTGCCTGTGAAGTGGAAGTGGCACTCGGAGCTGCTGGCACTGCGAACAGCGCTATACCTGATCCCATGCTGAGTGCGGTATTGCAGCTCAGCCGTGTTCCTGGGTTGTAGTACCAGACACAACCCACAGGCATATACATTGACTAGTATCTGTGCCTGTTATCGCAGGCCATATGAGTGATATACATGTCAGATGGCCTGTAACGTGAAAGTGACTCTGCAATCTTCCCGACCTATGTTAAGCTATATGTGCTAGGTCCGCTGTAGGATCATCCGTGTTCTCCCTGTGTCTCCACGGCCCCATTCATTCCCATCCCTGAGCCCAGGCTGCAAAGTGAACAGATACCGGACCGGTCCTGAGTTTGCCCTGGGACTCACGGCTGCAACCACAAGCCCACGATAATACATGGGTGTGTAAGGGACCATAGAAGTGAATGCGCCCGCTGTGACATTGCTATCACACTGATTATGAACACAGTAGTATACATGGAGCCTGGGTAACCCCCAACTCTGCATGGTGACCAATACGAACGCCTGTTTTTTCCTCCCCAGGATCTGGAGAACCAGATGCATATAGCCGAGCAGCGTAGAAGAACATTGTTAAAGGACTTTCACGACACATAAGCGGCCGACGCATTTTCCCTAGGAAAAGTGAGCGCATGTTATGGTGTGAGGAAGACTCGATGCTGCAAGGAACCCCGTAGCTCTGAGGAATGTGAAGAAAACCAGAGACCCCACTTTTCTTACCCGCTCGTTAATTTTTGGATCGTGGTCCGTTGGTATTTTTCCTCCCCCCTCTCCTTTATAATTTTTTTTTTTTTTATGTCCCTGACTTCTTCCTACCCCCGAGTAGATGCTGTCAGCGGCGCGGCCGTTCCAGACATCGCTCTTTCCCTATTTTTTTTCTCCCCTTTCCCCTTCTCCTTTAACCCTTCCAGCGCTCCACCAGCCTGCAGAGAATTGCTTGGGCAGTGAAAGGGTCGATCTTCAGTTTTTGGTTTTTTTTTGTTTTTTTTTCTTTTTTTTTTTTCCCTTTGTTCCGGATGGCAAGTGTTGGAAAAGTAGTTCAATTTTTTGAATGGCTGTTAATAGAATTAGATTATTATGGAAAAATGTCATTTTGAACTGTTGTACAATTATACAGAAGAAAAATAGAATTACAAAAAACACTTTTTAAAAACATTAAGTGCGGGAGGTTTTTTTTTTTTTTTTAACTTTTCCTTCTGTCCCCACGTACCCCGGTACTACAATAATGGATGGGATGAGTCTGGGGTTACTGGATCTCCTTTATACACTGCTTTAGTGGTGTCTCCACATCAAGCATGGGCTGGGTAATCTCTGCTGTCCCTTCTAGTTCGCTACAATGTATCAGTGCAGGTAACAAGAATTAGAGTGGAATTGTAGAAAAACATTTGCAAAGTTAGTGTAACCTTGTAGGGCTGTAAGGCTGCGTATGCTTGGAATATTTGCTCAAAATTATTTAATAGAGTTGAATTTAAAAAAAAAAAAAAAAAATTTAATAAAATGGCAAAAAAGATAGCGAACCCCATGTCCGACTCCCTAGAACTAATGTCACCCAGCACTGCTAGCCCAGGATCGTACCCTCACTTCTGTCCCAGCCCAAATCTCACGGCTTGTACCATTGCCACCATGGCTGCCAAACCAAGCCTGTGACTCGAGAGACGCCTCTGATGTATTCCCGGCCTTCATATTGGTAATGGGTTCCATCCACAATGAGCCCTGCTTTGAATGAAACAAAGGTATGATTATAATGGGATCCAAGCCAACAACTGGTAACCTCCATCTAACACTATGCAACACCAAATTATAAGAGAGTGCTGTCAGAAACACAGACAGGGGGCAATACGGTGGCTCAGTGGTTAGCACTGCAGCCTTGCAGTGCTGGAGTCCTGGGTTCAAATCCCGCCAGGAACAACATCTGCATGAAGTTTGTATGTTCTCCCCATGTTTGCGTGGATTTCTACAAAGACATAATGATAGGAGAGAAAAAAATGGGGTTCACAATCTACATTACATCCAAGTGTGAAGTTCTAGAACTTTCTAATATACCTTGTATTTCAATGACAAGATCTCTGCCTGCTGTGAATGTGGATGCTGGTTTCCATTCAGAGGCAGTATCCGTGTACATGGCTGGTCCTGCTGTCGGTGGAGACTATCGTATTCAGTCTAGACAATGCTCTGAGAGCCCAACATGTAAGCGGCTGCTGCACAGATCTCTCTGCTGGTTTGTCACAGTGTACCAGTCTGGAGTCCAGGCTCTGATAGCAAACAGATCCGGAAAATGAAAGACCTCTGGATGCATTACTACTGATTCTTCTGGCACATAGGTGAACTGTTCGTGCACACAGGTTAGCGGGACGTCCACACCTTTGTTGCTTTTGTCCGTACTTCTGTTTTAGACTTTCCCTCTGATCCTAGGACTAAACATTAAAATGGATCCTGAGGGACCCTGCTGACTATAATGAGGTCCGTTGGGTCTCTATTGTTTTGTTTGTGACTTCACCAGATGGAAAAAGTTGCGCTCCACTTTATGGATATGAGAACGAGACTCTCATAAGAATACATTGAGGGGGATTCATCAAGACCAAAGTATTTTACACTGGTCGTGAAGTCCCCTGCACCAGCGGAGGGCGCTCTTAATTCATGATGAGGGGCTTTCCTCCGGTACCCCTGTGCTTAGATGGGGGTAAATGTTAAATTGTATGGATTTCTTCTGGATAAGGCACAATGTAAGTTTAACCCTTACTGAACCCCATGGATTCATAAGGAAAGAGTGCTTCTTTAAATTTGATAGTAAAATTCCTGGCAGTGAAAGTGCACAATGATCAGAAACGTTCCGGTTGACCTCTAGGGTGCTGCTGCTTTTGGTGTATCAGTACCGATGTCTCATATACCTATAGGGGTGCATGGCTGAGATTCTGTCTTCCTAATTACATCATGGAAGACAGATTTGCATATTCTTCCCATGATACCTATAGTTGTAATATAGACTTCGTAAGGCCCGTGGTGGTCGAGCCAAGGTAAACCACAAAGAAGCCATTCCAGGAGTTGGCCATTAGTGATCGCCTATCCTAAGGACACGCCATGAACGCGCTGACCCCAGTAATCCCCCTTAGATTCTCTCTTACCATTTATCTCCGGTCCTGCCACAATGGCGCCCATTTCTAATAACAAGCGCATGCCTTGTGTCAGTGCCAGCCCTAGTCTAGATAAATGAGCCGCCCGCCCTGGTCGATGCTCTCAGATTAGACAGGGCGGGTGTGTACAGCATGTCACCGTCACTGAATGTGCTGCTATTAATACTCAGGGGGTCGTGCCACCGCCAAGATGAAGACTGTGTGGGATTTGACAAAGACCAGCTCCTCGCGCTGTTATCTGCAGGGAATGCACTTGGTTCAGGCTCTTTGTTTTGATAAATCCAAGATTGCAGATATTTTTAGATGTCGTCTATGTATTTTCTGCACCAGACCCGGCTCACTTGCTCCCCTTCCCTCCTGTCCTAGTTGTATCTGTCTGTGGGAAAGCTGGGTGATGAGCCTGATGATTGTTATAGCTCCGGTATGGCTGATCTCTGGGATTCAGCTGATGTGTATCAGTGGAGTATCTATTACTGCAATCCTGGACAAATCGATCACTCGGAAGAACAGACAATATGGCCGCTCCTCTGCAGGGTGCACCGCGTGGGTAGTCGCACTGAGACTAATGGAGTGGGTGATCTGCATCCCTGTGCTTGGGTTTGTGGCGCTATACCGTACAGGGGCTGGAGGGCTCAGTCAAAATTTTGTCATGGCCCGGTTTTTGTTAGTGACGCCCCTGACCTTGGGCCATACGGTGACGCGGTCATGTGATTCACACTTGAGCGTTCGCCTTTCCGCGTCACACAAGCCATTTCTCAGTGATAAGTTGCCTGGCCTAGGACTGAGTGGGAGTTGTAGTCCGCCCAAGTTGCCCCGACCCCCCCAAGACAACATGTAAAGTTTAATTTTAGGATATAAAGGTGAAGCCCCACCTATAATCTGCCCCTTAGCGCCCCCTGCAGTGCGGGCTGTCATTACAGCGGTCAGTCAGTGGCAGCTCCTGGTCCTCCCGTGACGTCACCGGCTCCGCCTGCAGGTGTCGCTAGCAGGTAGGCACGCGCGGTTACCAGGGCGACGAGCGCGGCCCCGGCTCCTGTCATCCAGTCAGTCAGGCCGGGCTTGGGATGGAGGCGGCGGGGACCGGAGCCCCGGGGATCGGGGGGAGCTGCCCGGGCGAGGAGCCCCCGCCACCCATCCGGGACAGGCTAGCCGGGATCCAGAAGGGCAACAGCGTGTGCTCCCGCTCCTACTTCGTGGTGGTCATGGTCTTCGTGCACGTCTATATCCTGAATGTCATCGCGCTGCTGCTCTACGTCTACTACAGCAACGGCAGCCAGAACGGAGCGGACACGGCGGGGGGACCGAGCCCGGCCGCCACCTCCAGCAGCAGCAGCAGCAGCAGCAGCGCCGCCTCCTCCTCCTCCACACCGGCCCCGGAGCACAGAGCTCACCTCAGGCACGAGGGGGACGGCGGGCCCTACAGCTACCTGCCCCGGCTGGAGGGCATCAAGGTGAGGAGGAGCAGCCACGGTCATGTGACCTGGGCTGCAGTCAGGGCTTAGGGGGTCATGTGACCTGGGCTGCAGTCAGGGCTTAGGGGGTCATGTGACCTGGGCTGCAGTCAGGGCTTAGGGGGTCATGTGACCTGGGCTGCAGTCAGGGTTTAGGGGGTCATGTGACCTGGGCTGCAGTCAGGGCTTAGGGGGTCATGTGACCTGGGCTGCAGTCAGGGCTTAGGGGGTCATGTGACCTGGCAGTGCTCGGGGTCATGTGACCTGGGCTGCAGTCAGGGCTTAGGGGGTCATGTGACCTGGCAGTGCTCGGGGTCATGTGACCACAGCAATCACCTCAAACACGTTAGAGGATGGGTAACCCATAGCAAACCAGCAAAATGAAAGCAACAATCTCATTGGTTGTGTCCGGCTCCTGCTGCAGGTTTCACTTGATAGATCCAAAATCATTGCACCCCCCTCCCAATATTTTCACCCCTGTTTGTGGGATATTTAGCGCCCAGATTGGCATGGCAGGGCACATGTATGACGGCGCCATATTCATCCAAAAATTCACACAAATGTCATCAAATTCGGTGCAGGTTTAACTGCGCATGTGAATGCGTCCTAAGGGTCCGCGTCCATTGTGCTCATCTGTCATAGGGTGAGAAAAATGGATGTTAAATGACAGGATCAGACGGCGCCCCCTACATCAGGGGTCTGGAGTTACCCCCGTGTACATTATGGGAGCTTCTTCTGTCCTACGTTTGTATCATCACATCACATTACATTATAGTCAATGGCTCAGATGTCACTTTGCCCATTTTCTGACCTGCTTGCCCATTTAGAGAAAAGTAGATGAAGCAGGGCAGGGATTTTTCCGCGGCGGCGGGGGGGGGGATCTGTGACGGTGCACACACTATGAACACCAGCACACAATGCAGCAGTCTTAGTAAATTCCCAGACAGTAGACAGCTCTGTATACTGTGTAGTGGCTGAGCCAGGTTACTGCCGCTTCCATTCAAGTAAGTCATAACCCAGCTCGCGCGCTACGCTCTGTTTTCTTTATTATATTTTCACAGTTTATTTTTGCGGCTGCCGAGTGTCAGACCCCAATTTATACAATATTGATGACCCTTCCTAAGTATAAGTCAAAAGTAACACAATGCTGGAAAACCCCTTTAAATGATAAAATTCTGTCTGCCTGTAGCCGCCATAAGGGGGCGCTCACTGCGTACACATGTATACAGCACCTGTATATAATTACACAGAAAGCGCCATCTAGTGGCAGATGCTGGCAGCCTGTACAGTGGACCTACCTGGAGTCCAATTCCAGAAGACTCCCAGACTAAGTGTTTCTTGCTTGCGCCCCATTTGCTATCATTTACCCTAATTTCTATAAAGTGACACAGACAAATATAAGATATAGACCGCATGCGCATATAGCCGGGGCGTGATTGGTCAGCACGGACCACATATGGATGACATCAGCGTGCCATAGGGAGCGCAGGTTGCAAAACGGACAGGTATAGTAAAATCACTGACACATTGTAACAAGTCTGCACCTTATTATCAGGCAGCAGTAGCAGGTAACACATGTGCGGCATGCTGAGAGTTGTAGTTCTGTCACGGCTGGAGACCTACAGGTTGTACCACTACCCCAGAGCTCCGCTACTGCTCAGTGCCAGGTAGACATGGCCTTACATGGAGAAAGTCTTACCGGTATGCACAAGACGGATTGCTATCTCTCGGGAAAATTCCCGTGTCTAGACGCAGGCTCTCTCCTCAGATAAGGCGCTGTTCACATCTACATCTGTGTAGCTGAGATGGATGTGTCATGTGATGGATATCAGTGGTGCCCCATGGACGCCATTAGCTTATAATGGGCTCTGTCGCTGTGTTTGTAGAAATAGTGCTGCACATGGTGCTGTTTCCCGTTAAATGTGGTGGAATCCGGCGCAGATTGTTGTCTATATCTTGACGCCCCACATGTATCTGGACCTAATCCATGCACCCACTCCCGTGTCACATGTCATGTCTCCCTTCTGTCACTTTTGCGTGGTATCTCGCCGCTCTGCCCCCCATTAGTGCACTGCCAGGGGATGATGTACGAGGCAGCTGCTACCGCTGCACCAGTACGCCGTCCCCAGTTACAAGCTCCAGTAACCACAGGGCTCCGCCGCCGCGTGTATTCTTAGCCTGACCTACTTTTTATAATAAATTGTTATTTATTACGACTCACATCTGTGCTTTACTTTCCAGAGCTTTCTTAAAGGGGTGGTCCAGGCGTTACATCTTGCTGTCAGTGGATAGAAACATCTTGGCTTGTATCAGGAAATGGATCTAGTGCTCACAGCTGAGGTTTTGTTACAGCCGTGTTCTCCTGACAGCCCGGTCACAGTTCACACCCCCCGAGTCTCCAGATTTTTAGGTGTTGAATGTGTCCTAGACACAACCCTAACCTGCATGGTTAATAGTCACAGGAGGTGGCGCCATCTACTGGATCTACCACATACCAGGCGACATCTGATGTTACCCATTCATTCTAGTGTCTACCATCTCTTGTCCTGTCTGCTTTGATAGTTTGGTACAATGTATCAGTGCAGGTAAATTCCAAGGTCAGGGGCTAAATGCAAATGATCAAGTGTGCCACCGAGGGGGGTCCGATGGAATGGAATCTCCCATTGAAATCAAAATCGGCAGGCACTCAGTGGGAGATTCCATTCATTGGACGCCCCCTGGGATTGCACACACAGTCATGTACATTCAGCCTTGGACCTTGGCTTTCCTCGGTGCATTCACACTACGTAACGCCAGCGTGTGTCACAGCCGTACACGCCGGCGTTATAGCCGGGCTGCCGAACACTTCCCATTCATTTCTATGGTAGCCGGCATACGAGCGCTCCCCATAGAAATGAATGGACTGTTTCTTTCACTGCAAGCAGTCCCATTGAAGTGAATGGGAAGTGCCGGCGTGTATGGCTCGGCCTGAGCAGAGCTTGCCGTATACGCCAGCACTTCCCATTCACTTCAATGGGACTGCTCGCAGTGAAAGAAGCAGCCCATTCATTTCTATGGGGAGCGCTCGTATGCCGGCTCCCATAGAAATGAATGGGAAGTGTTCGGCAGCCCTGTTATAACACTGGCGTGTACGGCTGTGACACACGCTGGCGTTACGTAGTGTGAATGCACCCTAAATCGGTTCCCCTTTGGTCATTTACACGAGGCCTAAGGTACAAGTTGTGTAAAGTATTAGGTTTTGTCTGGAGAGTAAAACTGAATGTTCTCCTTCACTGACAGCAAGCAGAGATCTTATGAACGGTGAGGAATTTAAGCAAATTGAAAGCACTTTAAAAGGTTCATTCAGGACTATGACGCTTCACTACTTACCTAACACAGCACCGTACATCGGATAGTGGCCATGCTTGGCAATGCAGCTCAGCCCCCTTCATTTGAATGGGACTGAGCTGCAACATGGCTATGTGATTAATGAATTGAGAAGAAGAGCTCCATATCATAGTCCTGGACTAACCCTCTTAGGCCGGGCACACAGGGACACATCTGCTGACACTAATGGATTTTTTAGTGTCACACCCAAAATGTTCCGGAGAGATCTGTGAGTAAATACTGCGGGTAGTTGCTGCTTTATCCCCTTGCACTGCATAGATGCTGAGCTCCCCCCATACACATACAGTCAGCCCTGCCCGGAATGGCTGATACCAGAAAGCAATCGATCATATTCCCCAGTATCCTAGATTGTAACGAGACCTTAAAGGGATGGTCCAGGACCTATATACTGAATATTTAATACAGAGTACAGAGCTGCGCTTTGTATGCAGTGAAGAGGCCACAGCCCTCACCCAAACACTGTGGCCACTTCAAGTAGCTGATAAGTGGGGGTACCACAGACCCCCCCCACCAATCCTAAGGGCAGGTCATCACTATAGAAGTCCCAGAAAACTGCTTTCAGTTACAGAGGATCTGTCGGCTCTCATTATATGTCTGTTTTAGGAAATACTTGTTTGAATTCTGCTTCGTGCTGTTCCTCTGTTACTCCTCCTGGAAACGTAAGCCTGTTAGTAGCAGCCCCTGGAATCGCATTCCTCTTGGGTTTACCTTAATCATTGTGACTATATTGGGAGCCGGGAGAATGCCATGGTACACGCCGGTACCTGCACACCATAAGTCATCACATGCTGCGTAATCCTGCTATTATTCCATCACAATAGGAATTTTATACTCCTCGTCCGTCCTCGAGCAGATCTCGGGTTTCTGAGCAGTTTCTAATACCCTTGAAGGAATGTGGCTTAACCTTCAATGACCTCATATGTGACATGTCTGGTCAGCACTTTACCTTAGGACCTCATACAGACACTGCTGCATTTTCGTGTCTCTTGTAGACCATACATCTGAATAGACCTCATTAAAGGGGTTCTGTGTATGTTGTTAGATGTTTCCCCCCCAAACATGGGATGATGGGAACCCCGACAATTTGCTGCACTCTGCAGGGGACCTTTATAGGAACTGTTCATTTTCTCTGCACCGCCACCACAGGAGAGATTGGGTATTACATCATTTTAATTGAAAGCAATGGGTTGCCCACTCCTCCAGAACAAGAGAGGCTCTGGATAATAGATGAGGGACCTGAAATAATCCAGTGAAAACTTATGAGCTCTACCTACATAGTATGGCGCCACCTGGTGTTCAGAGTGTGTAGCAATATGCACGTCCACCAACTGAGGTGGACGCACATGCTCAGTCACTCCTCAGGTCTCTTTATAGTGATCCTCCATTCATCAGTCAATAGAATGATCTTTCTGCCCTACTTGTCAGGGAGGAACAGAGACTGTGCAGTAGGGGGCAGTATAGCTAAGGGGCTACACTGTAGACTGCCAGAGGGAGAAGGAAACTGACTCTGTTGATTTTTCTCCTGCATGGAGCCATTAGAAGATATAAGCCCTGGGAAAGCAGGGGCAGGACATAATGCTTTTCAAGGTTGTGGAAAGCTGGGTGACAAAGCCGACAGTCTATGTAATGGCTACAATTCCCTTTGCTCACAGTGATTGTTCCTCTTTTTTCAGGTTGGCTATAAACAGAGGATTGAATTGGTCAGCAACAAAATGCATGAGATGAAGACGCTGAGCCTAAAGCCCCTTCTGTTTGGTAAGAGCTTCGCCCCCCGTGCCAGGGTCTCTGGTGTTTAGTATGGCTGATGTCGCGCTTCAAGCTGTTGTAAGGGAATTTAATCGTCTTAATGCATCAGGCAGCCTGTCATTTTATTAGTGAGTTGCGGGGGGGGGGGGGATAGAAATGAGCAGCGTATCAGCAGATCTAGTCATGGCTGGGTAGGGGTCACCGGCCCTGCTGTGCAGTAATCCCCTGGATCCTGCAGGACTGATGTCCGCCTGGGTGAGCCCTATAGTGTGATAGCAATGCAGCAGGTCCTGGCAGCAATGGAAGGGGTCTTAAAGGGGCATGGCTAACGTAAAGTACATACATATATAGGCAAACCTCTTAGGGTGCATTCACACTGAGTAAACGCTAGCTTATTTTGTAGAGTAAAATGACACTTGTAAATTTTGCTATCCCATTGACTTCAATGACATTTTACAGGCGTATTTTTACAGGCGTATTTTTTACAGGCGTATTTTTTACTGGCGTATTTTTACACTTGTAAAATAATATCATTGAAGTCAATGGGATAGCAAAATTTACAAGTGTAATTTTACTCTACAAAATAAGCTAGCGTTTACTCAGTGTGAATGCACCCTTAAAGGGGCATGGCGAACGTAAAGTACATACATATGTATGCAAACTCTTAAGGGGGCATGGCTAATGTGAAGTACATACATATGTATACAAACCTCTTAAAGGGGCGTGGCTAACGTGAAGTACATACATATATATGCAAACTTCTTAAAGGGGCATGGCTAACGTAAAGTACATACATATATAGGCAAACCTCTTAAAGGGGCATGGCGAACGTAAAGTACATACATACCTGTATGTATGCAAACCTCTTAAAGGGGCATGGCTAATGTGAAGTACATACATATATATGCAAACCTTCTATATTGACCTCAGACCCCAGACAAGACCACTATATTAATATGAGACCCCAGACCAAGGTCCTATCTTAATTTCAGACCGCTATATTAATCTCAGACCTGAGGCCCCTATGTTTATATCAGACCACACACCAGACCCCCAAGGTGTATTCAGACGCCCCTCACCCCTTGGTGTAGGAATATTGCTCGATCTCTATACAATATATATATTGGACCCCGATGACTATTTATCTCAGTGGCCGCAGTTATTGGGGTACTTGTTCTGATAAATGAAGCGGACTCCAGCCATTTATTACATCCAATTGTATTGATTTTCATTCCAACAATCCCCCCCCCATATATATATATACAGTGCTATCTATATACAGTCCCCACAAAGCCCCTCAGACTTATTTCATTGCAGGCTTAGCGTGTTCCCTTAAGTTAGGGCCACACCGGCCCCGGCCAAGGTACATAGCGGTGCCATAGTCACATGAAGTCGTATTGCCAGGCAAGAAGCATCTCCAGTGACAGCCACATCACTCGTCCATACGGCTGGATTCACACTTGCAGGTTTTGATGTGTTTTTTTTGTACCAGACTTACTTTTGCTTACATTTAGAATAGTCCTAATATTTCTTACAGCTGGGGGTTTGTTACAATGTTATCCCTTCCAGATAATCCCTTACCAGCTAAATGAATACAGTGGCAGGAATCTCTTTCCTGTGCTGATAGTTTGTTACAATGTGTCAGTCTAGAGTCCAGGCCTAAGGTCGGAGAGCGTTGTCTGCATTGGAGACAACTGTGACGGAAGAAATGGCTCACGAGATTAGGAAAGCGTGGCTGCTTTCTTTTGTCAACAGCGCTTCACCTGTCTACAGGTTGTTTGTGGTACTGCAGGTCAGCCACATGCACTTAAAGAGGTTGTGCATGACCAACACTATGGACAACACCCGGACCCTCACCGATCAGCTGGTCTGGCTGTCAGGAGATGTATATCTGCTCCTATTCAAGTTCCTGGCGTCCCGTTACGGCTCCGTACACTGAAGTGGCGATGCCGGGGAACTGCTTTAATAGACACAGAGTGGCTTCTGGCTATATACCCAATATACAGCGTCTGGCAGCTGGACCAACTGATCGGTGAGGGTCTGGGTGTTGGTCAGATACTGATGACCTATCTTTCGGACAACCCCTAACTATAGTCAGGACCCCCCCTTACCCCTTTCCATAGGTCATCGGAACCCCATTCACATGTAGTGTTGCACAACCCCATTATATAGAGCAAACCTGCAATACCAGTCACAGCCTGTAGACAGAGGTGGCGCCATTTTTGCCATGTTTCTATAATCCTGGTTCGCCTCTTGAATACAGACACCAATAACGGCTGCGTACCTATAGCCTCAGGCTGTGACTTTCTTCTGACTACGGGGAAAAAGTTGCACAATTTTTCCAAAAAGTCTCTTGTAAGTCGCAGTCACATGACTTACTGTATCCCTATGGAGCGACCCATACAGTACTTGATATCATGCAATAATAGTCTCTGTGTATCCTCAGCCCCAGAGGGGATTTCCCCTAAAATGAAAAAAATCACCAGTAAATCACTTTAGTCCTATCTGTTCCTTGGAAAGCTGGGTGACTGCCCATATTACCACTAGGAAGATTTCTATATCTCTGCCTAAGTGTGCGCCCCATTCAGGAAAGCTGGGTGACAGCACCTGTAGGCCTCATTGTGGTCACCCAGCTTTACTAGGATCAGATATACTACGATACAGCTGTGTAGCAGTTTTTCCATGTTGAGGATGACTCGGGGTTGTACGTTTACTGTTGACTTGCTGATTTTAGGAGGAGCTCCTCAGTAAGCCCCCTACAATCGGCATCGGTGATGCTTCCATTTCTTCACGGCGACGTTCAGGTTCTTGTTCCTCTTCTGCCAGGCGTAGGCGTTGTGCACCACGATCTTGTCTTCTCGCACGTCCCCGCTGATGACATAAGTGCCCGTCCGGGTGCCCCGCATTATGTTCTGCACACAGGTAGCGTCCAGGTCTAGCCACTGCTGGAGTCGGGGGAAGATGTCGCCCCGGGGGAGCGGCCCGTGCTTTAGGACGTCCACTCTGGAATCCATGTCAAAGTCAGACACCGAGCTGGATGACATATTCCTCTTCGTGATACGGACCTTGGCGGCTGCAGACATAAAACAGGGGTACATTATGGATTATATAACCCCCCACTCTATATAAGGCCTAGGGTTGTCATAAGTTCTGATCCTGGGAAAGCTGGATGGTTCAGCACCAGTCAAGTTAAAGGAGTCCAACGTCTGGAACAGCTGGATCAACTATTTGAAGGCAGTCATGAGTTGCGGCCTCTTCCCTGTGCGCTTGTCGGTCGCATGGGACAGCATCAGCTCAGTCCCATTCAAATAAGCTGCAATACCAAGCACAGCCACTATTCAATGAACAGCGCTGTGCTTAGTATTCATTGAAGCGGGTGCAGCGCTTATCCAAATGCTGCGGCCACTTTATCTAGCGGATCGGTGGGGTTCCTGGGTTTTGGACCCCACCAGTCACATATTTAAGTCTTGGAAAATCCCTTTAACATACAGAGCATGCTGGGAGTTGTAGTCCTGCAACCGCTAGAGAGACACAGGCTGGGGATCACCATTGTAGGGCTGTCAAGTCCCCCCAATATTATTGTTACAATATTATAACTAGTCAAACTGGACCCCCCCTTAAAGACCTCACACCAGGACAGTTCACTGGATATGGCGCGGCTTCCCTGGTCGGATACATGACATCAGCCTCAGTCTCGTGTCTTTCTATGGTCCAGAGCCGGTGTCAGCGTCTTATAATTTACTTTTGCATGGGGGGGCTCCAGTCATTGCCGCCTCTGTATACAGGGCTCCCGTATACGCAGCGCGGCTTCTGAGACAGAAAGCATGTCTTTCCCAGGCATTTAGCCCTTGGAGGAGCAGCCGCTGCGCCGGAGCTGCCAATACCTTTTATGGGGCTGAACATCAAGCAAACGGTTTAAAAAGTTCACATTAAGACATGTGAGAAATGCTGAGCGATCGGGTCACCTGCGCCCCAGAGCGAGCGAGACGCTGGAACGCACGAGAGGACAATGTGTCTGCTATAGGGATATCATGTGTAGATTGGGGAAATGGAGGCTTATGGGCTGATTTGGCCGATAACAGAGAGTAATAGAGTGAATTTCATAGAACGGGCTTACCGTCCCTTTAAATTTAAAGGGAAAGTACCACTAGGCCAGGCTGGTAAAATGAGTAATATGCATTATATCCATATACTAGTGAGTTCATTTCTACCCTGTGAATGTCATCTGGTATTGGGAGGATATCACTTTATGATCAAGGGGGTCCAACTTTAAGACCCCCAAATTCAGTGAAGAACAAGGGCTTTGTCCCAGTGTAACACTACATTGCAAAGTCTTCCCTGCACAGCAGCACCTTAGCCAGAGGAGCAGAGAAATCCTGTTCTCTTAAATGGGGCTGTGCTGCAGTTCCCTGCACTGCCAGGTGTTGGTGGGGGCGCTGCTGTGCAGGAAAAAAAAACTGTGCAGGGGACACAATGCTATACCAGCGCAGCATACCCTTCTTCCTCAGGCTCGATGGTGGTCCCTCACTGATCACAAAGTCATGTCATATCCTAGCAATATACCAAGAATGTCCCTTTAACAAGGCATGTCCAGACTTAGAAAAACATGGACGCTTTCTTCGTGAAACAGCACCACACCCGTCAATAGGTTGTGCCCGGTATTGCAACTAAACTACATTGCAGTGGAACTGAGCTGCAATACCAGACACAACCTGTGGGCAAGTGTGGCGCTGTTTTTAGAAGAAAGGAGACGTGTTTTTCTAGGTGTGGACAATCCCTTTAAGCATCTGTGTCTAACCGATATCTTCTACCTATATGTAGATGTAATGTACAAGGAATATAGGTTAAGTCTATAGAATAAGTGTCCCAGATTGTGTGACCCAACACGCCGAGCGTGGGATGATGAGCAACTACTGCCAGGCGGCTGGGTCATCAGTGTATGTAATGGGATAGAGACTGGTAATTTATGAGTTAACTAAAATGGGTGATGCTCATTGGCTGAGAGCACCTGACTGGGGCTCCTCCCCTTTGTCTCTTTCAGTTGGATGCAGTAATGGTATACAGGCTCCGGCACTTTCAGGGGCTTCTCCAGGATTAGGAACACCTATCTGCTTACTTCTTGAAACAGCGCCACCCTGGTCTGTGGGTAGTACTTGGTATTGCAATTCAGCATTATTGAAGTGAATTGGGTTAAAGGGATTTTTTGGTCTAAATAATTGGGCCTGTGATGTCACATGGGATTGTCGCTGACACCTCTACATCCGCTGTCACCTACATAGCCTCCAGCCAACAGGTGGCGCTAGAGGCTCATTGTTCTTCAATGGAAAGAAACCTCATTTGCATACTTTTTTCCCAGGAGGGCATTGCATGGTCTATAAGACTCCTTACACCTACTTGGCGCTCTCTCTAGGGGTTCATTTTAGCTAAAGTGATGGGCAGGAAGAACAATGGAGGGTCGAAGATTAAAAATAATTGATCTGGAGCCCTTGGCTGCACAAGTGTTACGTATCAAACAGACGGCATCCGCCCGCTGTCTGCTGCTACCCAGAACCGATTACAATTGGGCACAGATGACACTGGCATGGGTACAAGCGGCTGGGTATAGAGGTGTGCACTATGTCAGTACTTACCAAAATCATTAACACAGAACGTATCCAGTATCTCCCTGGCAGAGCTGGCGTCATCTAACTCACAGTCCCTGCAGCTGGCGCGGGGCACGGCTGTAAGAAACAAAGGAAAGTCATGTGTATATATATAGGAGTACTGTGATAGCGAGGATTATTTATACTCTTATTATGCAGTGTAGTGAGCGCAGCTCTGGAGTATAATACAGGATAAGTAATGTAATGTATGTACACAGTGACTGTACCAGCAGAATAGTGAGCGCAGCTCTGGAGTATAATACAGGATAAGTAATGTAATGTATGTACACAGTGACTGCAGCAGCAGAATAGTGAGCTCAGCTCTGGAGTATAATACAGGATAAGTAATGTAATGTATGTACACAGTGACTGCACCAGCAGAATAGTGAGCGCAGCTCTGGAGTATAATACAGGATAAGTAATGTAATGTATGTACACAGTGACTGCAGCAGCAGAATAGTGAGCTCAGCTCTGCAGTATAATATAGGATAAGTAATGTAATGTATGTACACAGTGACTGTACCAGCAGAATAGTGAGCGCAGCTCTGGAGTATAATACAGGATAAGTAATGTAATGTATGTACACAGTGACTGCACCAGCAGAATAGTGAGCGCAGCTCTGGAGTATAATACAGGATAAGTAATGTAATGTATGTACACAGTGACTGTACCAGCAGAATAGTGAGCGCAGCTCTGGAGTATAATACAGGATAAGTAATGTAATGTATGTACACAGTGACTGCACCAGCAGAATAGTGAGCGCAGCTCTGGAGTATAATACAGGATAAGTAATGTAATGTATGTACACAGTGACTGCACCAGCAGAATAGTGAGCGCAGCTCTGGAGTATAATACAGGATAAGTAATGTAATGTATATACACAGTGACTGTACCAGCAGAATAGTGAGCGCAGCTCTGGGGGATAATATAGGATGTAACTTTATATTAAATGTTACTTACTCCTTCCCTTGGTGTTTGTGTCATTGGAAATTGTGGAGATGCACATCCCATGATCGATAGGAAACTGTTCACACTTCAGTATCTCTGGCCAGGGGTAGCCATAACAGGCCATGATGGGGGCACAGCTGTTCCTCACCGCTTGGCACAGGCTTCGGCATGGCTTTATGATTCGGTCTCTGTAGATAGAAGGCTTTCATTAATATTACGATCATTTCCACCTATTGGTCTCTGAGTCGTCTCTTTTGCTGAATTTCTGCTTCTTTGTTTTAGTTGTTCTTGGGAAAGTTGGGTAATGACCAGTATGGCCACCACTGCATTCTTCACAGAACTTGTCACCCATCTTTTCTAAATGGCCATGGCAGATTTGGGTGACACAGTGTGTGGTGTCTGTAGTGAGGTCATCTCGGTTGGGTTGTCACCAAGTTCTCCTAGATATAGCTAAGATACATATACCATGAGTATTGTGCAGACCCCGCCACATAATCCCCGCTCGGCGGCCCCCCGCTCTGGCGGTAGGTGGCCCTAATTCTCATGTCAACTTCTATGTGTCATTGAGACAAAGGGCAGGAGACTCTGCGCTGCCCAAAGACACCGAGTGACGCACGTACAGGTCAGTCAGCCGTAATTCAATAAGATATCCAACAATACCAAAACCACTAATGCGAAAATATGGCTCCTAATTACCGGGCGAGTGACGCAAGTAAGAGTAGTATGTCCGCCCACGAGCCTAGGAGCATAACGACGCCCCCCGGAGGTTACAGTCACCGCCATAATGACCTCCTAATGTCAAAATGTCAGTAGCACTCAGGGCAAGACCGTTCATCCAATTAGCTATTTACTGGCTATATCTCATTCTGGGAAAGCTGGGTGTCCACCAATATGGCCTCTGCTATTTTCACAGAAGCCGTCACTCTGCTTTTTTAGACTCCAGAATGGCGTGTATGCTTTTTTTTTATATAGTGATACAGAAGTGAGAGAGGTATTGCTGCACAACGTGGCAGATTTGCTGTTCAGAGGTCTGGGAAAGCTGGGTGATAATGCTGGTAAATGGGTTATCAGTGACATTATGTGGATTTAGAAATGACTGTGGTTCAATGGTATTAGAGGAGGGGTGAAGGAGAGGGTATGGGTTGTCGGGGTCCGGCTTTAGGTGCCCCTGGTGATCTGCACCCTTTACTGCCCTCCCCCCTCTATGACATCCTAATACATGTATGCAAAGAAATATAATACTTTTAGGGTACGTTACCCTTCCAGACATATCGGTGCGAAGAGCGAGCACAAGAAGATCCTAGCGTCCGGGTGACACTCACGCGCCAGCAGCGGCAGCCAGCTGGAGGATTGCTGTATGACCTCTGCCATGGTCTCGTGCTCCAGCAGGTTAGGGATCCTCATCTCCGTATACCCAATGCCATAACACAGGGGCATTTGCCTGGGGATGGTCATACACCTGGATGAGCTGCTGACAAAGTCCACATATATGGCGTGAGTGCCGGCGCTCCAAAAACACAGCAAAAAGAGCAGCTGCCACCTGGAGCCCGGACGTCCCGGGTATCTGCAGAGCCACGTACTCATGGTCTGTATCCCTGATGTGATCTGATGCGTTGCCTGCACAAGTGACCGGCGGACTGAGTCTCCTGTAGTCATGGCCTATGGTGTTTTATAGGGCCGGGGACACTTTTCCTGCTAATCCTTTCTCATTAAGATCGCGCACACTTGGACAAGACAATCCCACAGTTTGTGTTTGCCAATGGGTCTGATTGTTTGGTCTTGTTAGGGGGGCAGCTTAAAGCAGCAGGTGTTGTAATAGGGGCAGACAAGGGGGTTGAATGGTTGAACTTTGCTGCCCCGTGGCATTATCTCGGCCCATTATTGTACTCTTGATTGGATCTCTGCAGGAAGCCATTTGTCCACCAATCCCTCCACTCTCCGATTTGTGATCATTAACCATCATGTAAAATACAACGCGTTTCCTTCTCGCTCTTCTCAAGCCCAAAAACAATCATTTATGGAGCGGGGGATAAGCCGGGGCTGTTTATTTAGCCCTGGGGAGGCTCAAACAACCCAAGAAGGGGCGCGGGGCTCATTAATTGTTTTCCTTTTTAAAACAATCCCTCCCGACTCGCATCCATTTATAGGTTTTAGGATCTTATTTCCCCGGGGATCGATCAGAATGTCATTGGTGGTGATGTAAAACGTCACAATTTAAGGTTTCAATGAGTCGCCTGCTTAAAGGGGTTTTTGGAATTTGGATATTGATTAGGATGCACCATCAATAGGTGATAGGTTGGGGCCCCGACACCCAGGATCCCCCACAGATCAGCAGGTCAGTGTTGTGGTGCGCAGTGCGGCCTCTTCATTGAATACCATATATTAGATGTATATTAACCATTGATCTCATCCTTGCAGAAATCCCCAACTTTTTGACAGAACAAGAGTGCAAGCTCCTCATCCATCTGTCTCAGTTAAAGGGACTCCAAGCCAGTCAAATTCTACCGGTGGACGGCTACAAGGAAGCCATGGAGAACCTAGAGATAAGCAAGGCGGACATCTTTAATCTATTAGATCACAATCAGGACGGGCAGCTGCAGATCAAAGAGGTAAGGAGGGGGTTAAAACTACTCCCGGGACATCAGGCATAGAGGGGTATGTCAGGTTTAGGTAGAATAATCGTCTAAAGACAAAACCTGCAAACCTCTGCTTGCTGTCAGTGAATGGGAACTTGGCACAGAACGGCCTGGCCTGGACTCCAGACTTATACATTTACCTGCACTGATACTCTGTAGCTTACAGATATAAATGCAGCAAAGTCTCAGCTGTAAGAAGGTTTGTACAAGGGGGGTGTATGTGGACAGAGGCGTCTGTGACTGCTAAGGTCGGTGATATATGTCCAGTCTTCCAACCCTGCGAGCCCCAACACCGGAAAGAGAGAGGGCCGGGACTGTACAACAGAGCACCAGGGATAGGCATGAATATGGAGTATGACGTATTTTTTGTTCTACACCCACCCTGCTGCCCGAGTGTCCTATCATTCCTGGGCAACCCCTTTCAAGTTAGGTATAGGCAGATAAATGGCGGCAGGTGTTCGCTGATGTATTAAAGGAGTTTTCCAGGGCATATTAATTGATAACCTATCCTTAGGATAAATTACCAATTAAAGATCTGCAGGGGTCCAACAGCCATTTGGAGCAGCAGGGAGCCCCGCTTCTGTTTCACAGGTCAGTTATATTCATTAGTCACATGGTCCTATTCGCAGCTCAGTCCTGGTCTAGTGGATGGGTTTAGCTGCAATGCCAATCACAGCCATTATACCATGTACGGCGCTGTGTTTGGTATTCAGTGAACACGCTGCAGTGCTGATCCTAAGAGCAGGACTTCAGTTATTAAGCCTGGAAAATCCCTTTAAGTGAACATGCAGATTAGGCGGTGTGTGCGTGATCATGGGGGTTAGCGGTGGTCGCTGATGTCATACAGTGGCCTCGCCTGCCTGCTGTACGTGATCAGTGACCAGCTCAGGCTTTCATATGTGCAGTGAATAGGGCCATAAACACACTGGAATTTCAGGTATCCCGTCCATTCGTCCTGCTGCTCTGTTTCATGCCATGATGTATCTGCTGGATGGCATCCCGCCCCATCCCCCAGCACAGGATCGGAGCTGTCAGGGCTTGTGTAGTGGTAGATAATGATACGAAGCAGCTCCCTGCAGTTAATGGCTCAGCTCTGTCCAGAGAGGATGGTGCAAGGAAGATGAATGGTCCCTGCTCCTCTGCCAAAAACCTGGGTGACTTACAGGGGGGGCTCTGGTTATGCGTGCAAAGCCGGATCACTATAGAATGACATTTTCTACCACTTTTATACTTTTTATTGGTTTCTTTTGCATTATTTTCTAGATATCTGTTTGCTGTCAGTGACCCGGAGCCGTCCTTGTAGGCCCTAATATATAACAAGGCGCCCTCCTCCTTATAAATGAGGTGCACGTCCTCCGGAGCCGTCCGGGTAGGCCCTAATATATAACAAGGCGCCCTCCTCCTTATAAATGAGGTGCACGTCCTCCGGGATGTGCGAATGGAGGTAAATAACAAAAAATGCACAAACTCCTCTCCATTTTCTGCTGCAGGTACTACAGGGCCAGATTTTGGATAGGATTTTGAGACGACTGACCTTCTCAAGATCCCGTCCGCCCCCCTACAGTTTGCCACTGCAATGTGGATGACGTGTGACACACCCGGGATGTTAGGAGGGTCGAATCCATTCACTGAAAGCAAGCAGAGATCCTGAAAGTAATCACAGATAGTAAAGGGATCATAAAATAATCCTTATGAACGCACCCCACCGCCATGGAGGACACCTATATATTTAGGCCAAGGTTCTGAAGGGGTTAACAGACAAGTGTCTTGAAGACCAGTATTGTCGTTCTTATAGAAACTTCTTAGGATCTTCTCTTGAATCCTCATAAAAGCCGTTATGTATGGCCATATTTATGTTAGGCGCTTCCCGAACCCATTGTGAAGTACAGACCTTACATTAGCGCTGCCGCTATCTATACAAACGCGCCCGCCGCGCCAACATTTCATTTTTATTGTAAGTACATGTCCGGCGCTCCATGTGCACAGCGATGGAAAACTGTCAGAGGTTCCAGAAACAGAGATCAGTCCTCATGGTCGTCGGAGCCTCGTCCCCTAGTTGGGCGTTTAATCTCCCGCGCCAATGGCGGATTCTGCCGCCTCAAAATCAGCCCCAAATTTCGGCCTCCCATTTATTTCAATAGGAAGCAGACGAGTCCCGCTTGTTCCTCAGACGGAATCTGCCTGAAACTCCTATTGAACTGAATTTCTCTGAATTTTTTACGATTTTTTTTTTTTCCTTCTTTGCAGGTATTAACCCATTCCCGCCTGGGGAACGGCAGGTGGATGACGCCGGAGAATATTCGGGAAATGTATACAGCGGTTAAAGCCGACCCCGATGGAAACGGTGAGCGGCTCAGTGTCAGTCTGCTGCGTGCACAGCCCGCTGTAAATGTAGCCCTGTGTTTATGTGACTGCATTATCCCTGTTATGTCCTAATGGATGTCGTCTCTTGAGTGCTTGGAATAGGATTAGGATAGAATTTCCGCCATGTAGTGGCTACTAAAAGGTAAAATACAGGGTTTCTTATCTAATAATGCGTCCTGGTTTCTAGCATTGGGTTATCCATTTATTTTACTGTTTCTGGTATAATAATATATCTATGAAGGAAATTGATATCAATTATATGTGTGGGGTTCAGCACTGGGCACCCCTATTTATCAGGAAAATGGTATCTCCCAGCAGGCTGTGTGTGTGGCTCGGTTCTAGCATAATGGAGCAACATTGAGGGACACAGATTGCTGGGTGGGACCCCCAAAATGTCACTCTTTAGTATACCCTATAAACCAGGGGTACACAACTAGTTTTAGTAAATACCTGGGTTGGTGATCTGGGTCGAAGCTAAAGAATAATAGTAAAGATGTCGCCATTTTGCAAAATTTGGAGGAATATTTGTAAGCGGGAAAACCAGACCTGAGCCCTAAAATTAATCGGACCCCTGATATAATCACCAGACCCTTACGTTTATTAAGAATCAAATCAGATCCAAGACCACACCCCTAAAACAGGTCAGAAGAGACCCCCAAATAAAGTGTGTCACACCCCAGAGCAGACTCCAAATGAATCAGACCTCTAAAATTAAACCGACCCCACCCAGGTCCTCTTGTTGTCCTGACTGTAGTTCTGCTACATGTATGTGAGGAGACCTTGTGCTATACATGACGGCAGGTCCGCAGGGTCCAGACAGCTGAGGGTCCTGGTTTGGATTTGGACCATGGTCCAGCAGATCAGTACTGTTCTATAAACCGCAATAGCCATTGTGCCCCAATACTGGAGTCAGTCACGATGTCCACATACAAAACCCTGCAACAAAACCTCTATAATACACCCCCACTGTGCCACCATCATTGCCACAAATCCACTATGATCGGGGCAACTACAGTGGCCCCTCATATCAGGGACAGCCATAGCCTCCTGCGCCCCCACAATCGTCTGCATAGCAATGAACCAGACCATAATATCCCACAGGCCAGATCTATGAAGTAAGCCCAGGAAGGATCTGAAGACGTTCCCTGGAGAATGGCGCAGCTCCAGACATCTCACTACTTGTAATTGTATTAATGTGTTAATGCCTAGAACTGACGGCAGGTGACGCACGGGATCCGGATCTCCTGGTAACCGCTCCTTGTCTTATAGGTGTCCTCAGTCTGGAGGAATTCAAGAAGCTAAATCTAAGGGACTTCCACAAATACCTGGGCAACCGAGAAATCACCATGAATGACCTGGTGAGGAACAGTCAGCACACGTGGCTGTACCAGGGAGAGGGCGCGCACCAGGTGCTCAGGTCCATACGGCAGAGGTGGGTATATAGGGTTCATAGAAGTCTCCATCGTACACACCTATGGCTTTAGGTGGGAGATTTGTTCACTGGTACGCTGCTATTATGGCATAGTGTGACTGTATGCTTATATAGGGTATAGTAACTGTGATGACTCTTTGCTGCATTGAGTATTTTTGCGTTAATGTCATTTTCTGCAAAGAGGGCAGCGCCGTAATTCTTGTAAATGGGCAGGGTCTGAATGTCCCCATTGGCTGTGTAGCGGGTGGTGGTGTTTTGCATCTCTCACAGTACAGCCATTTGTGACACCTTGAAGTCACACGGCCAGATAGTCTTCTATAAAAGGGGGATTTCCTGCATCTTTTAGGTCTTCTGTCCAGATTTCCATTTCTGCACATTGCAGCCACCCGTCAATCCAGAGCTGGAACCTGGGCTACCATCTCGATCCTTGGCATGCAGATAGGGAACTGGACTCCTACGAGCGGAGTGCGACATCTATGAAAACATGGAGACTACTGCGTTACCACTGGGCTTCTTCTCTCTCACGTTGCTGTTAAAGGGGTTGGCCAGGAATTTTTAATTTATGACCCATCCTTAGAATAGGCCATAAATATCTGACTGGTGGGGGGTCTGACAGGAGCCCCCCACCCCCCCCAAATCTCCCGGGTACCACATAAACCTCCTAGAAGCCTGAACACAGCAATCTATACATGTTTCCTGACTCGGCCCTGGCATATACTGGTGTCGCTATTGCAGGTGTATACATGGGTGGGGTGAGTGATAGGCAGGTGTATTAATATTTTGCACAACGAATTTCCAGGTCTCCCGGTAATGAAGCACAAGTGTACTTGCATGACCAATGCATCATTCACTAATATGAGACAAGGAGCCAACAAAGCCATGAAATATTAGGGATGAATTTCCTGGTTTATATAGTTGCATTTGGTCATACGACAAGTGATGGGGATGATATTCTGGGATTTTACTTCTTCGCCTCCCCTTGAGCTGCTACCTGTGATCACCTTCACCTCCTCCAGTAATCACATTGTATAGCTGAGGTACAGCCCTATGGAGGAGCAGAAGGAAGAGGACGGATCTCCCGAAATCTCTCCTCTGCATAATCCACTCCTAGAGTTTATTTACTGAGCCTAATGTAGTGTTAATTGAGGGCGGCAGAGGAAATGAGGATGAGGCCCCCCCGGTAATTGTCAGCAAACAGCCCGGAAATCAGCAAACAGCGCAGCCCCCCCCCCCCTCTAATTAATGCAAGTCATTGACTCAAGTGATTTATTAGGGCCGGGTTCACACACAGTGTAGTGACTGTACTGCTGAAAATACTGCAGGTCTTCACGGTGCCACAAAGCAGAAGAGCCGGAAGAAAATCAGGACTAATATTTCTCCTCCCTGCCGGGTACTCTTCTGGATTTGACCTGAAAAACTGCATCAAAACTGCATGTGCGATTCCAGCCTTAAAAGGATTTTCCAGGACTTATTAATTGATGACCTATTCTTAGGATGTGTCTTCCATTGAAGATCAGGGGGCCCCCGCAGATCAGCTTGTTTCACAGTGTCACGTTCATTGGTCACATGGCCTGTTTGCAGCTCAGTCCCATTCAAGTGAATGAGCTGAGCTGCAATACCAAGCACAGCCACTATACAATGCAGTGAAGAGACCGCAACGGTCACCTGAAACCTGAAGTCTTTTCAGAGAGTTGGACGCTTGCTGATCTTCAATTGGTGACCTAGTCTAAGGATAGGTCATCCATTAATAAATCTGGAAAACCCCTTTAAGGGCTTGTGACATGATCATAAGACTGCACACAAGTGGATGCCATTTTGTAGAGGTTTTCTCCACTCTGTAAGTAAAGTTGCTGTTTCCATCCTGATCTTCCTGGTTCAGGTAAAGCTGCTGGCTACCGTGTATCTATTACTAATGGCCTTATTCTGTTCACTTTCTAGAGTCATCAGGTTGACCCGTCTGCCCCTGGACGTGGTGGAGAACAGTGAGCCCCTGCAGGTAGTGAGGTACGACACCGGCGGGCACTACCATGCCCATATGGACAGCGGGCCAGTGTTTCCAGAGACAGCCTGCGCACATACCAAGCTAACAACCAATGAAACCGCAGCATTCGAGACTTCCTGTCGGTAAGAGACCCCCCTGCTTTGTGTGTATGTGTATATATATATATTTCTAGCTGATCCTTGACATCTGCCAATATATTGCACTTCTGCTACCAGTATACATTGTCCCTCCCAGGCTTCCATAGATCAGAGTCTGCAGGAGGGAACAGGGCGCTATCTAGTATAGATGGGCTCCTCATTGGTTTCGGCGGCTCCCCTGCCATAACAAAGCCAGTCAGAGCTGAGCCAGCGCCACCTACAGGATCTGTGGCAAGTGCCAACCTCTTAGGGTCCCGTACATTCTAGGGCCTTGCATTTCCATGAAGCCTGGTGAGCCGGTGAATACATGATAGCTCCGGAGCTGCTGAAAATGGCTGCTATAACTCCCTAGAGGAGAATAACTGGCTGATAAAGGAGGAAAATAGCGCACAGAGAGGGAAGGAAAGAAAGGAGGTATGGATTATATTCAATACTGACAGGAGGAACTACCAGACTTATCATTGTGACGCGCCCTCCTGCTGTCTGTGATGTGACTGCCCTCTACTGGCCATGTAGACATAGTACATGCTGGATCAGTGACGTCCGGACTCAGGCTTTGTATTTTCTGTCTCAGGTACGTCACCGTTCTCTTCTATCTGAACAATGTCACCGGGGGCGGAGAGACGACGTTTCCCATCGCCGATAACCGGACCTATGAAGAGATGGTGAGTCCCAGACATCATCATTATAAGACTGCGATCCTAGAGGGTGGGGGGTTTGTGGACTCCCTCTAATTCATCTGCTGAAATACATTGCATTCTCCGCTCTGCACCATGGGATGGCTGATAACAGATAGCAAACCGTAATCCATTAGCGTTAAAGGCAATGAAAAATCCTTTGTGCACATGGTGCAGATTTCAGAAAAATGTCTTCAAATTCTCCATATCAAAATTTTCACCTAAATGCACAAATGTAAGAGATATTCTGTGTATTGTCGTATCCTGACGTGTCACTTCTGTTACAGTCTTTAATCCAGAATGACATTGACCTGAGAGACACGCGGAAACATTGTGACAAGGGGAACTTGAGAATTAAGCCCCGGCAAGGAACAGCCGTCTTCTGGTACAATTACTTGTCTGATGGTAAAGGTACGAGGACTGGCCTTACATTCAGCATTAAAGGGAATGTCCACCATCTAACACTAATTCTGTGCTGACTCATTTCTTAATATACGTTTGTTCCTTATTTCTGACACAGAGCGCCAAACCCCCTGCATAGATTTAAAGATGGTTGTCCAGACTTAAGATCTTCATAGTCTATCCTCAGCATGGGCCATAAATACCTGATCGGTGAGAGGCCCCCGGACTGATCAGCTGTATAGTGATTGGGCACCGTCACCACAGCTCAGCATTCATTGAAGTCAGTGGGAGGCGAGCTGAAGTGACGGCACCCAGATACGATACAGGGGACAAGCTTGCTGCTTCTGGACCTATAGTGTATGGGACAGGCACAGAGAGTGGCTCAATACAGTTGGTCAGTCCAGGGGTCGGCTCTCTACTCCCCCATTGACCTATCCTGAGGATAAGCCTTAAATAACTTAAGCCCAGACAACCCCTTTATATGATAAAATCCAGTTGTCTGCAGCCACCACTAGGGGGACCTCATGCATATTGTGTTTTTATTGCGTTTATCACTATTCAGTAAGCTCCCTCTAGTGGCAGCTATAGGCAGATGAATTTTAACATTCAGCACTTTGGATTTGGAGCTCTGTACGCCACCACTATAGTATACTGCTCTGTACACTGTATATAGCTTCCAGATACGTACACTATACCAGTGAAAAGCAGAGCTGCTTCCAGCTGTATACCTTGTATAAAGGTTCTAGCAGCCAAATCAGCTGATCGGTGCAGGGTCTGGGTATCGAACCCCCCAGCAATCAGATAGTGATGACCTATTCTGTGACCAGGTCATCAGTATCCGGTACCCTTAGGTCTTACACAACCCCATTTAGATACATTTTAGGCTTTAGCTTGATGGTGTTCTTCCTTTTGCTCTTGCAGGCTGGGTAGGGGATGTGGATGAGTTTGCTCTCCACGGCGGCTGTCTCGTAACTGAAGGAATCAAATGGATCGCCAACAACTGGATTAACGTTGACCCCAACAAGGCACGACAGCTGTGGTTCCAACAGGAGATGGCCCGATACGCCAAAGATGACCACGAGAGCCAGAAGGAGTGGACAGTGGATAAGTCATACAAGGACATCCATGTGGATCTGTAACAGCAGAGCAGCATGGCTAAAGGTAGACGCGGGTACGGAGCGCAGCCATCGCTTACCCCGTCATTTACATGCCCTGTCCTTCTTGTTCCACTTCCTGCGAGGATTCAATAGGGCTGTCATACCGGCTCAGTGCCACAGTGAGGCGACAGTGAGTAGAGTCTGCATGGCTGGTATACGGGGGGTACAGTACAGATGGGCTCTGTGTCGTCAGACAGGGCAGCGACGGATGAGCCACACTGAGCTAGAGTCACCAGCTTTGCGTTTCATGATTTTCGAGTCTGGGGCCACAAATCCAGGTTCCATTTTTGGCAACATTTACAATATTGCTTGTCTGTAAACCCTCAAAAATCGCCCTGGAGTATGCAGCGACAAAGATTTCACATATCTGGCAATATTTAGCAATGGAGGAGGTGAAAGTATAGTGGCGCCATCTGCTGGCTGCCTTGTAGAAGCATGTCTCTAACCGATCCCTATGACAACTCTTCCAGTCCTCTGTTCCAATAGGCCAGAATTATTACTGGTAACTTTCTCTAGATACATATATGGATCCACATCAGTGTCTCCATCCATAGGGTTTCGATATTGATGTGTATTGTGATTTTGATCTACATGATATTCCCTAGAGACCGGCTTCTACAAGACAGTCTGAATCTGCAGTAAATGAAAGGGTTGTCCACGACTTGAAGAAAAGCTCTGCTGTTTTTCCAGGAAGAGTGCCTCAGATGTCCACAGGTTGTGTCTGGTATTGCAACCACCTGACTGGGAATGATCCGTAATACCAGAAACGGCCTGTGGACAGAGGTGGCGCTGTTTCTGACTAATAGATGAGCCTTTTTTTCTAATCTTGGACTAGCCCTTTAATATTGCTGCCCCCAAGGAATCTATAAATACCTGTATAGAACAGACAACGGGATTTGTAGATGCACTGGTCATTTTTAGATCCTTCTTTCTGTGCCAGTTTCTTATAATATCAATACAGAGCTCCAAATACCCTGCACAGAGCTAAAAAATAACATTCACCACTAGGGGGAGCTCACTGCATACTGTGTTGTTATTCAGTTCAATGTATGCAGTTAGCTCCTGAGCTCCCCCTAGTGGTTATTGCAGGCAGACTGTTTCATTATACCTGTGCAGGAGATTTGGGGCTCTGTGTCAGTCTGATCAGTATTAGGAAATTTGTCCAGACAGAATGTTGGATTTAGTAAAGGGGTTGTCCGGACGCAAACCAAATTTTTGTACTGATGACCTTCCTACAGGACACGTCATCAGTATGTATTCTGTCGTGGTCTTACTCCCGGCTCCTGTGCAGATCAGCAATTTTAGCAGTCTTTGGATACCTGAAGCCACTAGTGAATGGGTGGCGTGGGCACTGCAGTTCATCAGACCTAAGAGTATGCCCTAGGGGGGGGCTGCTGCGCCACTCTGATTATGCGCCTGCCTGTTCAGAGCCCGCCTGTTAGACCACAACATATCACATACTGAGGAGCTGTCCATCAGTATGAAAATTTGATAAGGGGGCCGGACAACCCCTTTAAGACGGCGCCTGAGCTTAGAGTACATTCTGTACACACGCACCGATAAGTGACCCATCGGACGAGGAGTGACCAGTCTCACCCATCATATCTGCATGTGCTTTATCATAAGGTGGGGGAGGGGGTCACATTTTAATTTTTTTTTTTTTTTACATCATTTGACCAAAATTACAACTATCTATTTATTTAAATGGGTCTTCCCACTAACAACATCGATTCACAGGATGGGCAATAAGTGTCTGGGGGTCCCACCACTGATCACAAGGATGGGGGTCCCGGAGTCTTTGTTGTGTGGGAGGAAACCCACCAAACATGGGGAGAACATACAAACATACAAGGTCGGATTCGAACCCAGGACTCCAGCGCTGCAAGGTAACAGCAGTTCTATAGACGTGAATGCAGTGGTTGTTACACATGCACACTACGACTCCATTCACACTGGGATTGTTGGCGTCTCAGGACTCAGATACTTAAAGGGAATCCTGTTGTTAGTGGGACAATCCCTTTAAAGGGAATGTGTCGCCATTTTTCATTTACATGTATTAATACCAGATCTATCACTATTTTTCTAATCTGTTTTTATTTTCTGATTGTAGATTTTTTTTTTAATTTTATTGTATTTTCTGTCCATGATTATGGGGGTGGCCATCTTGTCTGGGCTTCTCCTCTGTTCTGTTAACAGCATTTAGTGATCTGCTTTACAGCACAGTCAGGGCCATAGGAAGCAATAGACTGGAGCCGACTCATTGAGGTCTATGTGTTTGTGCAAGGAGGGGGAGGAGATAAGCTGTGACATCATCTATTGTCAGCAGTGATGTAATGGTGGCCCAGTGGTGTTCTCTATAGAGGTGTTATCTTCTATTGTAATCCTATCTGTGATGTCAGTGATGTGACTGCTGCAAAGAAAACCCCTAGAGAATTGGCAAGTGTCAGACTGGTATTAGGCTTAGTAGACAGAGTGAAAATTACAGGATCTAGTACAATATTTTTTAAAACATAGATGGCGACATGGAAAAATTTTTAAAGATATGCTAAACATGAAAACTTACAAAAATAGGCGACACATTCCCTTTAATAACAATATATCAGGTGATGAATGTAGATGTGGAGCTTCAGTATTCATCTGGTTCCCACTGTATCGGAAAAAGGGCGAAAGCGCCCGACGGTCATTAACCCTCTCAGAGGATCTATTTTATGTATCTGTCTATGGCTGTGTGTACATTATACGAGACCTGTAGCTTTAACACCTTTCCATTATCGTAGAAGGAGAGGATTACATATCCGGAGCGAGGTCAGGTGTCCTCCTATAGAACGGTGCGGGTGGCTGCTATCACAGTGTTATTATGGCCACCGTTTATTGTCATAGTGTTTCAGGCCCTGTATTCTCTGCCGGTTCATTGCTTCATGTATTTCTATGGTGGGTGAAGCTTTGTTTTTCTGATACAGAGCGACAAATCCCCTGCGCAGACCTGGAGGTAAAGCAGCCACGTGGGAATGGAAATGGTATTCTGACCATCAATCCTGTAGCAGTGACATCACGTACGTTATCACATGACCTAAAAGAAACAAACCCTGGTTGAACATTGAATTCAGCGTATAAACTGTATGCAGTGAAGTCTTGAGCTCCCCCTAGTGGTGGCTACAGACACGGCATGTTCTCTTTCAGTTCTATGTAGGGGATTTGAAGCTCTGAATTAGGAAAAATGCTATAAAAATATGTCAAGGGATACGCAGAGAAACATGGAAATGGGGTCCAAGGGAGGACTAAAGGGGTTCTCCAAAGAGTTATAGTTTTATATACAATGGATCTTCATCAAATTTGTGTCCCCGCTGTGCAGGGGCTGTGTCCTATCATCAGTGGGCACAAAATCCCAAGAGAAGGGGAGAATTATGGATAGAAAATATAGGATCAGCGGCTATAGAATATCCTTAGACATTAGAGGACGGTCTGCTGACAACTGGACATTCAGGAAATTGTCTGACTACTCTTATAACATATCAGCATTCTCAATTGTTCATGTCAGCCCTGAATAAAGTAAAGTCACCTGACCAGGCGATCGACACCAAAGAGTGGCCAGCAGCTAATATGTAAGGTAGCCGGCACCATGAGACACGTTATTCAGGTCTGTTCTAGAGTTTACAGGTTTGTCGTCATTGTAACGTTGCGTCTATGTGATGTCTACACGTGTGGGATATTGCACTTCTCCACTGTTTACACGCCTGGGCTCAGGGCGCTCATCGTACCATCTATCCCTATTATTTATTTGCACGTTTCACTTTATGTCGTGTCTTCGGGTCATGATGTTGTTTGTTCCACCTCTTAAATTATTGAAAAATAAACTTTATTTATACCTGTGTGTCTGACGCGTTTCATTGTAGACCATGGGGAGAGAACACAGCGCCAAATAATACAGCTGATCTATAGGAGAGGTGAAGAGTCCGACCTCAAATATCAACCTCCGGTGGACAGAGGCTTAAAGGGATGGTACCAAGTATTGATGTTATCTCCTATTGATAGGGTAGGACTGCTGGGACATCCACTGGTCCTGAGTCCGTGTCCTGTACTCTCCATCACTCCCATACAGAAGGATTGCAGCAGATATCAATGGGATATTAGCTTTAACCTGTTTCTTCACGTATTTGCCTCCTTCTGCCACTGAACACATTTGTACAATAGAAGTCTATGGAGAGGGGAGGAATAGGAGAGATATCAAACAGGGAGACATCTGCACCATAGAGAGATGGTTCTTTTTCACAACACACAGTAACGGTCTGTCGCCCCCTGTCCGGCTTTAGCCTTCAACTAGGACCCTCTAATGTCTGCGAGCCAGTGATATGGACCCACACAACAGCGGCCTTGGGGAGCAGCAAGAGGATTGATTATCGGGGCCCCCTACTGACACATAAACCTGAATGAAGGGCAATGAATGTACAGATATAGCTATGGGGGCCCACCAAGGACGAGTCAAATGGGCTCCAGTTCCAGCCTCAGTGGTGACCTCTTCATAAATGTCACGTTGGGCTTGTTGCAGCGCTCCCTTACACTACAGAACATATACCCCCCCAAACCCCCAACCATCCCACAGTCAGCAGGACAGTCCCGAATTCCAGGTGCTGCCCTGGTCAGCAGGAGGGATGTTCTCACTTCAACTCATCTGCATTGTCTAAACCTAAATTAGTTCAATACAATGGTGACGATGGAGCCGGCCATTCCCTGCTGAACCAGGTGTAATGTGGTGACATCACTTCCATCGTGCCAGGACCAGAAATGGAGAGAACAGGGGAACGGAGCAGGTAAGGATTAGGATTGTGTTTGCTCCAGGGGACGAGTCTGTCTATTTAGCTGTCTGTGTATGTATCCAGTGGGGGGGGGGACATTATACTGTGGCCTCATACTGTATCAGGGACATTATAGGGACCTGAATGGGAAGAGATGGGGCCAAATTGGAAGTGGTTGGGGCTGGAGATGGGCCATTCTTCACGCCGCACATTGGTGTGTTCCCTGATGGAATCAGAAGCCAACAGGAGATGAGTACTAGTTAGTTAGTTAGTTAGTTACATTTATATGCCTTCTAACATCAATATTACAGAATAGGAATTGGACATCCCCTTTAACTATTTTCTTCCCACATTTCTCCACTCCCACATGAGCCTGTATCACCTACAGTCAAGTGACTAATGAAAGCTCCTCCTATAGTACTGATAGTCCATTACACTCCTATAAGATGTATATAATGTATAATCCCCCATGGCCCTCTATACATTCCTATACAGGGCTACAATGTATGAATTTATCACCTGCACCAGTGACCTCCGAACAGCAGAGGGCGCGCTAAGTGAGTCGTAGCAGAACACAGAGCGCTTTCCCCGGTATCTTCCTGCGCATGCGTGCATCTGTCTGTCTCACTGTCACCTGGAAGATGGCGGCCTCCGTGTACAGAGCCGGGAACGCTGCGGGCAAAGCCCTTCTCTCCGCCCGCTCGGTGGGTACAGGTCACTGGGAGGCTGCGGGTGGAGGCCGGGGCGATGTTAGAGGGGTTACCCTGTGTGATCAGTGATTGGGCGGCTGTGTAGGGCGCCCGCCGCGGTGTGAGGTGAAGGTCACCCAGTCCCAGGACACGGCAGGGCCGCCTATGCGGGGTCTATGAGGAGAGCCGGCACGTATAGTAGTAATAGAGCAGTGTGACCAGTATGGCGGGGCTATATCCAGGGCAGGCACTTAAAGGGGAGCTCTGACACTGACCTTCCTGTTCTCATAATCCAATCACCCATTATTAGATGTAAAACAGCGCCACACTTGTCTACAGGTTGTGTGTGGTATTGCATGTCATCCTCAATAATTTCAGAAAGCAGCCATGTATTTGTAATCTCGTACAATGTCTTAAAGGGATATTCCCGGAGTGAAATAGGGATGAACTGTCCTTAGGATAGGTCATCACCTGGAACCTCCACTGATCAGCCACTCAAATTGGCAGTGTCATTCAGGAGAGCCCGACCTCTATTGTACAGGCCGGTGACTTTACATCACACGCCCTGATTGCAGCTCAGCCTCATTCAAGTCAATGGGGCTGAGCTGCAATACTAAGCACCACCAGTATACAATGTTGGGCGCTGTGCTTGATATTCAGTGAAGAGGTCGCGGGGCTCACCTGAACCCTACAGTCTTTTCTGACAGCTGATCTGCGGGGGGTCCTGAGTGATCAGATATCGATCACTGATGTCCATCATTATTACAGTTCTTCTGGCAGCTGGCGCACTGCAAATACGTAACGGAAAAAGAGCTGCAGCTAAAAACCGCCGTGGATGAAACTCGCTTGTACGCGCACTTTTCATTGCGTTTTACTCTTACAGGGCTTTGTACACATGCAGCAACTTCAATATTTTCTGCCTTTCTTCTTTTAGCCCGCCCTGTTATGCCTGAAGAGGAATCGGAGCGCGGTGTCTTATGCGCAAACATTAGGTAACCTTCCCGATACCCAGATCAGCACCCTGGACAATGGACTGCGCGTCGCCTCCGAGGATTCTGGACAACCTACCTGTACTGTAAGTCCTGTCAGTGGTCCATGTTATGTGAGTGGTGGGGACACGTCTAGTCCAGGGATGACTGTAATAGATTAGATGTGAAAGCTCTGGCGGTTTTCTATTCTACTCAGTAGCTTCAGAACCTCTGCTACCTGTCAGTGGTCAGAACAGAATTCAAGCTTCGGATGGACGAAGCAATGAACTGACTGACAGCGAGCAGAGATCTGGTAGTAGTTACAGGTTTCCTGTCTGTCTTTAGGTTGGCGTGTGGGTCGCTGCCGGCAGTCGCTATGAAAATGAAAAGAACAATGGAGCGGGATATTTCTTGGAACATCTGGCCTTCAAGGTAAGAGATGGTTGTAATGGTCACTGGTCATGATCCTTACCAATGTAGTAGTGATGGCGTTGTCACCAGCTGCACTATACAAGGTCCCGGTAAGTGTGTGACAACCAGCGTGGTCATGTCACCTGCAGGGCTGCACTATACAAGGTCCCGGTAAGTGTGTGACAACCAGCGTGGTCATGTCACCTGCAGGGCTGCACTATACAAGGTCCCGGTAAGTGTGTGACAACCAGCGTGGTCATGTCACCTGCAGGGCTGCACTATACAAGGTCCCGGTAAGTGTGTGACAACCAGCGTGGTCATGTCACCTGCAGGGCTGCACTATACAAGGTCCCGGTAAGTGTGTGACAACCAGCGTGGTCATGTCACCTGCAGGGCTGCACTATACAAGGTCCTGGTAAGTGTGTGACAACCAGCGTGGTCATGTCACCTGCAGGGCTGCACTATACAAGGTCCCGGTAAGTGTGTGACAACCAGCGTGGTCATGTCACCTGCAGGGCTGCACTATACAAGGTCCCGGTAAGTGTGTGACAACCAGCATGGTCATGTCACCTGTCTTTCAGCAACCCAAACAGCTGACTGGGATAGGGTCTGGGTGTGGGACCCTGACCAATCTGATACGGTTGACTTATTCTATGGTGAGGTGTTCTGGTGTCATATGAAGATCAGATTATAAGAGTTCATATTCCATCAGTTTGCACCTGAATCTTTGCTCTAGGTTATAGAGTGCTCCGTATATTACAGCTTGTAGTGACTCCTCAGCTTCACTGTAATATACAGGAGCCTGGTCACCATTACTGCCAGTGAGAGGACTTCTGCTGGGAAATGGAATAAAGAAGGGACAGGGTCATTGATAGCTTAGATACTTTTTAATACAGGCCCCCCTATAATGTGTCAGATGGTACAGATGGGTACGGTGTATCTGAGCAACATCAGCTTAATTATACTATTGTTCCTTTTAATCCAGGGGACAAAGAAGCGCCCGCAGACTGCCCTGGAGCAAGAGGTGGAGAGTATTGGGGCTCACCTCAGTACATACACCGCACGTGAGCAGACGGCCATCTACATAAAGGCGCAGTCCAAGGATCTTCCTAAAGGTAACTTGACCTCTGTATGTTGTAAACCTTTCACCGTCTTACAAGTAGGTGAGGGCAGGTGTGCTATATAACGCCGCTCCTTGTCATCCGATCCTTCAGGACAAGCACAAACCAGAGAAATGCTATTGGCTTTTTATTTCCGGTTTAGTGGCATAAGGAGGAAGGTGTCGTGGAAACTCTCCTGCTTCCACTAATGGGGTTGTTTCTGATTTGTCCACAAGTCCATGACATGATGGTGTTATCGGTCCATATATCTATAAGGGCGGCTGGTCTATAGGAAAACATTGGGACGTCTGAATGATTGGTGTCATGGCAGCCGCACATTATCCATATCTGTACCAGGATTTGCAGTCTAGCATCTGATTTTATTCCCTGTTTTCAGCTGTCGAGATTCTGGCTGATGTGGTTCAGAATAAGAGCCTGGAAGACTCTCAGATCGAGAAGACGCGAGAGGTGGTGCTGAGGGAGATGCAGGAAGTCGACTCCAACCTCCAAGAAGTGACATTCGATTATCTCCATGCCACCGCCTATCAAGGAACCCCTCTGGGCCAGACCGTTTTGGGTCCAACTGAAAATGTGAAGTGAGTGGATAGGGGTTGTTTTATGGGGGACGGGGTTAAGCTGAAAAAAAAAAACCACACATAAGTTATATCTTCCAAAGGGCCTGTATGCAATGTATTGGGTAGTGGGTTCTTAGTTCAGGATATGCACATTATATGCAATGTATTGGGTAGTGGGTTCTTAATTCAGGATATGCACATTATATGCAATGTATTGGGTAGTGGGTTCTTAATTCAGGATATGCACATTATATGCAATGTATTGGGTAGTGGGTTCTTAATTCAGGATATGCACATTATATGCAATGTATTGGGTAGTGGTTTCTTAATTCAGGATATGCACATTATATGCAATGTTTAGATTTATAGACATCTCTCTTCTTCTTCCAGGAAGTTCACAAGGGCCGATCTTCTTGAGTACATCAACCTACACTACAAGGCACCCCGTATGGTCCTTGCGGCAGCAGGAGGTAACACTACATCCATCAGTGATATAAGCCCAGTCTACATTTATTCTTGTTACTGTAATTTCATCATAATCCGGATCTCAATGTCCATTAATATCCGATAGGTGAGGAGGGGGAGGGGGGGGGCAAGTGTCTGCATTCAAGGTCACGGGCTGTTTATAGAGGCTGGGGTACTCATGTGATCGACCTCCGCCTGTCTACATGCATGCCGTACTCCTGGTTGCACAGTATTGCAGCATTGTCCCATGCAAGGCTATATCCCAAAGCTACAATATCATAAGCTATGTGTTACATCATGATATCACAGATACTACGTGTATTCTTACATATTCTCTTGTCACCAGGAATCAATCACAAGGAGCTGCATGATCTTGCCCAAAGACACTTTGGTGGACTTTCTTCAGAGTACGAGGGTGATGTTATTCCTGTGCTTGCACCGTGCCGCTTTACTGGGAGTGCAGTGAGTATTTGCACCAGATCAGTCTTCTCTATATACTGTGTGTCTTTGTGGGTTATGGGCACTATTGCAGATTTTTTTTGCACAAGAAAACTATTTTGCAGCTTTTCCTTTGTCATATATACAGCTCTAGTATAGACTTATGTATTCCCCCAGACACCATGCAGACAATAGGTTACAGATCCCCCCTCCCCAAATCCTCTCCAAATTCTCGGCTGATTCGTCCATAGAACCCACAGCACAAGGCTTCCACTGACTCTCCTCATTGCAACGGGTATTGGAGAGAAATTTGAGACTGAAAGCCACCTCAAATTCCTCTCCAAATTTCCATTTCCATGTGGGGAAATTGATGGTGCAGTTTCCACCTCATCACTGCTGAGCCCAGGGGTAGATTTTCTGTCATTAGAGGTTTTGTACTTTGCCTTTGTGCTGATATTTATCACCGTTTCTCCTCTTTTTGTTGTCCTTTTTAGCTCTCTGCCCGCAATGATGACCTGCCCCTGGCTCACGTCGCCATTGCAGTTGAAGGACCGGGATGGAACAGCACAGATAACGTGGCTTTGGCGCTTGTTAACACCATCATTAGTAACTATGATGCTACATATGGAGGCGGCAAGGTAAGGATGATGGAACTAGTATGGTCCTCTATTGCAGAATGCGTCATACGCTTAGAATATAACGGCGCAGGATTACGGGGAATGACTTCAATGGCTTGTCAAGGACTTTCTTCTATGGATGTGTCTGGTGCCTTTACTGCAGCTCAGTTCTCATTGACCCTTTAAGCATGATGGGAGTGTTACTTCCACAACAATTTTTCATTTTTCTCTGGCATTATTTTTAGAACCTTTCCAGCAATGTGGCCAGGACTGCAGCCGAGTACAACCTCTGCCAGAGCTTCCAGACCTTCAATATCCGCTACTCTGACACCGGTCTCCTCGGAGTTCACTTTGTGACTGATAAACACAAGATTGAGGACATGCTCCATGTGGCTCAGGCCGAGTGGTAAGCAAACAATACCCGAAAACCTGGATTCTTCTGTATGGAAGGGTTATCCTCTGTTCTATGCTCCAATCAATCTGCTGTACTCTGTGGTTAGTTTTCCTGCAGCGCCCCCACAGGATGGATGTGATATTACACAGTATTTATTAACCTCTCACACTGTTATAGGAAAGTTCTAAATCTTTGTAACTTTCTGCCCACAGGATGCGTATTTGTACTAGCGCAACAGACGGGGAACTGGCCCAAGCTAAGAAGACCTTGAAACACGCTCTGGTGGCCCAGTTGGATGGTAGGTGGTCTTCATGTGGGGAAGAGCTAAGATGGCGAACATGTACAGGACACTGGCTTATATTTTGTGGGGGGTTTTTTCTATAGGAACCACCCCTGTGTGTGAAGATATTGGACGTCAGGTGTTGGCTTATGGGCAGCGCGTCTCCTTGGAGGAATGGAATTCCAGGATTGATGTAAGTACCTAGCGCTCAGTCTGCAGGTGGTCACAAAGCTGCTTGCACTGACTACAGGATGCAACTGCACCCCCAGATCTGGTGGGGCGCTATGATAATACGGATGTCTATGTGTTGCAGATCATGGTAGCAGCTTTATTGCTATAACATATCATTAGCATTCGGCAAATCCATGCCCTTTGTTAAGTCCTGATGTCCCTGTTAGTTTGCCTTTTATTTAGGCAGGTTAGATAGCCACCCTATTGGCTCCCTTTAGCCACAGTGATACAGCTCCTATGCAGACCTATGTGTCTCATGGTAACAGACTACAAACCAGTCCAGCGTAGTCTGATATTGAAGCCATACTTCCTTCCATCCATCACCTTCTCAGACTGTAGAAGACAAAACAGAAGGTCTGAAATAGGACTGGACCACGCAGGTTTATTAATTCTGTGCCTAAAAGTATAAAATGTCAATTAATATTCTGTCCTCTTCCAGGCTGTCACTACCAAGAGCCTGAGGGACATTGCCTTTAAGTACCTGTACGATAGGTGTCCAGCTGTGGCTTCTGTCGGTAAGTTTCCCTGAATCCTCCTGACATGACGGGTCCTGTTACTGAGCTGCAGGTACAATCTCATGGTCCTCTCATCTTTCCTTAGGTCCCATTGAGCAGGTTCCCGACTACAACCGTATCCGCAGCGCTATGTACTGGCTGCGCTTCTAAGCTCTGTGCACCCCAACGTTTCTCTGTGAAAAGCTCTTAAGAAGAAAGGTTTTGTTTTTCTATGTGAACCCTATGTGGCTGCTGCAGAACATGTCACCGGGTCGGACGCCCGCAGCTGCCTGTGCATTGTGTGTTCTCTGAAATGCTCAACAGAACATGGAATAAAGTTAATTTAAATGATGAGATTTGTCCTATAGACTTGTCTGTAAGGCTTACACTTCAGGCGGTATCAGGGCAGGTTTATAGCAGAAAGGACACCCCATCCCCCAGTGGTTGGATCCCTCTGCCCTTCATCATGTATTGAGATATAAGCCATCCGCTGGGTTTAGGGGTAAGTATCTGCTTACTTGGTTGTCAACATTCCCCAATGACTGGATGAATAAAGTGACAGCGCCCTCCGGTGGTTAATGCGTGATCTTGAAATGGTGCAATAAATTAATGATAAATAATTTGGATGAATTTTCTAGTGACAGTCCCACCGCAGCGCCCTCCTGTGGCCAAACTCTTAAATCTTGTCCTGAGGATCCATCAGTAGATTAACCTTCCCTTTAGTAGCAGAAATGATGCAGCCCCTCGGCTATATTCGGGTTGCTATGGGAAGCCCTGACATGTTAGATGTGCAGTTATACAATCCTGTAGACGTTTTATGAGTAACGTCACCGCAGTGTTTTACACAGCTCGAGATTACTTTTTACTGCCGCCATAAATCATTTATCGGATTGATTGAGAGGGATGAAGACAAGCAGCTGCAGTCTGGGATATGATGTGCACGATATACCTTATACTGTAGGGTGGTTGTTGCACCCCCATAAAGACCTTGCACACGACTGGACCTTATTAAAGCCATAAAGTTCTGTCCCGGTGATGTCAGTATGGGATTTGCAGCAATAACGTGGTCCGGAAAATACAAATACTTTGTGGTTTTGTCCTGGAGGGCAATAGGGACACTGTCTGCACCCCCTCCTGGACCTAAGATAGTTTAGGTCAGCCTTCCCTACTACCTAATGTGCAGTGTGGACTTCCATAGGACTGACCAGCCAAAGGCCAAGGGCATGCTGTCAGAAAAATGCATAACCAGTAGGGGGTGCTGCTTTGAATTTTGCTTTGGGATACCTTTATATTTCAGACCTAGCGTAGAAAGGGTAAATTCTGCCACCCGCACCCCCTCCCCTGATCCCTGCCTCAGAACATAATCGTGCTTGCAGAAACACAGGGGGACAACGCCCTTAGTACATGCCCGCCATTGGCATGGCACCAGACTCTGCTCATTGAGACGTATTAGCTAATTGTAGCGGGTGCTAAGAGACTCCTGGGGCTACAGACACAGATTTGGGTCACAAACCTCACAGGGCAGGGTGTATTGTCTTCGCTTGTATCCAAGTTTGTTTTTTTTTAGGTGGAGAAGTTGTGGAAAATTTCCAGGGATTCTGAATTACTCAGTGGTGCAGGAGAAGGAGCAAGATGAGGCCTGTCGGGTGCAGAAATCCCCTCTGTGAGTAAGCGGCCGGAGGCTGTGCTGATCTGCCGGGGGGTAGGTGGTGAGGGTGGGGGTCTGTGTGGCCGATCTGCACCCATTATTATTGCATCACATTTTCCTTGACTCTTTTGGGAACTCCATTGCAGTTGCAAGAGCCGCTTATCAGGATAAGTTTTGATGTATCGTACACCAGGCGCAGAGAATTGGAGATTTATGAAGAAACTGGACTCCATAAATCTGCCAGATGACCAGAATGGAACTTTGTATCATAAATCTATCAGGCCGAGGCAGCCTCATGTTCGCACAATGTAGCACGTACTTGGCGGTCAGTGCACCACGAACCTTGTGCCAAACGTGCCCCTCAATATCCTCCCTCTACACCATTATATTTGCCCCCACAAATCTGATTCTCAGGATAAGTGACTTGTCCATGCACTCAAATAGGATCCCGGCATGTTGGAATTGGATCGAAGTGAATAATCGGCATTGATCGCTGCTAATCCCTCTTTTCATGGCAGATAACATGCACACTCGGCCTTCCAGAGCATGCGTGTATATGTTATATAACAATAGGGTACGCAGAATATCGGATCCCTCCCGCTTTCCACCCGTCTGTCCCTCACTCACTCCAGGCGCTATGACATTTTGTTTTTCTTCAAAACTATGTTTCCAGAGCGATGCGTGCAAGTTGTAACACCGGACCGTGTCCTGTACCTGGGGGAGAGGTAGACGCCTCAGCACATCGTATGGGAGAGTTCTGTAGGATTGTTCAAGCTGTCGAACTTGATCCTCTCCCATTATTTCCCGCCTTACAGTGATCAGATTGTTGTCGAGCTGAGTCATCAAGGGTGTCAGAAATATTCTATCTGTAGGTTTTATGGTTATATCTGCACCGGGGAAAGCTGGGTGATAACCAAGATGGCCACTATTGCATCTTCTGCTAAGGTCTCTACCTAGCTTTTCTAGAGTCCTGCATGGACATAGGCATGTGGATATATGTATCAACACCTCCATCATTGGAGTGTTATTAGGCTGTAAGCTCCACAGAACAGGAACCTCCGGATCAGATGTGAATACAGTATACATGTAATACAGACACAACGTACATAGAATATACATAACATACAGTAGAGAGATGACACAATACAATTTACCATGTCATACTTTGTTATAGTCTTTGCTATAAAACGTAACCGCAGAGACGAAGCTTGGTAAGAATCCGGAGTTCCCACAGTATCACGGCGTACAGGGCGGCCAAAATACACAGATCCTAATGACTTCATTACGGCAGAACCTATGTACTACAAACTCTCGGCTTGGCACACAATGGATTGCCCTTTGAACAGGATTTTATGGTTAAATCCTCATAAAATGTTGAGTAACTTTGTCCTAACATTGTGTCTTATACTCCAGTCACATCCAGCCTGATGGGGGCAGTATAGAGGGAACCTGCACCTTTTTATGGGTATCTACGGATTCAGTTCTGTAATTTCTTAGCGAGCGTATATATATATGTATTCAGTATACAGTGGGCTCCCCCTAGTGGTGACAGCAGTTTATCACTTCTCTCTATGCGGTCCAGAACTGAAAAAGTGGAGTAAAACAAAGCTTGACATTGGGATTTTGCAAGTTTTTAAACATCGCTTGCAACAAATATGTCATTTTTACATTGTCCTTGTCATTCTCTGACAAGTGGGTGTGGCTAAGGTCCTGCTATGGGCAGAAGAATGGGGATCTGAGTTCCCAGTTTTAGTGTAGGGTCAGTCGCACGTGTACAATACTCAATTATCCCATAGAGATGAATGGATCGGCAGCGTGCTTATGTGACAGCTGATCCACTGACATGGGGGAGGACTCCTGTGGACCCCAGCTAGAAGACCCCCAACAATCCAGGAACTCTAAGTGATTACCAGAATACCCCTTTAAGATATTAATTATCTCAGACCTTAAGGCTCTGCCCCGCCGGCCTCCATATTAATCCAGACTTCTAGACGTGGCAGTGTACGCTGACTCTTAATAATAAAATAACAATTTCCTATTCGCGGAGATTACCTTAAAGACTAAGTGCCTCAAATGAAGAGTATTCAGCCCCGGGGGCCGTCGTGCAGACCCTGCCCCTGTCTGATCACGAAACGCAGAGTCCCAAGCAATGTGAGCCCCGGAGCGAGAGCCGCATTCCTGAGACATTATCAGCGCTTCCTTCAAGACACCTCCATATAATCCCTTCTATCATATAATTGTAGATGAAACACTGGAAGACGTTAGACGCTATCATTATCCCGCGTGTCATCAGATCTCGCCGCCGTATAGCTGGTACTTAGTGCGTCCTGTAACCGCCATGTTTTATGTTCCCGGCTATTACCCCCTCTTAGCAGAAGTCATAAAGAAGCCATTACCCGTCAATGGCAATTTACATTCCTCAGCCATGTTGTGTTATGCCTGGTGCAGGGCCGCAGCAGGATACAAGCTTCTCTTTGGTGTCCGGTGCCAGGCTCCACCACTTCAGGCCTTGTACTAGGCCTAACACACTAGGCCTCATGTATTAAACTTGCCTTAGACTCTCTGAGTTGCCCAAAGCAACCAATCAGGGCTCAGCTTTCATGTTTTAAAGTGCTCTGGCAAAATGTAAGCTGCACTGTGATTGTTTGCTATGGGCTACAATGAGACTTTACTGTGACGCAGGGCCTGTGATTACGAATGTCTATTGGTTTTAGGGGCTGATCACACTGGAATTTGGCGCTGATTCTGAGGTGGATTCCAATGGTTTCATTGAAACTGTGACTATAATAAGCGGAGGCCCAGGAGAGACGACACATATAATACACAGTAGAGATGAGCGAGTACTGTTCGGATCAGCCGATCCGAACAGCACGCTCGCATAGAAATGAATGGACGTAGCCGGCACGCGGGGGGTTAAGCGGCCGGCCGCCGTCAAAGCGGAAGTACCAGGTGCATCCATTCATTTCTATGGAGCGTGCTGTTCGGATCGGCTGATCCCAACACTACTCGCTCATCTCTAATATACAGTGTTACTCACCTCTCCCAGGCTCATGGCGAGGCTCCATGTTCTCTTCAGAGCTTCTGCCTGATGTCAGTGACTGCTGGTAGGACACATTACAGGGCTTGCCATCCCTGATGTCAGGCAGAAGCCCCCAAAGAGAACAGGGATCCTCACCAGAGCCCGGGAGAGGTGAGTAACACTGTTTATTATGTTTGTCACCTGCCCTGGGCCTCTGCCTATTATACTCTGGGGTGTGAAGAGACTCCGGAGTATAAAAGTCACATTGGTTATCCCATCTGACATTTGGTTTCGGTCATTATTTGATTAATCACCCCACCCTACGTTCTATTATGGTAAAAAAAACACGGTTGTGTGAATAGATTCCTTATTTTCTATGGACGTATGGGTGGCGGTAACAAACGGTGAATAGTGAATCCCAATTGTGTGATTGGGATTTTTCCTTTCTGCTTCTGGAAAAGCTGGATGACAGCTTAATAGAGATGAGCGAACACGAAATAGAAATAAATGGGAGCGGGCAGCACGCGGGGGGTTAAGCAAAGTCTGCGTGCCAGCTGCTTCCATTCATTTCTATGGGAGCGTGCTGTTCGGATCAGCTCATCCGAACAGTGTTCACTCATCTCTACAGCTGAGCTATCGTATTACATTTGCAACAAGGATTGTGACCCAGCTTTTCCCAGTGCTAGATTTCCCTTTTACCCTTGGAAAGAAGGATGACTCTCGTCTCTACCTCCCCATGAAATAAAAGGCTTTGTGCGCTATTATGGCGCTGATCCAATAAAAATTATGAAAATCCGTTACCGTTTTGTGTATACAGCGCCTATGCAGACCTATGTGTGTCTATGGGCTACAAATAAAATACCTGTAGGTCATCAAGATTCCCTGTCGTCCCACCAGCGGCACAATACGGGGCAGAAAATACCCCGCCTTGTGCCGCTGGTGGGACGACAGGGAAAACAGATGATCTACATAATCATCCATTATGGGGCTGATGGCGTAGAGTAACACATGACTGCAGGATCAGACTACATCGAGTTAGTTTGTAGTCTGTAATCATGGAGACACATTGAGCTGCATGGAAGCTGTAGACACAAAGTGGTCGGTTATTTGAGATATAACACTTTATTCTTTATCTTAGATCTATTGAAAAGCCATTATCCACTTAAAAGAGACCGACAACATCAAACGTTGCGCTCCAGGCAGTGTAATAAGATAGCCATCAGGTCAGCAACCTCTTGTGAGACCAGAAGTCACTGGAATACATAAAAGTCTACAGGTGATGGCGGGGTCAGCAGCCGGAGGCCAGAAAAGAAATTACCAATGGACAATAAGAGTAACTCTATGTAAAGGTAAAGCTGAAGGAAGCTCTGTACATGTATAAACTAATGAATAGAATGCTAGAACTTCAGTGAAGACTGACATATGAACAGTCTAATCCGACAGCACAAATGTGTAGGGGATTCAGCACCTCATGTAGGAGACTAGAATCACTGATTATGTAGTTTCCTAGTCCTAACTGCAGCACAAGCGGGCTATTTCTGCCCCTGCATTGTGCTGCTGGTAGGCCGCAAGGAAAAACAGGATTTCTGCCAGGTCTTTCTTCTTGGTATCTGGAAATTTGCCTTCACTAAATTCACTGCATCAATCAAAGCGCCCAGAGGTTATCTATAGGAGGGGGGGTTATATAATAACCGAAATCTGCTGACATGGCGCACATCATGCCAGCACCACTGATGCCAGTGAGTAAAGGATCTCTAGGTGGAGGTGAGACACATCACTCCCAGACACTATCAGCCTGAAGACGTCTCAGCTATGGTAGTGGTGTGCCAAAATGTCTGCACCTCCAGACCGCCCAAGTATTCAGCACGTGCTGCACCCCTTCATTGTATACACAGGTACCCAGCTCTGCCATTGAAGTGATGGGATGAATTGCAGTACCAGGCACTGCCTCCTGAATGGAGGCGCCACTGGGCAGGCACTGTGTCACAGACCCTTCATTGTGCTCATCCTTGGAGATCCCCAGCAATCAGATATAACTCGATCAATTCTTAAAGACGTTTTACAGGACTATGATAATTTTAGGCTAGACCGTTAGTCTGACACCTGGGACCCCCATTGATCAGCTGGTTGAAGAGCTTGCGCTGCTTACTAGGGCTCCGATTCCTATTCCCAGGCCAACGACATCAAGTTCATCGGTCACATGTTAAGGGAAGGCTGGCAAGTATGCCTTTAAGGCGTATTCCTATTTAATAAAGTGATGGTATACCATTAGGATAGTGGGGGTCTGACCTCCGGGCCCCGCACTGATCTGGAGAATGATGGGGTTGCAGCGGTGGTTTAGGACGTCCTACCCTACAGTTAGGGCGCTGCTGTGATGGGATGCAATACTAATACAGCACCTCAATCACCCAACCAATCATTAGGACCCATGCACACAGGGCAATCCAAACCAGAAAATTTGGTCTGTAGATTGGCCGGGTTTCCTGGTCTGAACCTAGTCAGGTGATTTCTTGCATCATAGTGATCTATATAGAGAACAGTACAGATGATAGGAGGAAGGTACTCGCAGCAGCATAGGTCATCAGGTACTCTCAGCAGCATAGGTCAGCAGGTACTCTCAGCAGCATAGGTCAGCAGGTACTCACAGCAGCATAGGTCAGCAGGTACTCTCAGCAGCATAGGTCAGCAGGTACTCGCAGCAGCATAGGTCAGCAGGTACTCTCAGCAGCATAGGTTATCAGGTACTCTCAGCAGCATAGGTCAGCAGGTACTCGCAGCAGCATAGGTCAGCAGCATAGGTCAGCAGGTACTCTCAGCAGCATAGGTCAGCAGGTACTCTCAGCAGCATAGGTTATCAGGTACTCGCAGCAGCATAGGTCAGCAGGTACTCTCAGCAGCATAGGTTATCAGGTACTCGCAGCAGCATAGGTCAGCAGGTACTCGCAGTAGCATAGGTCAGCAGGTACTCGCAGCAGCATAGGTCAGCAGGTACTCTCAGCAGCATAGGTCAGCAGGTACTCTCAGCAGCATAGGTCAGCAGGTACTCTCAGCAGCATAGGTCAGCAGGTACTCGCAGCAGCATAGGTCAGCAGGTACTCTCAGCAGCATAGGTCAGCAGGTACTCGCAGCAGCATAGGTCAGCAGGTACTCTCAGCAGCATAGGTCAGCAGGTACTCGCAGCAGCATAGGTCAGCAGGTACTCTCAGCAGCATAGGTTATCAGGTACTCGCAGCAGCATAGGTCAGCAGGTACTCTCAGCAGCATAGGTTATCAGGTACTCACAGCAGCATAGGTCAGCAGGTACTCTCAGCAGCATAGGTCAGCAGGTACTCTCAGCAGCATAGGTCAGCAGGTGCTCTCAGCAGCATAGGTCAGCAGGTACTCGCAGCAGCATAGGTTATCAGGTACTCTCAGCAGCATAGGTGAGCAGGTACTCTCAGCAGCATAGGTCAGCAGGTACTTGCAGTAGCATAGGTCATCAGGTACTCTAAGCAGCATAGGTCAGCAGGTACTCTCAGCAGCATAGGTTATCAGGTACTCACAGCAGCATAGGTCAGCAGGTGCTCTCAGCAGCATAGGTCAGCAGGTGCTCTCAGCAGCATAGGTCAGCAGGTACTCTCAGCAGCATAGGTCAGCAGGTACTCTCAGCAGCATTGGTCAGCAGGTGCTCTCAGCAGCATAGGTCAGCAGGTGCTCTCAGCAGCATAGGTCAGCAGGTACTCGGAGCAGCATAGGTTATCAGGTACTCTCAGCAGCATAGGTCAGCAGGTACTCTCAGCAGCATAGGTTATCAGGTACTCACAGCAGCATAGGTCAGCAGGTGCTCTCAGCAGCATAGGTCAGCAGGTGTTCTCAGCAGCATAGGTCAGCAGGTGCTCTCAGCAGCATAGGTCAGCAGGTGCTCTCAGCAGCATAGGTCAGCAGGTGCTCTCAGCAGCATAGGTCAGCAGGTACTCTCAGCAGCATAGGTCAGCAGGTACTCTCAGCAGCATAGGTCAGCCGGTACTCTCAGCTGCATAGGTCAGCCGGTACTCTCAGCCGCATAGGTCACCGTGAATGCAGGAGTCCTATCTCCTGATTGCATTCGGACCAGGAAATCTGGTTGATATATGGATTAGATTTTCTGTTTTGGATTGTCTGCTGTGCAATAGGTCATCACTGTACAAGATAGGAATACCCCTTTAAGAGCAAGACTGATGAGCACTGAGTACAGTCTGTTCCATGACCAATGGCCTCATTTCCTATCTAGACATGTAGGAGTGCGCCCCCTCCGTCCTCCCCATTTCCCCCGTCCCCCTGGATCTTAATGATTCCATTTAATGAGGTAATTGATAAATGATCCCAATTCTCTGGCAGGAAAGTGATCTCACATTTATCCCACAGCAGCTGTAATTCCAGAGGATGACCCCAAGTATCATATATACCACCGACCCCGCATCACCCTGACCATGTGACGGTGTGAAACAAGCTGCTTTATAGACAGTCAAGGCCCAGAGTCCTCAGCATTGTGTGCAGGTATTGATTAGTTGGGTCTGTCTCTTGTGGAGCTGGTGATGTCCCCTAAGACACCGAGAGGACCAAATGGACTACAATACATGGTTAGATATAGTTATCCCTAGAGTGGCGTGGATCCTGTAGGTGGCGCTACCACAGCTTTGGACGTATTAGCTATTCAGTCAGGAGGGGTCGTGGACACAGGGGGCGGTGCCTAATACTAACAGTCTCGGGAGGGGTCATGGACACAGGGGGCGGTGCCTAATACTAACAGTCCCAGGAAGAGTTGTGGACAAGGGGGCGGTGCCTAATACTAACAGTCCCAGGAGGGGTTGTGAACACAGGGGGCGGTGCCTAATACTAACAGTCTCAGGATGGGTTGTGGACACAGGGGGCGGTGCCTAATACTAACAGTCCCAGGAAGAGTTGTGGACAAGGGGGCGGTGCCTAATACTAACAGTCTCAGGATGGGTTGTGGACACAGGGGGCGGTGCCTAATACTAACAGTCTCAGGATGGGTTGTGGACAAGGGGGCGGTGCCTAATACTAACAGTCTCAGGATGGGTTGTGGACACAGGGGGCGGTGCCTAATACTAACAGTCTCAGGATGGGTTGTGGACACAGGGGGCGGTGCCTAATACTAACAGTCCCAGGAAGAGTTGTGGACACAGGGGGCGGTGCCTAATACTAACAGTCCCAGGATGGGCTGTGGACACAGGGGGCGGTGCCTAATACTAACAGTCCCAGGAAGAGTTGTGGACAAGGGGGCGGTGCCTAATACTAACAGTCTCAGGATGGGTTGTGGACACAGGGGGCGGTGCCTAATACTAACAGTCTCAGGATGGGTTGTGGACAAGGGGGCGGTGCCTAATACTAACAGTCTCAGGATGGGTTGTGGACACAGGGGGCGGTGCCTAATACTAACAGTCTCAGGATGGGTTGTGGACACAGGGGGCGGTGCCTAATACTAACAGTCCCAGGAAGAGTTGTGGACACAGGGGGCGGTGCCTAATACTAACAGTCCCAGGATGGGCTGTGGACACAGGGGGCGGTGCCTAATACTATCAGACACAGAAGAGGTTAGGGACACAGGGGGCTGTGCCTAATACTAACAGTTCCAGGAGGGGTTGTGGACACAGGGGGCGGTGCCTAATACTAACAGTCCCAGGAAGAGTTGTGGACACAGGGGGTGGTGCCTAATACTAACAATCCCAGGAGGGGCTGTGGACACAGGGGGCGGTGCCTAATACTATCAGACACAGAAGAGGTTAGGGACACAGGGGGCGGTGCCTAATAGTAAGAGTTACAGAGTTACAGGAGAGGTTGCGGACCCTGGAGCTGAGCTAGCGCCACCTAGTGGATCCACACTAGGCCAGAGAGATCCTACTTTTAACCACTCCATGTTACTGTCTACTACGCCTGAATGGAAATCTGTATTATGTCTCCAAACAATATACGAGTTGTATGGCGCTGTAATATTAAGGCTCCCACGGGTTAATATCTCCAACAGACTTGCTTGCAGTGGCATATGGCAGCACACAGAACAGCAGGCGCCACCTACGTCTATTGATCATGGTACACAAGGGGTTAAACATTGGAGCTTTGCGTGACCATCAGACAGAAGTTCCAGCTGTGTATTACGTGATCACAATGATGGGCATACATGTCACTGGTGTTGTATGTTGTCAGGAGTCAGCAAACATGGCGGTGACTCAGCAGAGGAGGAAACCTCTGGGTATAAATATTTACCACTGAGCCCCGAAACAGAAGATTTCAGGCCCCAGGAATGTCTGCAGCTCCCGGCCAGGAGGACAGCTGCCTCCTCCAAGAAACGCCAGCATCCTCCTCGATCCTTCTCTAGATCCCATCATTATTGTTCCTAATCCTTCTGCTCTGAGGATTTATGTGGAAGTGATAATTGCTAAGTGTGAGGCTCCTGGACCCCGGCCAGGAGGAGTAATGGAGGAATGACTTCATGCCTTTGTCTTTGAGGAATTTAAAATCTTAAAAATCGAATGTCTACAGTGGCTTGCAAAAGTATTCACACCCCTTGAGCTTTTTCACATTCTGTCACCTGACAACCACAAACGTAATAGTATTTTATTGAGATTGTAAGTGATAACAACACAAAGAAGCCGATAATTGTGAAGTGGAAGGAAAAAGATACAAGTGTATCAACATTGTGATCGAATAAACATCTGAAAAGTGTGGTGTGCAAAAGTCTTCAGCTCCTGTCCCCTGACACCCCTAAATGCAATCTAGTGCACACAATTGCCTTCAGAAGTCACTTAAGGAGTTAATAGATTAGTGTGTGTGTAATGTAGTCTCAGTATATATATATATATATATATATATATATATATACACCTATTCTGTGAAGGCCTCAGTGGTTTGTTAGAAAGCACTAGTGAACAAACAGCATCATAAAGACCAAGGAACTCACCAGACAGCTCAGAGCAGAGATTGCGACACGCAAAGAATATGTGGTGAAAAAAAGTGAAGGAAGTTTATTGCCTCATGCTGCAACGTCTCTTTGAGCTGAAACATTGCAGCATGAGCCACTAAACCTCTTGCACTCCCCCCCCCCATACTCTTTGTGTGCCGCCTGTTCTGTCTTAGTTTCTTCCCTCTGGCAGACGTCTCCTGTGATATGTCATTTGCTCGCTGATATTCTTACACGGGCTCCGGTCACTCTGTTACATGTTATGGTGATTTCTTTCATCACACGTCAGGGGAAACACTTGGGCTGTCAACGTTCAGTCTCATCTTCCTCTCTGTGATGTTCTTCACTCCAGGCCATCGCCCCAAATGTATATAGAGGATGGCAGGACCCTGGGGAGACGCCTGGGGTCTGTATTTGTTTAGGGGGTCTGGTCTCAGTTCTGTATTTTGAGGGTCTGGGACCTGTATTACTTTATGTGTCCTGATCTGGGGGTCTATAGCTATTTTGGAGTCTGGAGCCTGCATTTTTATATGGTCTATAGTTAAATTTAGGGTCTGGGGGCGTGGCCTATGACTTCCATGAGGTAGGACGCTTCTCGTCTTCTGCCTCACCTGCATTACAGAGGACCTTCACCGGCTTCTCCACTGCACAAATGGGGAGGAAGACCCCAGGGATCACTCCTGAAGGCTCTGCTGCCTCTTCTGCCACTGCCAGCCAGCCAGGAATCTCTGCCTATATGGCCCCCTCTGTGCGCCACTTTTTAGACCCTCCATGATGTTGGTCTGTGTGCTTTGTGGTCCTGTATCAGCCGCCTGCACACATATCAACATGCAAATAGTAGACATTATGGGATATGGGATAATAAAGCAGAACTGGCTGATAAAGGAAGAAAATAGCAGACGGAGACAGATGATGCTTCTCATTATAGGAAGAGTTAATGGTGCAGGAGGACACATAAGACGTTGTAGGCAATAAGATGGAGTAACCTGACACTGAAGACAAACATAGGGTTACTTTAGAGAAGCTTCCCCAGGCAGGACCCGACACGCTCAGCCTGACACATCTGCACCGTGCAAGTCCTATCGGGCCTGGTATCTGCAGAAGAATGAGCGGTCTCCCTGCTAGTCCAGGACCCTCCATCGTCCACCATCCCCGTCAAGTCCTCCTCTGCCATTTCCTTCCTTTCTTAAGATTAAGCTGTTTTGTAAGATGTCAGCGATCACTCATTGGCCTCCGGCTCCAAGTCTGCTGGAATTTGGCAGATTTCTGTCTTTATCTTATAGTTTAATATTAGTGGTCTCCAACCTACGGCTGTCAAGACTACAACTCCCAGCATGCCATAGCAGGGCGGCCGTGGATCTATGCTAACTCCAAACTTCATCTTATTTGCTATTTTTTGTTTAGAAATTCTATATGGGGGCTGGAGCTCAGTTTTCCTGATACAGAGGTCCAAAGCCGCTGCTTTCCTTCACAAAGCCTTAGAGTTAAAGTAACACCCTGGGAAATGTTTCACATTTTTGGACCTAGAAATATTCCGGCAATGGAATCGATTTCATCCCAGCTCAGTTTCATCCATACGGGTGGCACTGTATTATTTTTAGTAGCTGGGTCATGTGATGCTAGTCTGAATACCCACCTATATATAGACAATCACTCCTGTGTGCAGAACTTCCTGTGAACTACAGGATTACATCATCACCTATCAGATTTCTTACAATCCTCTATATGCCCCTGATTTTATCTAAGGGATTACACATCATGTAACAGGTGAGTCCCTACAATATTTAACTGCAGAGCTAAAAACTCCCCTGACTCACAGTGTCTGTTTATGTTCTCTGTGAGTACTGTGTGCAGAGCTTTCTGTGGACTTACAAGATCAGATTTCTTCTATAAGTAATAAATTATGCCTGCCTATAGATACCACTAGGGGGAGTTTAGGAGCTTGCTGAAGACAAGTTCAAAGGGAGATGCATATAGAAATCACAGGAGCTCCCTCTAGTGGTGCTTTGCTGCAGACAGAATTCACTGTGTGAATAAATGCAGAGAATTTGGAGCTCTGTGTCAGTAAAAAAAAAACATAAAGAGAATAAAATGCATTCTTTGTATAATAAATAACAATAATAATAATAATAATTTTTTTTAGATAGAGACTAATGTGTCCAAGACATTGCAGGGCAGAGCTCTGAGACAATGTAACGCACCAGGCACCTGCGTAGGCAGCACGCTCTAATAGGGCGTATAATAAAATATTGAGATTTATTGACTACAAGTCTTCTGTGGAGCCAGAATGAATCATACGGACACAATATGACGCTGGGGAGATCCATGAACATCTACATTCCTTCCAAGAGAAATGTGAGGAGGCCACATAATGTCCAGGGGCTTTTCCGCTTCTAGTAAATGAGTTAGTGTAACCATCTGCTCCCTGGAGAGAGCTAACCACAAGTTATTCTATCTACGAGGTCATCAGTCGTGGTGTAGGGTTCAGCAGATGTCTGTGAGGTCTGTGCAGTTTGTTATAGCAGCGGCCGGATGTGACCGGAGAGGTTTTAAGGCAATCTGTGAATAGGCAAATTTTTAAGGTCCAACAAAATTCTGTTCTTAATATCACAATTTATTTTTACAGGGATTGAAATTCAGATTCCCTGATACAGTGCTCCAAATCCTACAACATAAAACTGTGGCTTCCTGCAGTCACCACTAGAGGGAGCTACCATTGAGCTCAATAATAAATACTGCTTCAGTAAACTCTTAAGCTCCCTCTAGTGGTGACAGCAGGCAGGGTTTTGTAGGGGATTTGGAGCTCTTGATAAAACAGGACACAATTTTCCACCTGTTTAGATCATCAAAAAATAGAAAAAAAAATTGCAGCATAAATAACTACAACTCCCAGCATGCCCTGACACGGTGGTGAGATACAGCTTGGAGATGACTGCCATAGATTCCATATCACATTTAATGCGAGTGTCAGATCCCGTCTTCGCACGTTGCCCATCTTATAAATCAGGCTCTGTGCCTTCTGTCCGGATAGAAAGCTGCTACATTCCGGCCGCAGGTGTATGGAATCCTTGGAATCCTCCTTGGCTTTGCTGCCTGTAAGGCTTTTATAATAGGAGAACATCATCTCATAGGTCAGGACATATAAGGACCTGAATGGAGGTGAGAACAGGAACACCCAGGTCTGGAATGTCTGGGAACAAGGGTGGCAAAGTGCATGGGGATGTTACTAGGGCACGAGTGGGGTGTGGGCAGGGACGCGCAGGGGATGGACACAGTAACGGCAAATAAATAAGGTCCTTTAATGGAATTTGGGAAAGGAAGTACAACTCTGAGCCATTGAATCATTGATGTGGTAACTCTCACACCCTACTGGTCTTCAGCCAGGAGTCTCCTTCTTGCTCGGGTGAGTTATGGGGCGACACTTTCAAGGATACTTCCAACAGTCGGAAACCACCATTGGTGAAATGGTTTCCAGTACATCATTGCAAGCTCTTCCCATCTTGGACTCCACTCCAGGCTCCTTGGTTAGTGTCTTCGCTCACATCTTCACTATCCATCTCCTCCTGACGTTCTCTACTGTCCTGATTCCAGGCTGATGGCTCTTTTAGGATACAGTGTACAATCCATCATCCCTGTGACTACTCTTTATGTACATAGGAACAAACAAGTCCTTTGATCCTCCATTAGGGCCCGGGCTTCTCCATCACTCCTCGCCACAAGAGCTTCCACCTGCCGCTATGACTTCATCTTGCACCTTGGGAGGTCCCATCAAAGCTCTCACCTCAGCTAGACCAGACCTCCTGTACATGTCAGGCTATGCAGATGACACTACAAGTGTATACACTGTAAACATCCGCATTAGAATGACCAACCATCTTATGACTCAGATAGGGATCAGGCAGATGGATTTCATCTGCCCAATCCTTTTGTTCTTGGGACGTCAGGCCAGGGTTTAGCAGAGTCTCACTTCCTTTTCCCGTTTTGTACACATGCACCTCTTGGCCTAGCATGCATGTACATGGAAAAATCAGGCGAAAGCTATCTAAGGTGCGGATACATCACAGGTGAGTGATAGGTGACCAAGCTGAAGTCAAAGCGAGAAGTCGCCCTGACCGCACGCAGACAGACGGTGACTCAGAGCCCGGTGTGTTCCTCGCATCTGCCTGGTTACAGATGTGAATACAGCACATAAACACGTCTACACTACAGACCGGCCGCTGCCTGCAGGGTTACCGCCATGGGATATACAAGTGTATACTACGCAATCATTATTTTTATCCTCCAGACTAAACGAGATGAGTAAAGGACGCGGCGAATTTCCAGATCCAGATCAGTAAAGATTTTAGACATTTATTTATCATTTTGTTATTGAGTTTTTGCAGCATCCTTGTAGGAAACAGAAGAGCGAGCGTCGTCTGGAAGAAACAGATTGTCACGGGGTGATGTCGGGTGAGTTCAGGGGCACAACGAGCAGGAGGTGAAATAAACGTATCTAGAATATCCCTTTAAGGAGTGACCTCATGAGCTGCCTTGTCAAGGGATACGACACATGATAGTAATGTGCATAGAGAGGGTTCACATACTGCCCCTGCCGCTAATTCTTCCTATCACATATCCTAATAATAATACCGCTCCCTCCCTCTCCAGGCGCCGGTGTCCGCAGGATGGATGTGGTTTTGCGTTTTCTGTTTATCTGACGCCTGCTCATGCCTGTCACTATTTGGCTGCTCTGTATTTCCCATTATATCGCCGCTTCTCCCGCCATACATTACTTTTTGTTATTTCTTTTGCTTCATTTCTGTCTATTTGTATAATATGGAGGCGGACAATTCCGGAAAGCAGAATCTAAGATTTCACATCAATACTTGGTGGGTGCTAATACCAGGAACCCCCCCTGTGATCGGTCCTAAATAGAATCTCAGTGTAGATGGGTTTAATATTGAGTACAATGGCACCTGTATACTTCTCTATTCAGTGAGCTCCACCTAGTGGTGACTGCAGGAAGACAGAATTGTAACATTGACATGGATGGATGTGCAGACGGTTTGGAACTTTGTATCATGAAAAATGAGCCTATTTATTGCTAAATGAATAAATGTCCAGCTGTTTCAAAACTACAACTCCCAGCATTCTGGAATATGGTAGTAGTTGTTAATTCACGAAATAGACGTTACGTCTAATGCAGGACCAGGATGATGGTGCATGACACCAAGGTGTGTAGGGGTCACTTTAAGGCCGAGGCTACACATTAGGGTCCTTAGGGTCCATTCACATGGAGGAAAATGGCGCTTTATTTGGCGCTGAATTTTCCTCACTGAAATAAAAGCCTCCCATTGACTTCAATGGGTGCTGCTGGCACTAGAGGAATCTTCATAGATATATTACACATAATATGTCTACAAGGACCTGGCGCATACGGGGTTAACAGCCACCCACCTGTATAATGTGTTTATCTCATCCCCAGTATATCGGCCTTGTCCTTGTATTAGAGGTGCGTGACTCAGTCCGCCCACAGAGCATCAGCGGCGTCTCATGTACGGGCAGCTGTGCCGAGTCTGAAAAACTCATCGCCGTCTGCAACAAGTTCCATCAAAGCCTCCATTACCGGCCGCGAGATGTTACCGTCTGGTCTCCGAGGTTTAGTCAGAACCTGAAACATTCTGACGTGTAACACGGGAATGCTGGACACAGGCCGCAGAATCCGGGCCGCGGCCTCAAGACTCTGCCCCATGGGGGCCGTTATAAAGAATAGAGAACAATACTGAACTGACAGCTTATGGGGGGAGTCTAGAGATTTATAAAACTCATGTCCTATCATAGATTAGGGCATGTATTATAGATAGATGTGGATCTGACTGCCTGCACCCCCGCAGATCAGCTGTTTCCCTATGGCAGTGTATACAGTGCACAGTCCTATAGACCTGAATGGCACAAGCACTGCAGTACTCACTATGGCTGCCATTAAAAGTGCAGTGATTGAGCCTGCGCCATCCTGGGGTAACAGCTGATCTGTAAGGTCCTCGATAGCCAGACCCCTTATAGATAGGAAAACAGGTTAACCCCCTATAAGCGGTCAGTTCAGTAATGTCCAATTATGTATTTATTAAATTTCCAGGAGGAGTAACAGAGGGATGATACAACATGTACAACATTGAATTTTTATGGTGATGTAAGTTTTTACTAGACGGATATTTCTAAGACTGTGTTATTGCTCTAAAATAAAAACGAAATGAACGGTCGCTCCAAATAATCTTTATTAACAATGTCTTATGTGTTTGTAAACATTAGGTGAGAAGAGCTACATGTCTCCATGCTAACAGACTGCAAACAAGCCCTGCGTAGTCTGATCCTGCAGTCAGGGGTTCCTTGCTCACCTTGTCCCTTCTTCTACTGTCTGTGGATTTCCAAGGCGCCTCAGACTACACACAAGGTTTGTAGTCTGTTACCATGGAGATGCATAGCCGTGCATAGGAGCTGTATACACCAAACGGATAAGGTTATGGTTAACCCATGAACCCATGTTTAATGTAGGCCAGGGGTAGGGACCGTACGGCTCTCCAGCTGTTGCAAAACTACAACTCCCAGCATGCATACTCGCTCTGCTGGTCTTGGAACTCCCATGGAAGTGAGTGGAGCATGCTGGGAGTTGTAGTTTCACAGCAGCTGGAGAGCCGAAGGTTCCCTACCCCTGCTATAAACCAATATGACTGCAGTATGAGAGTATAGACATGGCACATTGCACAGCCAGACCTCTCCATGTGCCCTCTGCTTTCTGCTACAATATTTTAGGCAGTAGAATATTAGGAGATGTCAAAGATTAGGTGAAATTATCAATTTTTTTTTTCAGAAACAGCGCCACACTTATTCATAAGCTGGTATTGCAGTATTGACATATATTTGGCCAAAATGCAATACCGCACACAGCCTGAGGACATGGGTGGCGCTGTTTCTGGAACATAAAAGCAGCCATCTAATGATAAGACTACAAGGGATTCTCCATCTCCAGCTGCTTCCTATAACTCTTTGGCTTTCTGGTTGTTAATAAATCACCCCCCCCCCCCTTCTTCTTGCAGACAGGGGGCGGAGCCAGTGAAATCTTAGAGGGGAGAATCTGTCCCACACAGTCCGGCGTCCATTCACCTGGCTGGCAGGAGTTTGTAGCTGGGATTTCCATATCTTTCTATCTATTGGCTGTGAGCAGGGGGGACGGGCTGGGGGATTACTTACTGAGCTGGAACTTTTCGTGTAGCTTTAGGGTACAGGCTAAAAAAAATCTGGGAGAGGCGACGACACAGAAAGGAGCAAAAGAGGAACCTGGAGAGCAAAATTTGGGGAGTCCTTTCATGCATTTTTTTTCCAAGGATTTTCTAATTTTTCCAGTGCAGAAAGTGAATTAGCAGAAGAGACCGGAGGCAGAAGAAGAGAGAAGTGACGGGGTCACCGGGACTACAACCCCCAGCCGCCTATAGGAAGGGGAAGGGGCCGCACTGTGGATTATGCACCTACAGCAAAGGTAAGGTTCACACTAAATTCCTTTTATTTTTGTAAATGTTTGAGATTTTTGCAGAGACTTTGATAGATGTTGCATTGCAAAACGTTCCTGCAGAGGGGTGTGGGACTGTGGGAAAGCTGGGTGCTATAAGGCTCCGCTCACATGTGATGGTGCCATTCACCTGCATGCGACTCCAGAGAGCCATGTGCTTGGAGCAGAAACATCCCCGCTCAGAGGTGCAGAACTGATCCTGAGGCGCAGAAATATCTGCAACAAATCTCATGTGTCAGATTTCTGTGACCACAAATAATGTGCCGGCCTTCAGAACAAGCCCTGATGTTCAATGCACCGAAATCTGCGCCAAAACCCGCTGTGTGTGACAGTGCAATACTGATTGTCACCCAGCTTTCCCAGAAACAGATACAAATGATAAAGTAATAATATTTTTGCATTATTGCAATATTGGGTTGTGCTGTGCTTCTGGTACCCGTCCCTGGTTTTGGGTTCTCCCTTGCCTGTTGGTTTTGGGCGCAGTAGGTGGGTGTCCTGCCAGCCCTCTATGGGTACTCAGGGTTCGATACTTGCACAGACTCGCAATTCATAGCAGTCAATGGAAGTTGTACGAAATTCTGAACGTCGTATATTGTATCCAGCGCCAATCAATGGCGAAACTTGCAGCGCCGGGAACGTGTTATTAACCCCTTCCTGTGCAGCCATGTGCCATTGATAATACTGGTGCTGCATGGGGTCCGCTCAGGTACCAGGTGGTACTACGCCGTCCCTATAGCGTCTTTCTTATACGGTAGGTTATAGTATCCCCTTCACCTGTTATTGTCACGTTAACCCCTTCACTGCCATAATACTAACACATGCGTCATCCGGGCCTTTGCATTCTCCTGACGCCATGGCCATTCTGTCCTGAGATCTGCCACTTTTTCTATACAGACATCAGGACAGAGGCGATTTTTTTTCATTGGACACCGCCATACCCTTTGCTATTGCCCCTGGAGTTTGCATCTTCCAGGACAGTCAGCGCCGTGGTGGTTTCTCCTCGGAAGTTCTCGCTGTCACATTCCTGACCCGACCTCGTGTATCCCTGCAGGGTTATTCTTGGACTAAAATGAAAGGAAGTCTGAAGTAATAGATGGCGTGCCGATTCTACGCAAATGTGCAAAGTGCACGCCAAAGTGAGCGCAGATGTGGAGGAACCAATATATGATGCTGGTCAGTCGTGTCAGGCAGGTTATGACTGTGGGGGGGGGGGGGGGGGGCACATGTGCTACATTATACCATACATACCATACCATACATATACCAGGTGCTACATTATACATTTACTTGATAAAGGACCTGAGAGGTTCGGAAACGTTGTATCTGTCGTCATTATTAGTGAGCCATTAAAAAGGGATCAACTACTGAAGACTAGCAAGTTTTTTTGTTTTTTTATATTTCCAACCCACTGGCTAACACGATACGAGAACAAACATTTTCCTTATACATTATACCCGCACATGTAACTTATATTGGACTGTCCTCCATGTCTGTACCAACCTCTAGTGACAGGGATGAGGGCTATATGGAGGCTGGCACTATGGAGGATATAATGAGGCTGGCACTATGGGCACCTATCTGTGACACTGTGAGGACTATGATGTTCTGGCTCCTTGGCCACTACAATGTGTAGACTGGCACTATAGGTAATACAATGTATAGGGAGGACTATAATGAATGTGGCACTGTTGGCACTATGGCCAGGTGCCTGGCATTGTGTGGACTATAGTGACACTAGTCCTATGGACCATTCAATGTGTCTAGAGTTATGTGCCCTATAATGAGACTGGCACTATGGAGGATATGAATCTGGCACTATGGAGGATATAATGAGACTGGCACTATGGAGGATATGAGACTGGCACTATGGAGGGTATAATGAGACTGGCACTATGGAGGATGTAATGAGACTGGCACTATGGAGGTTATAATGAGACTGGCACTATGGAGGATATAATGAGACTGGCACTATGGAGGATATGAGACTGGCACTATGGAGGGTATAATGAGACTGGCACTATGGAGGATATAATGAGACTGGCACTATGGAGGATATAATGAGACTGGCACTATGGAGGATATGAATCTGGCACTATGGAAGATGTAATGAGGCTGGCACTATGGAGGATATAATGAGACTGGCACTATGGAGGATATGAGACTGGCACTATGGAGGGTATAATGAGACTGGCACTATGGAGGATATAATGAGACTGGCACTATGGAGGATATGAGACTGGCACTATGGAGGGTATAATGAGACTGGCACTATGGAGGATATAATGAGACTGGCACTATGGAGGATATAATGAGACTGGCACTATGGAGGATATGAATCTGGCACTATGGAGGATATAATGAGACTGGCACTATGGAGGATATGAGACTGGCACTATGGAGGGTATAATGAGACTGGCACTATGGAGGATATGAGACTGGCACTATGGAGGGTATAATGAGACTGGCACTATGGAGGATATAATGAGACTGGCACTATGGAGGATATAATGAGACTGGCACTATGGAGGATATGAATCTGGCACTATGGAAGATGTAATGAGGCTGGCACTATGGAGGATATAATGAGACTGGCAGTATGGAGGATGTAATGAGGCTGGCACTATGGAGGGTATAAGGAGACTGGCACTATGGAGGATGTAATGAGACTGGCACTATGGAGGATGTAATGAGACTGGCACTGTGGAGGATATAATGAGACTGGCACTATGGAGGATGTAATGAGACTGGCACTGTGGAGGATATGAGACTGGCACTATGGATGATATAATGAGACTGGCACTATGGAGGATGTAATGAGGCTGGCACTATGGAGGATGTAATGAGACTGGCACTATGGAGGATATAATGAGACTGGCACTATGGAGGATATAATGAGACTGGCACTATGGAGGATGTAATGAGACTGGCACTATGGAGGATATAATGAGACTGTAACTATGGAGGATGTAATGAGGCTGGCACTATGGAGGATGTAATGAGACTGGCACTATGGAGGATATAATGAGACTGGCACTATGGAGGATGTAATGAGACTGGCACTGTGGAGGATATGAGACTGGCACTATGGATGATATAATGAGACTGGCACTATGGAGGATGTAATGAGACTGGCACTATGGAGGATATAATGAGACTGGCACTATGGAGGATGTAATGAGACTGGCACTATGGAGGATGTAATGAGACTGGCACTATGGAGGATGTAATGAGACTGGCACTATGGAGGATGTAATGAGACTGGCACTATGGAGGATGTAATGAGGCTGGCACTATGGAGGATGTAATGAGACTGGCACTATGGAGGATATGAGACTGGCACTATGGAGGATGTAATGAGACTGGCACTATGGAGGATATGAGACTGGCACTATGGAGGATGTAATGAGACTGGCACTATGGAGAATGTAATGAGACTGGCACTATGGAGGATATAATGAGACTGGCACTATGGAGGATATAATGAGAATGGCACTATGGAGGGTATAATGAGACTGGCACTATGGAGGATGTAATGAGACTGGCACTATGGAGGATGTAATGAGACTGGCACTATGGAGGATATAATGAGACTGGCACTATGGAGGGTATAATGAGACTGGCACTATGGAAGATGTAATAAGACTGGCACTATGGAAGATGTAATGAGACTGGCACTATGGAGGGTATAATGAGACTGGCACTAAGGAGGATGTAATGAGACTGGCACTATGGAGGATATAATGAGACTGGCACTATGGAGGATGTAATGAGACTGGCACTATGGAGGATGTAATGAGGCTGGCACTATGGAGGATATAATGAGACTGGCACTATGGAGGATGTAATGAGGCTGGCACTATGGAGGATGTAATGAGACTGGCACTATGGAGGATATGAGACTGGCACTATGGAGGATATAATGAGACTGGCACTATGGAGGATATAATGAGACTGGCACTATGGAGGATGTAATGAGGCTGGCACTATGGAGGATGTAATGAGACTGGCACTAAGGAGGATGTAATGAGACTGGCACTATGGAGGATGTAATGAGACTGGCACTATGGAGGATGTAATGAGACTGGCACTATAGATGATATCATGAGAATGGCACTATGGAGGGTATAATGAGACTGGCACTATGGAGGATATAATGAGACTGGCACTAAGGAGGATGTAATGAGACTGGCACTATGGAGGATGTAATGAAGCTGGCACTATGGAGGATATAATGAGACTGGCACTATGGAGGATGTAATGAGACTGGCACTATAGATGATATAATGAGAATGGCACTATGGAGGGTATAATGAGACTGGCACTAAGGAGGATGTAATGAGACTGGCACTATGGAGGATATAATGAGACTGGCACTATGGAGGATATAATGAGACTGGCACTATGGAGGATATAATGAGACTGGCACTATGGAGGATATAATGAGACTGTAACTATGGAGGATGTAATGAGACTGGCACTATGGAGGATATAATGAGACTGGCACTATGGAGGATATAATGAGACTGGCACTATGGAGGATGTAATGAGACTGGCACTATGGAGGATGTAATGAGACTGGCACTATGGAAGATGTAATGAGACTGGCACTATGGAGGATGTAATGAGACTGGCACTATGGAGGATATAATGAGACTGGCACTATGGAGGATATAATGAGACTGGCACTATGGAGGATGTAATGAGACTGGCACTATGGAGGATGTAATGAGACTGGCACTATGGAAGATGTAATGAGACTGGCACTATGGAGGATGTAATGAGACTGGCACTATGGAGGATATAATGAGACTGGCACTATGGAGGATGTAATGAGACTGGCACTATGGAAGATGTAATGAGACTGGCACTATGGAGGATGTAATGAGACTGGCACTATGGAAGATGTAATGAGACTGGCACTATGGAGGATGTAATGAGACTGGCACTATGGAGGATATAATGAGACTGGCACTATGGAGGATGTAATAAGACTGGCACTATGGAGGATATAATGAGACTGGCACTATGGAGGATGTAATGAGACTGGCACTATGGAGGATGTAATGAGACTGGCACTATGGAGGGTATAATGAGACTGGCACTATGGAGGATGTAATGAGACTGGCACTATGGAGGATATAATGAGACTGGCACTATGGAGGATATAATGAGACTGGCACTATGGAGGATATAATGAGACTGTAACTATGGAGGATGTAATGAGACTGGCACTATGGAGGATGTAATGAGGCTGGCACTATGGAGGATGTAATGAGACTGGCACTATGGAGGGTATAATGAGACTGGCACTATGGAGGATGTAATGAGACTGGCACTATGGAGGATATAATGAGACTGGCACTATGGAGGATATAATGAGACTGTAACTATGGAGGATGTAATGAGACTGGCACTATGGAGGATGTAATGAGACTGGCACTATGGAGGATGTAATGAGACTGGCACTATGGAGGGTATAATGAGACTGGCACTATGGAGGATGTAATGAGACTGGCACTATGGAGGATGTAATGAGACTGGCACTATGGAGGATATAATGAGACTGGCACTATGGAGGATGTAATGAGACTGGCACTATGGAGGATGTAATGAGACTGGCACTATGGAGGGTATAATGAGACTGGCACTATGGAGGATGTAATGAGACTGGCACTATGGAGGATATAATGAGACTGGCACTATGGAGGATATAATGAGACTGTAACTATGGAGGATGTAATGAGACTGGCACTATGGAGGGTATAATGAGACTGGCACTATGGAGGATGTAATGAGACTGGCACTATGGAGGATATAATGAGACTGGCACTATGGAGGATATAATGAGACTGTAACTATGGAGGATGTAATGAGACTGGCACTATGGAGGATATAATGAGACTGTAACTATGGAGGATGTAATGAGACTGGCACTATGGAGGATATAATGAGACTGTAACTATGGAGGATGTAATGAGACTGGCACTATAGGCTCTACAATTTCAGGCCATGCTGAGAGTTGTATTTTAGGAAGCACAGGAGGGTCACCATTTGGCGATCATTGTGATAGATCAGTACTACTCCCCCCCGGCCGCGCTGTATGTGGACGATAGGGGTTATCATCATGGAATGTAATGGTGTTCTGCGGAGGGGAGACCTCACATGTCATGTACAGTCTACCTGGGCTGGGATAGAAGGTGCGGCCATGTCTAAGGATTATTCTCCAATACATCAAACAGCAAAGTATAAAAGGACCTCGCCCTCCGACACCGCCAACCCGAGATACTGGAGAGGGAAGCCAAAATCTAGGAGCATGTTACTATGTGATTATCTATCTATCTTCTATCTATCTATCTATCTATCTATCTATCTATCTATCTATCTCCTATCTATCTATCTCCTATCTATCTATCTATCTATCTATCTATCTCCTATCTATCTATCTATCTATCTATCTATCTCCTATCTATCTATCTATCTATCTATCTATCTATCTATCTATCTATCTATCTATCTCCTATCTATCTATCTCCTATCTATCTATCTATCTATCTATCTATCTATCTATCTATCTCCTATCTATCTATCTATCTATCTCCTATCTATCTATCTATCTATCTATCTATCTATCTTCTATCTATCTATCTATCTATCTATCTATCTATCTATCTATCTCTCTCCTATTTATCTATCTATCATCTATCTATCTATCTATCTATCTCCTATTTATCTATCTCCTATCTATCTATCTATCTATCTATCTATCTATCTATCTATCTCCTATCTATCTATCTATCTATCTATCTATCTATCTCCTATCTATCTATCTATCTATCTATCTATCTATCTATCTATCTATCATCTATCTATCTATCTATCTCCTATCTATCTATCTATCTATCTATCTATCTATCTATCTCCTATCTATCTATCTATCTATCTATCTATCTATCTCCTATCTATCTATCTATCTATCTATCTATCTATCTATTATCTATCTATCTATCTATCTATCTATCTATCTATCTCCTATCTATCTATCTATCTATCTATCTATCTATCTATCTATCTCCTATCTATCTATCTATCTATCTATCTATCTCCTATCTATCTATCTATCTATCTATCTATCTATCTATCTATCTATCTATCTATCTATCTATCTATCTATCTGTCTTTCTATCTGGCTATCCCCAGGGGAGATTCATTATTGACTTGAATAGGAGTTGTATTCATTTGTATGCAGACTGTACACCGTCTCCCCCTACTGGTCGCTGCAGGCAGCTAGCATTATATTATGTAACTTTATGGTTGTGTGATGGAGATTTGGAGCTTAGTATCACATTATAAAGACTCGTTCACACTGTACATTCTGGTTTTTTATGCCCTGATACAATTTAGCATAATACAGAATAACATCAGATACTATGTAACTGTTCCTCTGTTCATCCTGAGCTAGCTGATTCATGAATCTAATGCTAAAAATATAGTAAAGACTGACACAGAGGTGAATCAAAAGGCGAAGCACATTTATATGCCATTGAGGATCTATGCAGAGCTGGGTGACATGCAGCATAGCCCCCAGTGATAAGTCTACAATGATCTGTTTTCGAGCTCATCCAGGTCCAGTTTCTAGGAGAGGCCCCATGGAATTGGCATTTCTGCACTTCAGCTAAACAGTAGGAATCGCACATGTCGCTGAAGCCATAATCTATCACAGCTACGGCCAAGAATAGGAAAGAGGGAGCAGAGGTTGCCTCGTCCATAAATAGGGGGGAAGATGTCTCCTTGGCAGCTGCACAATGAGCGTCTTCTGAGAGCGCCAATCTCCAGCCGTGGCCTTTACAATGAAGCAGAACCGGCCCCTCAGGATGTCAAAGGGCCTGGAAAGTCCTCAGTCTGTGGCTCAGTGGACCAATACATGGGGGGGGGGGGCACTTATTTATGTCTCTGAGACCTCACACAGAAAGAGGCTTCAACTACAACAAGAAAAGCAATAAAGATAAAATGTCTTCAGATTATAAAAGCTTAAATATAATGATCCGTCACTCGGTATACAATGAGTTAGGTGCTCAGAAAAGGCATCTCACCGCCATATTCAATGAAGAAAGGATTTTTCTAGCACTCAGTGGAAACTTTTTATGCGTTTATAGTTATACAAATACATAGACGTTTCGGTCAATAGACCTTCCTCAGTACAACGGATGCAGGAAGAGTGAACACACGGTGTTTAGGAAAAGGTCCACACAAGATGAATGTTGGATGTTCCTCTCTATTACAGCAGGTTTGGCGGTCACATTGTGTGCTCGGTGATGATCCTGACATGTCTGGACTTCCATCTTTGCAGTCCGCAGGGTTGCATTCCTCTATTTGTTCCTTACCTTTGTCCTATAGGAAAATGATCACGTTTTGTTGTAATGAGCAATTAAAGGGGAAGTAAGGCTACTAAAAGGGGATGGCATGATAACAAACAGGGCATCCTGGGAATTGTAGTTATGTAACAGACATTTTATATTTAACAATGTCCCAACATATCAAATCACCCACTGGACTATCCCTTTAACAATGTCACGCTATAATATGTGGCTCTATAGAAAAATGCAAATCTACCTGCAAACCTGATGAAGAATGATGTAACCCCGACTGGTTACTGCTATTAATAGCTAGCATCATAGTAATAGAGGGTTAAAGCATGATAATGTATAGCCTGCAAGCATGTCGTGTGCGGTATGAGAAATCCTGTAGATGATGGGTGGAGAGCTCCAGGCCCCGGGCTATACATTACAGCATGAGAGGGACACACCTATACAGGTTAGGATTATAGTGCTGAGCAAACAGATGTCCTGCTCTATATCCTGCCCGGATCTGTAATATAGAGGAAGCTGCTCCGTACACTATAATCACACCGATCCTGGGTCGCCATATAAAATCCAAATGTAAGATACAGATGTGTCGTGACTGGGTACAAGAGCTCTTACTGTAATTCCTGTATTATACTCCAGAGCTGCGCTCACTATTCTGCTGGTATAGTCACTGTGTACATACATTACATTACTTATCCTGTATTATACTCCAGAGCTGCGCTCACTATTCTGCTGGTGCAGTCACTGTGTACATACATTACATTACTTATCCTGTATTATACTCCAGAGCTGCGCTCACTATTCTGCTGGTACAGTCACTGTGTACATACATTACATTACTTATCCTGTATTATACTCCAGAGCTGCGCTCACTGTTCTGCTGGTGCAGTCACAGTGTACATACATTACATTACTTATCCTGTATTATACTCCAGAGCTGCGCTCACTATTCTGCTGGTACAGTCACTGTGTACATACATTACATTACTTATCCTGTATTATACTCCAGAGCTGCGCTCACTGTTCTGCTGGTGCAGTCACTGTGTACATACATTACGTTACTTATCCTGTATTATACTCCAGAGCTGCGCTCACTATTCTGCTGGTGCAGTCACTGTGTACATACATTACATTACTTATCCTGTATTATACTCCAGAGCTGCGCTCACTATTCTGCTGGTACAGTCACTGTGTACATACATTACATTACTTATCCTGTATTATACTCCAGAGCTGCGCTCACTGTTCTGCTGGTGCAGTCACAGTGTACATACATTACATTACTTATCCTGTATTATACTCCAGAGCTGCGCTCACTATTCTGCTGGTACAGTCACTGTGTACATACATTACATTACTTATCCTGTATTATACTCCAGAGCTGCGCTCACTATTCTGCTGGTACAGTCACTGTGTACATACATTACATTACTTATCCTGTATTATACTTCAGAGCTGCGCTCACTATTCTGCTGGTACAGTCACTGTGTACATACATTACATTACTTATCCTGTATTATACTCCAGAGCTGCGCTCACTATTCTGCTGGTGCAGTCACTGTGTACATACATTACATTACTTATCCTGTATTATACTCCAGAGCTGCGCTCACTATTCTGCTGGTACAGTCACTGTGTACATACATTACTTATCCTGTATTATACTCCAGAGCTGCGCTCACTATTCTGCTGGTACAGTCACTGTGTACATACATTACATTACTTATCCTGTATTATACTCCAGAGCTGCGCTCACTATTCTGCTGGTACAGTCACTGTGTACATACATTACATTACTTATCCTGTATTATACTTCAGAGCTGCGCTCACTATTCTGCTGGTACAGTCACTGTGTACATACATTACATTACTTATCCTGTATTATACTCCAGAGCTGCGCTCACTATTCTGCTGGTGCAGTCACTGTGTACATACATTACATTACTTATCCTGTATTATCCTCCAGAGCTGCGCTCACTATTCTACTGGTGCAGTCACTGTGTACATACATTACATTACTTATCCTGTATTATACTCCAGAGCTGCGCTCACTATTCTGCTGGTGCAGTCACTGTGTACATACATTACATTACTTATCCTGTATTATACTCCAGAGCTGCGCTCACTATTCTGCTGGTACAGTCACTGTGTACATACATTACATTACTTATCCTGTATTATACTCCAGAGCTGCGCTCACTATTCTGCTGGTATAGTCACTGTGTACATACATTACATTACTTATCCTGTATTATACTCCAGAGCTGCGCTCACTATTCTGCTGGTGCAGTCACTGTGTACATACATTACATTACTTATCCTGTATTATACTCCAGAGCTGCGCTCACTATTCTGCTGGTGCAGTCACTGTGTACATACATTACATTACTTATCCTGTATTATACTCCAGAGCTGCGCTCACTATTCTGCTGGTACAGTCACTGTGTACATACATTACATTACTTATCCTGTATTATACTTCAGAGCTGCGCTCACTATTCTGCTGGTACAGTCACTGTGTACATACATTACATTACTTATCCTGTATTATACTCCAGAGCTGCGCTCACTATTCTGCTGGTACAGTCACTGTGTACATACATTACATTACTTATCCTGTATTATACTCCAGAGCTGCGCTCACTATTCTGCTGGTGCAGTCACTGTGTACATACATTACGTTACTTATCCTGTATTATCCTCCAGAGCTGCGCTCACTATTCTACTGGTGCAGTCACTGTGTACATACATTACGTTACTTATCCTGTATTATACTCCAGAGCTGCGCTCACTTTTCTGCTGTTACAGTCACTGTATACATACATTACATTACTTATCCTGTATTATACTCCAGAGCTGCGCTCACTATTCTGCTGGTACAGTCACTGTGTACATACATTACATTACTTATCCTGTATTATACTCCAGAGCTGCACTCACTATTCTGCTGGTATAGTCACTGTGTACATACATTACATTACTTATCCTGTATTATACTCCAGAGCTGCGCTCACTATTCTGCTGGTATAGTCACTGTGTACATACATTACATTACTTATCCTGTATTATACTCCAGAGCTGCGCTCACTATTCTGCTGGTACAGTCACTGTGTACATACATTAGATTACTTATCCTGTATTATACTCCAGAGCTGCGCTCACTATTCTGCTGGTACAGTCACTGTGTACATACATTACATTACTTATCCTGTATTATACTCCAGAGCTGCGCTCACTATTCTGCTGGTACAGTCACTGTGTACATACATTACATTACTTATCCTGTATTATACTCCAGAGCTGCGCTCACTATTCTGCTGGTACAGTCACTGTGTACATACATTACTTCTCCTGTATTATACTCCAGAGCTGCGCTCACTATTCTGCTGGTACAGTCACTGTGTACATACATTACATTACTTATCCTGTATTATACTCCAGAGCTGCGCTCACTATTCTACTGGTGCAGTCACTGTGTACATACATTACATTACTTATCCTGTATTATACTCCAGAGCTGCGCTCACTATTCTACTGGTGCAGTCACTGTGTACATACATTACATTACTTATCCTGTATTATACTCCAGAGCTGCGCTCACTATTCTGCTGGTGCAGTCACTGTGTACATACATTACTTATCCTGTATTATACTCCAGAGCTGCGCTCACTATTCTGCTGGTACAGTCACTGTGTACATACATTACATTACTTATCCTGTATTATACTCCAGAGCTGCGCTCACTATTCTGCTGGTATAGTCACTGTGTACATACATTACATTACTTATCCTGTATTATACTCCAGAGCTGCGCTCACTATTCTGCCGGTACAGTCACTGTGTACATACATTACATTACTTATCCTGTATTATACTCCAGAGCTGCGCTCACTATTCTGCCGGTACAGTCACTGTGTACATACATTACATTACTTATCCTGTATTATCCTCCAGAGCTGCGCTCACTATTCTACTGGTGCAGTCACTGTGTACATACATTACATTACTTATCCTGTATTATACTCCAGAGCTGCGCTCACTATTCTACTGGTGCAGTCACTGTGTACATACATTACATTACTTATCCTGTATTATACTCCAGAGCTGCGCTCACTATTCTGCTGGTGCAGTCACTGTGTACATACATTACATTACTTATCCTGTATTATACTCCAGAGCTGCGCTCACTATTCTGCTGGTGCAGTCACTGTGTACATACATTACATTACTTATCCTGTATTATACTCCAGAGCTGCGCTCACTATTCTGCTGGTGCAGTCACTGTGTACATACATTACATTACTTATCCTGTATTATACTCCAGAGCTGCGCTCACTATTCTGCTGGTGCAGTCACTGTGTACATACATTACATTACTTATCCTGTATTATACCCCAGAGCTGCGCTCACTATTCTGCTGGTGCAGTCACTGTGTACATACATTACACCTAGCTATGTCTTCCATTCCATATCCCTCTGGCAGCACATCTTCCTAAGTATGCAGTGATTCCTTTTCCACTTCTGCTCAGGGGCCGGTCACCCAGCTTTCCCAGAAACAGATAACAAAAACATACAGAAAACATCTGATAGAAATGTTATGAGCTTGATGGCTCCAGACTGGAGGAGAGTGCACCTATTGGGACTGATGTGACTTATATATAACCCAGCTCCTGTGCACAGGCCGGTAATGCTGGGGCTCCGATTCCTGTGATGGATTTTGCAGGCGCTGCGCTCTACTGGTTTTTAGATTTCCTGAGTTGGTTCCTTAGTTTTGCACCGTCATCCCCCGACTTGTCAGTAAAACCAATGTTTCCTGGATCGGTGCCACAGCCGGGGATGACATATCAGAATGCAGATTACTGTGTTTACTGGATGGACAGAGCACCGCACACCAGTTACTTATTCCAGGGCCCATCAGGGTGGTGTATCAGATGCCAATAGTAACCTGTTATGTCAGTTCACTTTCTTATATTATTGTCTTTTGTATTTTTTGGTGAATATTTTTGTAATATACTTTATTAACTCTTTTTTCTTTCTTTTAGTAGACAATGGCTCTAAAGTTCTCCCTAGCAGCTGCTGTAACTAGGCATGGCCAGGTAGAATACAGACGCAGACGTTGCCTAGTGAGGGATGGATTGTGCCACCTAGAACAGTCATCCTGGTGTCATATGGATTTTCAGTTTATATGAAATTAATTGAGAATCTTCTAGTTACAAACTCTGCGGCATACAAGGCTCACATTCCAAACTAGTAGTAACTAGGGTTGAGCCGATCTTGACTTTTCAGGATCGATTTTAAAATCCGATTTCCGATCATTTTTCATTCGAACCCGATCTCGATCCCAATGCAAGTCAATGGGATTTTTATATTAATTGGAGATCGGATTTTAAAAGCAATCCTAATCACTATACAGCATGGAATCTAACAATTGAACGCTTTAATTGTTAGAATCCACACTGTGTAGTGACTCACTAAGTAGCCAGAGGATTTTTTTTTAATCCTACTTAGTCCCCCCTGGTGTCCACTTACCTGCAGAGATGGCTGCTCTGGTGCCTGGTGTTCTCGTTCTTCTTTGCCTCGCTGCCCCCTGCCTCCCAGGTTAGGAGAGTGTTGGCGGGTACTGGGAGGGGAGACGTCACGTTTCCCCGCCCTGTACCCGTCCACACTCTCCTAAGCCACAAGCCCCGCCTTCCTAGCTCTTTAAACACTATCCTGGGAGGCGGCGGCAGCGAGGCGAGAAGAGCAGCATGGAGCGGCAGCAAGGCGAAGAAGAACACCGGGACCGGAGCAGCCATCTCTGGAGGTAAGTAGCTACTAGAGATGTTAGTTTAGTCTCCCATTAGAATGAATGGAGACAGCCGGCGCACAGAGGGTTAAGGCTGTGTGCCGGCTGCTTCCATTCATTCCTATGGAACCGCAGCGGAGACTTCACACTGAGTATACACTCCACTCAGAATGAGCGGAGCGTATACTCAGTGTGAAGGCTAAGCAAAGCATTTTGGGAAATAGTACTGATCTCGATCCTACCTAAAAAGATCGTGTTCGGAATTCCGATCGCGATCGTGAAATTTTCTCGATCGCCGATCGGAATCCGATCTTTTCCGAACACGATCGCTCAACCCTAGTAGTAACTCCGGATGTTTTGTCCTGCAGTTTTGGTATTGTATGTAAGCTGAGAATCTCAGCCTTTATATGTTACCAGAACCTCCTGTTCTAGGTGGAGATACAGATATTTGACCTCATTCCGCCTTTGTGCCATTGTTACATCTGTAGCAGTACAGTGCAGGGCAATGCTTAGAGCTTCTATGGAGAACTTTAGAGCCTTTTTTCTTCCATAAAGTATAATAGCATGCACCTCAGTCACCTGACTATAGACATGAGCCTACTGTGTAACTAGCCAATAGGAATGACCTTCGTGGGCAACAGAGAGCTGACATGATCCTACTGTGTAACCAGAAAGAGAAATGATCTTCTTGGATTACTAGAGAGTTGACATGAGCACGATGACTAGGCCATGACCAATGATATCAGTGTGAAACAAGGAACTACAAAGTGCGTCAGGGTCACTTAAGAATAGACATGATCTTACTGTGTCCTGTGGAGAAGACGTGTCTACAGGGTCATCATGAAATAGATACGTTTACTGGGTCATCGTGGCATAACCAGGTCTCTACAGGATCATCATGGCATAGACACCCTTCTGTTAAGTCATCACAGAGAGGACATGTATTGACTGGGCCATCATGCAGTCAACATTCACCTACTGGGGTGTCCTGGAGAGGACATGTGTTTACCAGGTAAACATGGAGTGAACATGGAAAGGACATGTATCTACTGGATCATCATAGCATGGACATGTCTCTTTGATGAATCCAGCATGGAATGGACTTGTGTCTATTGGGTCATTGTGGAATGGACACATATCTGCTGGGTCTTTATGGATGGACACATCTACTGGGTCATCACGACATGGACCTTTGTCTACTGGGTCTAATGGAATGGACATCTGTCTCCTGGATCATCATGGCTGGACATTCATCTGCTGAGTTATCATGGTGTGAGCATGTGTCTAATGGGTCATCAGGGATGGACATATGTCTACCTGGTCATCATGGAATGAACATATGTCTACCTGGTCATCAGGGATGGACATGTCTATTGGGTGACTGTGGAGAGGACATGTGTCTACTGAGTTATCATTGAGTGTAACGTCATAGAGTCTCCATTGGGTCATTATAGAGAGGAGAATTGTAGCCAGTAGTATTGCTGAAGACCTTATAGGAGATCTTGGAGACTTGTGTGGGAGCTAAATGAATCTTTTTGGAACCGTTCTAGCTGCTCAGGGCACATTGGTTACACATAGCTGTTCTGCATTCGTAGCCTGCAGGTGTATCATCCTCCACCATGATCATTATGTCAGCCTCACTTGTAAACCACTTGTCGATGTGATTCCGGCTCAGACAAAAGTCATATTATGAGAGCTTCAAAGCCGAAAAACACCAAAGAGATCTGCAACAGACAAGAGTGGGACATGCCAAAATTATGAGCTCACACAGGGGGTATGACTGATCCTGCACCTCTTACCTGAGGTTATGGAAGGCAAACCCAAGCAGGACTTCAAAGGAAATTGCTTTAGATATAAGTATGAAGGTGGATATGATAGATGGGATGTGTGGAGGAGACCGGGGAGAAGAACACTTCAAGAAAATCCAAGCCAAACTTTCCAGAAACATGCCCGGGTCGTTGATCAGACATAATAGACCACCATGACTGCAGGTTCTTATCTACAACCTCATGACAGTCCACCAGAGCCTTGTTTTGCAATGTTCTAGTATACTTAATGCAGCAATTTCTTATGGCTTTCAAGAGGCGCTTTAATATAAATCTCCATTGGATACAGATAGGAGAACATTCCCATCAGTCACCTCCGCACCTTCTGGAATCACCTCCAAGCATGAGAAGGACAGGGCGCCTTCAGTGATGCGGCCTCGGACACAGTGTTTCAGCTAAAACATCTTTGTGGTGATTGCGGCTGTTCCAGAATTCACGGTCTTATCAGTGGCACTTCTTAAAGGGAGTCTGTCATCAGAACCCAACGTATTACCTAAGTCCTGCAGATGGATCGGTTAGGGTCCCCTGAATCAGATGGTGTTTTCCCTTTGTGAATCACTGCCTGCGTTGCCGAGATGTCGCCATTCCCGTCCATATACAAATGAGCTGTTTGTAGCAATGGCCGCCTCCTTGTGACTCCAAAGAGCTTAGTAAAAAAGGCGAAAACTCGGCCGCAGAAGCCGCGATTCACAAAGGGAAGACACTGTGTGAGTCCGGAGCCCCTAACCTATCTATCTGCAGGGTTGGATTGACACGCTGGAATGCGGGGACACACTCCCTTTAAGGCATATGTCATCTTTTAGCCTTCAAACAAGTAGCTGTGAGAAGATTTAATACGAGCTGGTGAAGGATACAAGTCACACGGATGTATTGCCTGTGATGTGATTTGTGAGCCATGAAGGGTTAACAGACAACATGTGTGTGCCAGTACCCAGAATGGCAGACGTCAGGCGGCCATATTGAGCTCCCGTTCCTGCCACATGTGGATGCTAAACTGCAGTAAAGTTACATAAATTCCAGGGATTCCAAAATAAAGCAAATGTCAAGATGGATGCGGCTTTCTCACGTGATGGGCCCTTCGACGTTGACAAGCCTGCAGGCTCATGAGGCGGCCATTAGCTCCTCCACCTGACATGCTACAGAACATGCTTAGTGCGCTAATGGACGTAACCACATCATAGGCCGCATGTGAGGTCTGAACAGTCACATCCACTGCCAAGAAGCTGTGTTTAGACCCGGCCTTCCTCCTCTATAACCCGCTCTGTCCCTCTGTATAGAGACACAGGCAAATATTTGGATAAGTGAGGTCGATGTGACTCATTGGTTTGTATGAGAATATACGGAAAGGTCCGTGCAGTATACTGATCTTACAGGGTGCACTGTATACAGCTCCCTGCACGCCTATAGCTTTCCATAGTTACAGACTACGAATGGATAGTTAGATTGTGTGGACTGCGCTGTTTCCAGAACCAAGGACCAAGGGGTAGCCAGATGGGACGCTTGGGTAGAACGTGGGGAGGGGGCTGGAAGACATCTGGGCAGCAGAGACGAAACGTGGATGGGATGGTCAGACAGAGATAAAAGGGAACGCTGATGTCTTTCATTAGAGAAGACGTCACCTGAGATTCTCCGGTATATATACTGTATACACAGCACCGCTATACTCTGTAGTGTTACTGCCTCTGCAAACCTATGTGGCTCCATGGTTACAGACTACGCACAAACCCCGTGTAGTCTGATCATGCAGGTACAGATGGCTCACTCGTCTTCTTCTTGTGGCTTCTAGGGAAGAATATTGCTCCTTAAAGAGGTGTCACCTGTCAGTGCACCGATCCTGCGCGTCTCATTATATACATTATGTATCTCCGTGATATCCTATTCTATCCTATCTTATCTTATCCTATCCTATTCTATCCTATCCTATTCTATCCTATTCTATCCTATCCTATTCTATCCTATTCTATACTATTCTATCCTATCCTATTCTATCCTATCCTATCCTATCCTATTCTATCCTATCCTATCCTACCCTATTCTATCCTATCCTATCCTATCCTATCCTATCCTATTCTATCCTATTCTATCCTATCCTATTCTATCCTATTCTATTCTATCCTATTCTATCCTATCCTATCCTATTCTATCCTATCCTATCCTACCCTATTCTATCCTATCCTATCCTATCCTATTCTATCCTATTCTATTCTATCCTATTCTATCCTATTCTATTCTATCCTATTCTATCCTATCCTATCCTATTCTATACTATTCTATCCTATCCTATTCTATCCTATTCTATCCTATCCTATTCTATCCTATCCTATCCTATCCTATCCTATTCTATCCTATTCTATCCTATTCTATCCTATCCTATTCTATCCTATCCTATTCTATCCTATTCTATCCTATTCTATCCTATCCTATCCTATTCTATTCTATCCTATCCTATCCTATCCTATCCTATTCTATCCTATCCTATCCTACCCTATTCTATCCTATTCTATCCTATCCTATCCTATCCTATTCTATCCTATTCTATCCTATCCTATTCTATCCTATCCTATCCTATCCTATCCTATCCTATCCTATCCTATTCTATCCTATTCTATCCTATCCTATCCTATTCTATCCTATCCTATCCTATTCTATCCTATTCTATCCTATCCTATCCTACCCTATTCTATCCTATCCTATTCTATCCTATTCTATTCTATCCTATCCTATCCTATCCTATCCTATTCTATCCTATCCTATCCTATCCTATTCTATCCTATCCTATTCTATCCTATCCTATTCTATCCTATTCTATCCTATTCTATTCTATCCTATTCTATCCTATCCTATCCTATTCTATCCTATTCTATCCTATCCTATCCTATCCTGTCCTATCCTATCCTATTCAATCCTATCCAATCCTATCCTATCCTATTCTATCCTATTCTATCCTATCCTATCCTATTCTATCCTATCCTATTCTATCCTATCCTATCCTATCCTATTCTATCCTATTCTATCCTATCCTATCCTATCCTGTCCTATCCTGTCCTATTCTATTCTATTCTATTCTATTCTATTCTATTCTGTTCTATTCTATTCTATGTTCTGTTCTATCCTATCCTATCCGATCCGATCCTATCCTATTCTATCCTAGCCTATTCTATCCTATCCTATCCTACCCTACCCTATCCTATTCTATCCTATCTTATCCTATTCTATTCTATCTTATCCTATCCTATTCTATGTTCTGTTCTGTTGTACCCTATCCTATCCGATCCTATCTGATCCTATCCTATTCTATCCTATCCTATTCTATCCTATTCTATCCTATCCTATCTTATCCTATCCTATCCTATTCTCTCCTATCCTATCTTATCCCATCCTATCCTATCCTACCCTGCCCTATCCTATCCTACCCTATCCTATCCTACCCTATCCTATCCTATCCTATCCTATCCTATCCTATCCTTTTCTTTTCTTTTCTATCCTATCCTATCCTACCCTATCCTATCCCATCCCATCCTATCCTATCCTATCCTATCCTATCCTATCCTATTCTATCCTATCCTATCCTATCCTATGATCCTTCTCCGGCTTCAGGAGACTTTTGCCCGCATTGTATGTTTTATATTAGATGCAGCTTTTGGTGATGTAAAATAAATCTGTAAATCTGCTCCCAATTTTCTCCATAGGGGATAATAGATTTCTTACATTAGATTTCCTTTATAACATTTACCGGACTATTAACCCGTTTCCCGTTTCCCAAACTCCAACTCTCACCGTGTCGGCGGCGCTCAGCCATGATTGGGGTAGTAGTCACTCCGCAGCTGGAACGTGTCAGGTTGTGGCCCCCTTAGGCTGCATTCACACAGAGTAACGTTGGCGTTTTTTGTGCTTATTTTGGCACATAGCACCGCATTAACGCCGCGTATACGCCGCATTTGCGCCGTTTAAGGCCGGGTTCACACGGAGTTACGTGCCGCGAGATTTGGCACGTAGACGCTGCGTGACCCTTTGCGTGCCGTACACGCTCCCATTCATTTCAATGGGAGCGGGGAGCGTATGCGCCGCGCTAGTTTGCAGCCGTGAATAAATGCACGGCCGCAAACTAGCGCGGCGCATACGCTCCCCGCTCCCATTGAAATGAATGGGAGCGTGTACGGCACGCAAAGGGTCACGCGGCGTCTACGTGCCAAATCTCGCGGCACGTAACTCCGTGTGAACCCGGCCTAACGCGACCGCAAAATAGCGCGGCGCAAACGCGGCGTATACGCGGCGTTAACGCGTCGCTATGTGCCAAAATAAGCACAAAAAACGCCAATGTTACTCTGTGTGAATGCAGCCTTACAGAGAATGTATCATGCCATTATGTGTCTACAGGTGTCATAAGATCTCTGTTTGCTGTCAGTGAATGGAAACCTGTCCAGGGCTTATTATAAGGGCTTTGTCCGGTTGCTCCAAGCCAGCAGAGATATTATGAAACGTAAGGAATTGATAGACAAGGTAATATAGAAAATCACAAGCCTGCAGTGTTGGAGAAATCTAATACTGCTATATGGAAACCGTCAGTAAGCTGCTGTTGATGGATTCATGTTATTTGTAATGAATAGACCATGCTGGGGTTAGTGTATTCTCTCAGTATTTGGAAATTCAATTGTCAAGTAAAAAAGAAATTATGTATAAAGATCCACCAGCAGCAGCTAACCTGCATATTGATGGTTTCCACATGGTGATATATTTTTGTCATAATAAAATACAAGCTAGAAATAAAGTGAAAACTGAAATGGAAGGTTATAGAGATGGCTTATATACTGGATGTTACATATGTGATGCCTATGGAGCCCCTCTAACCCCTTCACCATACTGACAGTCCTTTTTTGTGTCTTGCAGGAATAGAAGATGATAGGGTCAGTCACCCTATTAGTAGCACTGCATGCACTGATATTATTCCCTGAACAGAGCTACAGTCAGCAAGGTAAGAAGCTGCACCAATATTGCTGATGGTTTCCTTTTCATGACTCCTGGGCTGACGTATCCCTATTTCTTTGCTAGCAATGCAGCTCTGCTGGAAAGAGGAGTCCTGTGCAAGGTCTCACAACTAGTAAAGGGCATAGGACAACCAATTTTGGGTCCTGGGGCCCATAGCTGTACCCCTCTGTACCGCAGCGGAGGACGGTATATCATAGGATTATTCAGATGGAACTATCACATATAAATCTGATTCTAATTTGGGACTTTGGGTCTTGGACTGTTTAGATTTTTGGCTGCAGCCTCCTCGGGGCCCCCTCAGCCCGGGCAGAGAAATGTTCCACCAGTTTGTGAATTTTCATCCCTATCAGTTAGTTTGTGGTCTGGTCTGAGCGCAGCTCCCGGGGGTCACCTACGGTCAATTCTGCAAAATCATTTACAAGACATCTCAAGTTCCCATAAACAGGAGCTTAAGAACGTGCACAAATCTGGAAGCCCAGAAATTGTCTTAGCTCTGCCCCATGTCCGCATAGAGAAGTGAGGGACAAACCCCCAGGGGTAAGAGGCCAAACTGAGCGAGGGTCCGCACCCCTCTTCCGTCATTGTTACTATATATTGATCATATACTGGTAATATATGGACTAAACTATCTGCAATCTGTATACAATGTATCAATCTTATGCTCTAGTCACACCCAAAGCTCCATTTAGAATTGTATGGGTTCCTGCTTGACCTTTGACTTATACAGCCCTAAAACAGTTAAGATCATTCCACCCTCTCTGAATCGCGCTGCTTTGGATGTGAATAGAGCAGATATGATCTAAGTAAGTAATTACACAGCCGTACAGCACAGAATTATAGGGTGTCGTACAAGAAAAGGTTAATCTGTGCACAAAAATGTACGTTCTTGTATTTCCAGGGCTTGGAAGCAGAAGTCTAATGTTTAGTTATTAGTACAGACATGTTATAATAAGAGGGATATACAACATGATAAGGCAGCCCGTGGCGATATGAATACATTGAGGTTATACGGAATGTTTATGGGGCAAGAAATTGGGATCTGTTTCTTTTCAAGGTCTTTTGATTACTTTAAAGACATGCCTTTAATGGTGTATGCCTGCAGCTGCCACTAGAGGGAGCCCAAGAGCTTATGATTTACTATACAAATATTCCATAAGCACCTGAGCTCCCCCTAGTGGTGGCCACAGGAAGGCAGATTTGTGTCATTCCACAATGTCTATGCAGCAGATTTGATGCAATATCAGATATATGGAGAATTGACAGATAAAAATTAAGAATTTTACTGAAATTGTGGGCCTATTTGGGGTGTTAAAGAGTGAATATTCAGTTTAAAACGGTTTGTGATTTCCAGTGCTGCTTTACATCATAACAAAGCCTTTTGTCCCAGAGAACAGCGCCCCCTATATTAGACACAACTGTCTAAGATCAACTTGAGCTAATGGCTGCTTATAGGGGTTTTCCAGGACTTAGAATAGGGGATCAATTTTGGATTGTTGGGGGAGAGAAAACTGGAGCCCCCACGATCTGCTATGTAAAGTGACCGCAGCATTTGGGTGAGTGCTGCAGCCTCTAAACTGAATACTTAGCACAGCACCACATATTGTATAGTGGCTGTGCTTGGTATTGCAAGATGGAGCAAGATGAAACCAGGTCATGTGACCAATCCACATAGTCTATGAAGCGGAATCTGCATAAGTACCCGAGGACCATTGCCACTTTGGGCAGCCAATCTGCGGAGTTTCCAGGTATCCAACCCCCACCAATCAGATATTGCAAACTCCCCCCAAAACCCCTTTAATACCTGGTCCATGCATGTATGTTGTATGTGCTGTGTTACGGTTGACGTCCATCATCTCTATTTCCTCTTCTCTACAGCAAGATGCGACAACATTTACGACTCAGATATCGTATTTGTGGTCGATGGATCATCAAGTATCGGAAGAGCGAACTTCCGGATGATCCGGACCTTTATGGAAGGATTGATCATCCCTTTTATTAATGTTGTCAGTCAGGACGGAGTGCGATTCGGAGTCGTCCAATACAGCGATGATCCCAGGTGAGTCTTCCGATGTAGACCATATATAAGAAGTTGCGTATTGCCGTTGTTGGGTTGCGTGGTGGCCTGTGGGCAGGACTTGGATGAAGGGTTGGTGAAGTAGGCAGCTGCTTAGGGTACTATTGAGGGCATGCAAAATTATTGACAGAAAGTGGGATATCACGGGAACAGAGGAAGCTATCCACCAGGAGAACACAGACCCTAACCTATCTGTCATGGGGCAGCATTGCTATGCTGGGATCTGGTGAGACATTCCCTTTAAGGCCCCATCCATCATCTAGAACTTTGGATGCCCCAGGGGACATAGACTTTTACCCCCATACTGGAAATGCTGGTATTTGTTGCTCAAAGGAGTAAAAGGGAAAGTGACATCTTATTTCTGATGTGGATCCGTCAGCAGCCATTAAATTGATTTGTTCCTTTATGTTTTTTGCCTGGAGACAAAGTGAGCTCCCAGTGAGCAGGTGCACCGTGCCAACCTGCCAGCACTTTCTACTATAGCACCTGCACTGTACAGGGGCAGAGAGGGAAATACTACTGCAATCCCCAGTGCAATGTAGATATGTGAGCAAAGAGTCTTAGGAATAATCTCCAATCAGATACAAAGTTACAAAAAGTTGCAAAAGTTGTGACTATTGACAGCTAGCCAAAAATGCAATGTCCACCTTCACAAAACACCAAGAAGAAGGTCTGCAGTGGAGCCCTATACCTGTATATACTACCTAGAGGGGAATGGGACGGGGCCATCCCATGTGTAGGTTTATATAATCCTCCTAAATTGACTTCTTCGTTGCGTTAATTAATCTGGAATGATCTTTTTCAATTTTTTTTTTTTTTAGAACAGAGTTTGATTTTTCTCGATACCAAAATGGGTCCCAGGTGATTCAGGCCATAAGAACCCTGACCTACAAAGGAGGGAACACGCGGACGGGCGCTGGACTGAGATACGTCACCGATAACTTCTTTGGACCAGCCATTCTACGGCCCGACATACCTAAGGTCAGAAGGATTATCGTTCCTAAGACCAGGATAGAAGACACAGGGGATAGGACTGTCTGGAGTAGATAATAGGGCCGGGCAATTATCAACCAAAGCAGATTCTATTACAATTAATGGCGATTATTTACGTCATGTATTACAGTAGGGCTAAATGTTGGACAAGCCTCGCAAGGTACATCTCACAAGGTTCGCCCAGGAGTTTGGTTCAGACCAAACATGACCAAACTGACACTGGTATTATTATACTGGGGGGTCAATCGATATATATCTGGGTGGTTGGGGGGCCTTATTTCACCCCCTCAGCATCCTACGTGGTGAGATTGCGAGGTGCTGACTTGTCATGGCAGTCAGGAAGCCAACCGATGGAATACAATCTTAACACGCAAACTAAGGGTTAAACAATGCCACCATACAGTGCCTAAATATTAGCCCATACAGTGCCTACATAATACCGCCATACAGTGCTAACTCTGACATGTCATTAAGCCATTATATATAACCCAGGTAAGGTCGTGCTCAATGGGTCATGGCGGTGGTGGTGGGGGGTCCCTAATCCTTGGTGACACGATCGCCCGGACTTGTATCTCCTGCATTGCTGACATTATATGATATTATTGGTGTCTTCCAGGTTGTAATTTTGATAACTGATGGAAAGTCTCAGGACGACGTTGACCAGGCCTCACAGAGACTAAAAAGTCAAGGAATAAAAATATTTGCTGTAGGTAGGTGTCAGAGCGAAGCTGGGGATCTGCCGCTCATCTATAGGAGATTTGGTCATTCACATCCTATCCCAAGGAAAGGCCGTCAGTAAAATAAATGGTCCGACACCCGCCCCCCCACAGTCAGGGATCAGGTGTTAGACGGGGCTACAGCAATCGTATGAGCACCATGGCCTCTTTGTACATTGCTTAGTGGCCATTCTTGGTATTACAGCTCATTTCTTGAATGGGACTGAGCTTCAATGAGGCTATGCAACCGATGAACATAATGTCACATGGACTGTGATGTGGATGCGGCACTAAAAAGCTTCAAACAGTCCCAGGTGTTGGACCCCCATGGTCATTCCAGAGAACCCCCAATATACATTTAGGGTAAAGCTATAGGGGTGCTGAGGTAGCCCCAAAACCTGGGGGCATGAAATGGCCTCTGCTACATAAGACACCAATGTTAGTGCATGGGATGAATCTGAGGAGCCTGGAAGGAGTCTCAGATATAGATAGAGCTGAATAATGGCTTCATAGTATTCTCTCCAGCTGAATAATGGCAGACGATATTCTGATACTCTGTAATATCTTCTTCAGGTATAAAAAATGCGGACAGTCGGGAGCTGACCAGGGTGGCGTCTACCCCCACAGAGGACTTCTTCTTCTATGTCAATGATTTTAAGATTTTGGGCACGCTTCTTCCACTTGTATCCCGGAAAGTCTGTATCACTACCGGAGGAGTCTACATCCCTGAATCCAGTAAGTCTATTGCACCATTACAAGTCTATGGAGATGTAGCAGAGCTGAATTTGTCATTTATATCTTTTTGGAGTTGTGATACTGCTATTGTGTTATCTGCAAAGTCACCGATAACAGAACATCATGGGAGATCAGAGAAACTCAACTCTGCTACACCTGACAATACCCCTCTGCTATATAAAGCCATGTTACATTATGGTCATTGCTCATGTACAGGAAAAAATCTATAACATACAATGGACTGCAGTATACAGGAGGCAGACGTCCAGTAATATATGTCATGTCTTTATTGTAGCCGCAGACACTTATACAGGACCTTCCAACCTGCTATTCTCTGAGCAGACAGCAAACTCCATGAGGATACAATGGACGGCAGCAACTGGGCCAGTAACTGGATATAAAGTAGCCTATGGTCCCCTAACTGGTTTAGGACAACAAATCCCACTGGAGCTAAGAGAGGTATGAAGACTACTAATACAATGACAGAGCTAAAGGGGTAACAGAAAGAAGCAAATATAATGTTCTACCGTAATATACTAACATGATACTTCCCTTATGTACAAGAATATAACTACTATAATACTACTCCTATGTACAAGAATATAACTACTATAATACTGCTCCCTATGTACAAGAATATAACTACTATAATACTACCTCCTATGTACAAGAATATAACTACTATAATACTGCTCCTATGTACAAGAATATAACTACTATAATACTACTCCTATGTACAAGAATATAACTACTATAATACTACCTCCTATGTACAAGAATATAACTACTATAATACTACTCCTATGTACAAGAATATAACTACTATAATACTACCTCCTATGTACAAGAATATAACTACTATAATACTACCTCCTATGTACAAGAATATAACTACTATAATACTGCTCCTATGTACAAGAATATAACTACTATAATACTACTCCTATGTACAAGAATATAACTACTATAATACTACCTCCTATGTACAAGAATATAACTACTATAATACTACCTCCTATGTACAAGAATATAACTACTATAATACTACCTCCTATGTACAAGAATATAACTACTATAATACTGCTCCTATGTACAAGAATATAACTACTATAATACTACTCCTATGTACAAGAATATAACTACTATAATACTACCTCCTATGTACAAGAATATAACTACTATAATACTACCTCCTATGTACAAGAATATAACTACTATAATACTACCTCCTATGTACAAGAATATAACTACTATAATACTGCTCCTATGTACAAGAATATAACTACTATAATATTACCTCCTATGTACAAGAATATAACTACTATAATATTACCTCCTATGTACAAGAATATAACTACTATAATATTACCTCCTATGTACAAGAATATAACTACTATAATACTACCTCCTATGTACAAGAATATAACTACTATAATACTGCTCCTATGTACAAGAATATAACTACTATAATACTACTCCTATGTACAAGAATATAACTACTATAATACTGCTCCTATGTACAAGAATATAACGACTATAATACTACTCCTACGTACAAGAATATAACTACTATAATACTACTCCTATGTACAAGAATATAACTACTATAATACTGCTCCTACGTACAAGAATATAACTACTATAATACTACCTCCTATGTACAAGAATATAACTACTATAATACTGCTCCTATGTACAAGAATATAACTACTATAATATTACCTCCTATGTACAAGAATATAACTACTATAATATTACCTCCTATGTACAAGAATATAACTACTATAATATTACCTCCTATGTACAAGAATATAACTACTATAATACTACCTCCTATGTACAAGAATATAACTACTATAATACTGCTCCTATGTACAAGAATATAACTACTATAATACTACTCCTATGTACAAGAATATCACTACTATAATACTGCTCCTATGTACAAGAATATAACGACTATAATACTACTCCTATGTACAAGAATATAACTACTATAATACTGCTCCTATGTACAAGAATATAACTACTATAATACTACTCCTATGTACAAGAATATAACTACTATAATACTGCTCCTACGTACAAGAATATAACTACTATAATACTACTCCTATGTACAAGAATATAACTACTATAATACTACTCCTATGTACAAGAATATAACTACTATAATACTACCTATATGTACAAGAATATAACTACTATAATACTACTCCTATGTACAAGAATATAACTACTATAATACTACTCCTATGTACAAGAATATAACTACTATAATACTGCTCCTATGTACAAGAATATAACTACTATAATACTACTCCTATGTACAAGAATATAACTACTATAATACTGCTCCTATGTACAAGAATATAACTACTATAATACTACTCCTATGTACAAGAATATAACTACTATAATACTACTCCTATGTACAAGAATATAACTACTATAATACTACTCCTATGTACAAGAATATAACTACTATAATACTACCTCCTATGTACAAGAATATAACTACTATATTACTGCTCCTATGTACAAGAATATAACTACTATAATACTACCTCCTATGTACAAGAATATAACTACTATAATACTACTCCTATGTACAAGAATATAACTACTATAATACTACTCCTATGTACAAGAATATAACTACTATAATACTGCTCCTATGTACAAGAATATAACTACTATAATACTGCTCCTATGTACAAGAATATAACTACTATAATACTACCTCCTATGTACAAGAATATAACTACTATAATACTACCTCCTATGTACAAGAATATAACTACTATAATACTGCTCCTATGTACAAGAATATAACTACTATAATACTACTCCTGTGTACAAGAATATAACTACTATAATACTACCTCCTATGTACAAGAATATAACTACTATAATACTGCTCCTATGTACAAGAATATAACTACTATAATACTACTCCTATAGAAAAACATGTTAGAATAAGTAGAATTTTCATCCGTATATAATAATACCGCCTTTACAATTCACCATATTGTGATTTCCGCTCACAGATCAGCCTGACCTCCGCTCAGACTTCCGCCCTCCTACAAAACCTCCGCCCTGGCACGGAATATTCGGTTACTGTGACCGCCTTGTATGCCAACAGCATTGGACAGTCCGTCTCTGGTCGGGATAAAACTTGTAAGATATTCTCATAGCAGAGGAGAAGGCAAAGCATATGTAAAGTTGATAAGTGGAGTTCTCCTTTAAAGACCTGATTTTCATGAATTTTCCTGTAGAACAAGGCCTGTAATCCATAATTCTGTATCTCCTAGTAAGCCCTCTTGGCATATCCAACTTCAGAGTGGCAGAGGCCGGCCCTTCCTTCCTTCGATTGGCATGGGCCGTTTCTGGAGGTGAACCCCCATCCGGATACCGACTCACTTTTTCCACTAGAGGTCAGTGTAATCTGCAGGCAGGCCTGTGCTACTGTCATTACTTTTAGAGGACCTTGTGGCTACAACCTTTGGTGAAACTACAACTCCCAGCATGCCCTGACACATACTTTCCAATTCTCCTGAGACGCCCGGGAGGTCACAGAAAGCAGAACCCCAGTTATAAGCATAAGTGTTTCATTTCCCAGCAGCGCCCCCAGAGGAAAAAAGAAGTATTACATGATACTGATTGAAATGAATGGACTGTGTGTAGAATGGACAGAATTGTCGGGTCCTCCAGAACGTTTTTGTAGCCACTCTCCAGACCCTCTACTATGACCTAATAAGACCACCCCTTAAAGGGAATGTGTCACCAGATCCCAGCATACCTATCTCTCTGCAGGGTTGGGGTGATCTGCTGGGTTCTGATGACAGACTCCCTTTAAGGGGAAGCTATAGATCTATTGTGGCCACATAATTGATGATATAAGGCTGTATCTCATATATTTTCCATGCGTCTATGTTGATGCCAGATCCTCCTATGGCGGCTTTGACATGATGTGTCACAACAGATTGATAATTTGCTGTACAAGGTTACGACATTTGATTCTCTGATAACCGTGTCTCCATCCTTTAAGTCATTTTTGATTTTTGAAGGGTAATGTTATAATCTGGATCTGCTCCAGCCTCATCCTAGGACGTACCTGTACATGTCTGCTTCTGACGCCTGCATGCTTGTAGTCTTGTGTCGCCGCTACCGCTCCACACCCTGCTAAACATCTCCAGCAAGTAGAGAATTCTCTGCCCTACGGCCCATAGAAACACAAAGTCCTATGACTCACTGACATGATTTATTGCGGGGACTATCACCCTCATCATGCTCGTAGGGACTATCACCCTCATCGTGCTCGTAGGGACTATCACCCTCATCGTGCTCGTAGGGACTATCACCCTCATCGTGCTTGTAGGGACTATCACCCTCATCATGCTTGTAGGGACTATCACCCTCATCATGCTCGTAGGGACTATCACCCTCATCGTGCTTGTAGGGACTATCACCCTCATCCTGCTTGTAGGGACTATCACCCTCATCATGCTTGTAGGGACTATCACCCTCATCGTGCTTGTAGGGACTATCACCCTCATCATGCTTGTAGGGACTATCACCCTCATCATGCTCGTAGGGACTATCACCCTCATCGTGCTTGTAGGGACTATCACCCTCATCCTGCTTGTAGGGACTGTCACCCTCATCATGCTTGTAGGGACTATCACCCTCATAGTGCTTGTAGGGACTATCACCCTCATAGTGCTTGTAGGGACTATCACCCTCATCATGCTTGTAGGGACTATCACCCTCATCCTGCTTGTAGGGACTGTCACCCTCATCATGCTTGTAGGGACTATCACCCTCATAGTGCTTGTAGGGACTATCACCCTCATCATGCTTGTAGGGACTATCACCCTCATCCTGCTTGTAGGGACTGTCACCCTCATCATGCTTGTAGGGACTATCACCCTCATAGTGCTTGTAGGGACTATCACCCTCATCATGCTTGTAGGGACTATCACCCTCATCCTGCTCGTAGGGACTATCACCCTCATAGTGCTTGTAGGGACTATCACCCTCATCATGCTTGTAGGGACTATCACCCTCATCCTGCTTGTAGGGACTATCACCCTCATCATGCTCGTAGGGACTATCACCCTCATAGTGCTCGTAGGGACTATCACCCTCATCATGCTCGTAGGGACTATCACCCTCATCATGCTCGTAGGGACTATCACCCTCATCATGTTCGGTTGATTTGCAGGAGACGGAAGGACAGGAGAAAAGACCTTGAGTGGCAGTGCATTGTCCGACACCCTTGGCAACCTCCAACCCGATACTGAGTATATTCTGGTGCTCTATCCACAATACCAGCGACAGACTGGTGCACCGGTGACCATTAATGGCCGCACACGTAAGTATAAGATGGTGCTTAGAGTACATCAACTACCCCTGCTGAAGGGGGCGCAATAGATGGCCTAGAATGCAAGACCTATAACCATTCATTGTATAGCAGTATTATTTATACATTGTCGCACTTCACTGCTATTGTAGGGTAGTATTTGACTGATGTGTGGCAGTATTTAAGTACTGTATGCTGCTATGTGAGCACTATAGGATGCCAGCTGGCACTGTATGGTAGTATATGACCACTGTTTGGCAGTATATGGCTAACTGTATGGTAGAATTTGAGCAGTGTATAGGGATATATTAATCTGTATGCTTTTAATTGAGCACTATAGGTTGGTATTTTACTAGTGTATGACAGTATTTCAGCACTGTATGGTAGTATTGTGAATACTATATATGGCACCTGATCATTGCATGTTGATATTTTAGTTCTGTGTGTGGGTGTTTTAGCATTGTATGGCAGTATTTGAGCACTACATGGTGGTATTTTAGTATTGTATAGCCTGAGCATTGTGTTTTAGTATTGTACTGCAGAATTTGAGCCCTCTATTTTGGTGTTTCAGTATTGTATGGCAGTATTTGAGCACTATTTGGTGGTATTTTAGTATTGTACTGCAGAATTTGAGCGCTGTAGTTTGACAATGTAGCATTGTATGGCAGCGTTTGAGCAGTATGATGTTATTGGAGTACTATGCGTGTCTCCTGAGCATAGTATATTGAGTACTGTTTGTTGGTATTTGAGCTGTATATGGCGGTGCTTACTAGGGTGTTACTATTGATACACTGATGCAATAATATCATCTCTTCTCTCATTCACAGAGCGTACAGAAGGAATCACTGACCTGAACATCCAAGATGTGACGTCCCAAAGCATGACGGCAACATGGAGGGGGGTCAGAGGCGCTACAGGTTACCGCATCTCCTGGGTGTCGCAAACAGGTATTGGGAAATCTGTCAGACATGGTACATGCTTGTCACCCAGCTTTTCCAAAGCTCTGAATGACAAATGTGCCAAATTATACAGCAATAGAATACCGGAGTTTGTCAGTTTAGATCCATTGTATAAAACCAATTGTATCCAGGGTGGACCGAGACCCCTTGCTTCCCCCATTACCCTTCCTAGAAACATGTAACATTGCATTATGGTGGTAGGAAGTCAGACCCGGTACATGAAGTTTTGGTCGGCATCCTTCCCTAGATTCTTGCTCTGATCAGATGGTAACAGATGTAATGCCCTGGTCTCCATATTGTACGCCCCCCCCCCCTAATAATACATGGTGCCTTTGCTATGAGCGGGGTAAAGGCTTCTTCTTCCCGGAGCCCGCGCTCGTGCCAACAATTGTCTGCTTGGTGCACGGGGCCAATGTAGGGAGTTACCTAGTGGGAAGGAATTATTGGAAGCTATTCAAAGGCAGGGTTAAAGAATAGTAAGACAAAAAGAGAACGACATGAAAGAACAGAGCAGCGGCCGTCCTCACACGACCTCATGACGTACCTGTACCGCAGAAGTACTTACCATACAATATGCATGCTGTGATGTCAAAATCCTTGTAATGTAGTGATTATAGGCCCGTACAATAATGTAAAGACGTTGTCTCAGAATAAGACATTGATCTGTAGGTTCTTCCCAAAACACAGCACCATCCTGGACTATAGGCTGCATGTGGTACTGCACTTGAATGGGACTGACCTACCTTATTATGACTACTGGGGGTTAGTGCCTGCAGTCAGACCTGGCCCCAAAGTGTCCTAAAGTCTCTACTGTCACATGTACTGTAGCACTATAAAGGGAAAGTGATAGTTTAATGACACATAGCCTTCATTACCACCATGGAACCCTGAATACGGGAGTGGGGTCACCGTGTCACCTCGTAGATGCCAACCAATGAACGTTTATCAATGAATCTATTCATTCAATTATTTTGTAAGATTTGATTCACCAAGGACATGTGGACCATAGAGGCAGGTCGTGCGACTCCTATGGGCGCCTGGATTGTAGGGGGCCCGGTCTGGGCTGACTGCAGCCATTGCTGTTCCCTTTGATGGGATGCCTTGTCTACACAGAGACAGAAGGTTCCAAGAAGGGTTGTAAGCAACATCACCCAAAATAGTTTTAACATATGCCCATCACGTACATGACCATGCTGACCAAAACCCTCTAAACCTGTGTCCCAATCACCAAAAGTCTCTAACGCCAAGACCCCAAACCCAACTAAAAATGAATAACTACAGATCCCAGAATAATCCCCAAATTCTCTAGACCCCGAAATAAACATGAACTCAGTCCAAACCCCTAAATAACAGATGACAGATCAACCCCCAAATTATTATAGACCCCAAAAATAACTATAGAAAAATAGCTACAGACCCCCAAATAAATACGGACCCCCAAATAAATACATGCCCCAGAATACAGACCCCCCAAATAACTACAGAACACAAAGAGAAGTAAAGATTATTTTCCAGACTCTCTTAATATATATAGACCCCCCCAGAGCAGACCCCTAGTTTAATACAGACCCCAGAATACAGAGCCATGAATAAGTACATACCCCCAAAATAAAAGTGGAGCAGAGATCCCTCAACATATAAAGACCCAAGACCAGAGCCAAGAGCAGTTCCAAGACCAGGTCCAAGACCAGGCCCAAGACAAGACTCAAGACCAGACCCAAGACCAGATCCAAGACCATATCCAAGACCAGATCCAAGACTAGACCCTAGACCAGACCCAAGACCAGACCCAGACCAGTGCCAAGACCAAACCGAGACCAGACCCAAGACCAGACCATACACCAGACCCTAGATCAAAGCCAAGAGCGGACCCTAGACCAGAGCCAAGACCAATGCCAAGAGCAGTGCCAAGACCAGATCCAAGACCAGATCCAAGACTAGACCCTAGACCAGACCCTAGACCAGACCCAAGACCAGACCCAGACTAGTGCCAAGAGCAGTGCCAAGACCAGATCCAAGACTAGACCCTAGACCAGACCCAGACCAGTGCCAACACCAAACCGAGACCAGACCCTAGATCAGAGCCAAGAGCAGACCCTAGACCAGAGCCAAGACCAGTGCCAAGAGCAGTGCCAAGACCAGATCCAAGACCAGACCCAAGACCAGATCCAAGACTAGACCCAAGACCAGACCCAGACTGGTGCCAAGACCAAACCGAGACCAGACCCTAGATCAGAGCCAAGAGCAGTGCCAAGACCAGATCCAAGACCAGGCCCAAGACCAGATCCAAGACTAGACCCTAGACCAGACCTAAGACCAGACCCAGACCGGTGCCAAGACCAAACCGAGACCAGACCCTAGATCAGAGCCAAGACCAGTGCCAAGAGCAGTGCCAAGACCAGGCCCAAGATAAGACTCAAGACCAGACCCAAGACAAGATCCAAGACTAGACCCTAGACCAGACCCAAGACTAGACCCAAGACCAGACCCAGACTAGTACCAAGACCAAACTGAGACCAGACCCAAGACCAGACCCTAGATCAGAGCCAAGACCAAACTGAAACTAGACCCAAGACAAGACCTAAAATCTGAGGTGCTGACACAGGATTAAAAATGAGCAATTTGGGTGTAAATCTGTTGTATGCCAAACATTTTATACATCTTGTTTTCAAAATGCTCCCCAAAGTTTATTATGACGTTTCAGAATTTTTCCTTTTGCAGCAATTCAGGTTTATTTGCAAATTCAGACACAACCTCAGAGATTTTCCTGATGTGTTTTTTTCTGCAGGAGACGACAACAAAGACTTTGATGTGGGCCCAACCATTACTTCTTACGCCCTCCAGGGTCTCCAGCCCACCACAGAATACACCATAACTGTCAGCCCACTCTTTGGATCTGTAGAAGGACCATCCGTGTCCACCAGAGTCAAAACAGGTAGTAAAGAAGATGAGAACATGAGAAATAACCCAAAAAACATTTCCCCCCTCACTTGCACCCACTCCTTCTATTCACACAAGCTACTAAGAAACATTACGCTTCAGTCCATGGAGAACGCTGCACTAAAGTCTGCTCCACCAGCACTCACCGCTGTCACTTATCCTTCCCTTACAGAATCGGGGATCGTCCAGGTGCTGAGAACATTCGCTGACAGTCCGACCTCCATCCAGGTGACCTGGAATCTCATCCCTGAGGCCACCGGATACCGGCTGGAGTGGAGGCGAGCCAGAGGTAAACACCAAACATGGCGGCCGAAGGCGAATCTAAAGGACCAAATGTGATGGATTCCAACTGTGTTAATATTTTACAGGTGGAGGAAAGAATCCGCAGATTGTGAATCTACCGACAACCGTCAACAAGTATGACATCACCAACCTGCGGCCTGGGACAGAATATCGCATCACTCTGTTCACATTGTATGATGGCAAAGAAATTGCAACACCGGCAACGACTTCTGAAACTGGTGAGATAAGCCCTGATACTATCTATCTATCTATCTATCTATCTATCTATCTATCTATCTATCTCCTATCTATCTATCTATCTATCTATCTATCTATCTATCTCCTATCTATCTATCTATCTTCTATCTATCTATCTATCTATCTATCTATCTATCTATCTATCTCCTATCTATCTATCTATCTATCTATCTATCTATCTCCTATCAATCTATCTATCTATCTATCTATCTCCTATCTATCTATCTATCTATCTATCTATCTATCTATCTCCTATCTATCTATCTGTCTATCTATCTATCTATCTATCTATCTCCTATCTATCTATCTATCTATCTATCTCCTATCTATCTATCTATCTATCTATCTATCTATCTATCTCCTATCTATCTATCTATCTATCTATCTATCTATCTATCTATCTCCTATCTATCTATCTATCTATCTATCTATCTCCTATCTATCTATCTATCTATCTATCTATCTATCTATCTCCTATCTATCTATCTATCTATCTATCTATCTATCTATCTATCTCCTATCTATCTATCTATCTATCTATCTATCTATCTATCTCCTATCTATCTATCTGTCTATCTATCTATCTATCTATCTATCTCCTATCTATCTATCATCTATCTATCTATCTATCTATCTATCTATCTATCTATCGCCTATCTATCTATCTATCTCCTATCTCCTATCTATCTATCTATCTATCTATCTATCTATCTATCTATCTATCTATCTATCGCCTATCTATCTATCTCCTATCTATCTATCATCTATCTATCTATCTATCTATCTATCTATATATCTATCTATCTATCTATCTCCTATCTATCTATCTATCTATCTATCTATCTATCTATCTCCTATCTATCTATCTATCTATCTATCTATCTATCTATCTATCTATCATCTATCTATCTATCTATCTATCTATCTATCTATCTATCTCCTATCTATCTATCTATCTATCTCCTATCTATCTATCTATCTATCTATCTATCTATCTATCTCCTATCTATCTATCTATCTATCTATCTATCTATCTCCTATCTATCTATCTATCTATCTATCTATCTATCTATCTATCTATCTATCTATCTATCTATCCCATTGTGGAATTGATGTCTTGATGTTGTTGCCCATGTTACCATTGTTTTTGTTTCCCTTGAAAGGAAGTCCTATTGGTACAATCACAAACTTGCGGCTGGTAGATGCCACAGGCAGGCTGGTACGGTTGGCATGGACGGGATTATCTGGGGCTACAGGGTACAAAGTTGTGATTCGCAGTGCTGATGGTAAGTTCCATAACACAAGTAAGCTCATGAGCGCCCCTAGTGGTGGGTGCAGGCAGACGAAATGTTATGTTATAACTGTAATATCTATGCAGGGGTTCTGCATCTCTCTATTGTAGATACAATAATTCTGCATTACAGGAATCAATAAACATTTTCACATTTGCCCACAGGAAGCTTTGAAAGAACAATAAACGTTCCGGGCAACCTCAACACGATTGACATCGATGACCTCCAGGAGAACGTAACTTATTATGTCCTGATATCAGCACTCCTAGGGAGACGGGAGGGGTCCCCGGTCTCCATCACCGTCCGAACAGGTAATGTGTCAGATGAACAACTAAGTTCATGAATAGAATTCCAGAATACACTGACTGCGGACTGGAGAAGGGAGGGGGTCATGTGACTGCAGAATATAACATACCTGTTAGAGAGATGAGTGACTACTCCTGTGGTACTGGAGTGGCTGCCATTAGTAGATGTCTCCTAGCGCAACATCTCAGGGACTTGTCTGAGGCCCTTTAAGGCTCCTCACAAGGATTTCTCAAGACGATTATGCTCCATTTACAGAGGCCGTGTCCTTCACCATCACAAACCTCCGTGTCCTGGATGCAAGGCGCGGACGTATCCGTTTGGCATGGAATGGTGTATCCAGGGCCACAGAATACAGGATCTTCATCAGGAATTCAGAAGGTAAGTCCAACCATCTTACAGATGTGAAGGTTCCTGCAAGATGCGATAGAAGAACCTCCACCTGCCCCAGCTGTGTCCTATATATCAGTATAGCTATGTACTTCTCTATACTTCTATGTATATATATATGCTTCTTTGTATACCTTTCCTTTAGATGGGACGGAGAGGAGTCAGGTGATTTCTGGAGACCAGACGACCTATGAACTCACTGATATACAAGAAGGCATCACATACACAGTGAGAGTCACCCCTGTGGTGGGGAGCAGAGAGGGGCTCCCTGTGACCATCAATGTCAAGACAGGTGGGACCTTGTACCACTATATTTATACTAGAGATATTTCTCGATGGATCTTGCACTTACACTGTAGATATTTCTGTATATAAGTTGCACTTGCATTATTTTTATATTTCTAGACATAACTTTCACTTCTTTGTTTTTCTTCTTCTCTTCTGCCACATGTTGATGTTTCAGAAGACACAGTCGTGGCCGGAGTTGCAAACCTTCGAGTGGTGGAGACAACGGCATCCAGACTTAAGATTGCATGGACTGGGATTGCCAGAGCTACTGGTTACAGGGTCACGTGGAGGCAAAGTGATGGTAATGTGGAGTCTGTATACTGCAGATGGATACGGCGCCCGCGAATGGCTAAAAAAACATGGCTTCTTTCTTCCTGAAGCAGCACCACATCTGTCCACAGTATCTATCTATCTATCTATCTATCTATCTATCTATCTATCTATCTATCTCCTATCTATCTATCTATCTATCTATCTACCTCCTATCTATCTATCTATCTATCTATCTATCTACCTCCTATCTATCTATCTATCTATCTATCTATCTCCTATCTATCTATCTATCTATCTATCTATCTATCTATCTACTATCTATCTATCTATCTATCTATCTATCTATCTATCTCCTATCTATCTATCTATCTATCTATCTATCTATCTATCTATCTCTCTATCTATCTCCTATCTATCTATCTATCTATCTATCTACCTCCTATCTATCTATCTATCTATCTATCTATCTATCTATCTCCTATCTATCTATCTATCTATCTATCTATCTATCTATCTATCTATCTCCTATCTATCTATCTATCTATCTATCTCCTATCTATCTATCTATCTATCTATCTATCTATCTATCTTCTATCTATCTATCTATCTATCTATCTATCTCCTATCTATCTATCTATCTATCTATCTATCTATCTATCTCCTATCTATCTATCTATCTATCTATCTATCTATCTATCTATCTATCTATCTCCTATCTATCTATCTATCTATCTATCTATCTATCTATCTATCTCCTATCTATCTATCTATCTAACTAACTAACTATCTCCTATCTATCTATCTATCTATCTATCTATCTATCTATCTATCTATCTCCTATCTATCTGAAATCTATCAGATTTCAAGTGGATGGGGTAACGCTGCAATACCAGACACAGCCAATGGTCCAGAGTGGCGCTGTTTGTGTTAATAATCAAACCTTTTTCCCGATCCTTCACAACCCTTTCCTGCCGGTGTGAGATATTCCTATAACGTAGTCTAAGTCACTTGTCTATTCTTCAAGGTCGCGAGGTCAGCAGAACGTTACCAGCAGGAACAACATCGTACGATATTGAACCTTTGCAGGGAAACACGGTTTATGTCATCGGGGTGACAGCTTTAATTGGCAACACACAAAGCAGCCCGGCAACCATCACAGTGCGAACTGGTAAGTGTGGCAGATGCCTCGTGGTCCCGGGTGACAAACACACATTTTGGAAAAACATGGCTGCATTATTTTCCAGGACAGTGCCTCACCTGTTCATGGATTGTATCTGGTATTGCAGCCTAGCTCCACTGATGAAAATGGCGCTGGGCTGCAATACCACCCACAACCTGTGGACAGATGTGGCGCTGTTTTCAGGAGCCATACTTATGTAATATAGCGTGAGTTATGCCGCCATCCCCTCTGTGTCTTATACGTAATACCTTTGTTTCCTGCAGAAGAAGATTCTGTAGAACAAGTGACTAACCTGCGGTTTTCTAGCATTGGAGAGAATGTGCTGCGCCTGGAGTGGAGCCCGGTGTCCAGGGCGACAAACTATAGGATCACCTGGAGACGCAGAGATGGTTGGTGTTAACGGGCACCGGGGTACTTTGCCCCCCCCCAGCCTAAATTACCTGCAGTCATCCCTTTGCCATCCCCGTTGTATGCACCATGAGACGTGGCCTGCAGTTTTTATCTCATCAGCTGAGATACAATGGCAGCACTATATTGCAGTATTTTTTTAGGCACTGTACGGCAGTATTATTTGTGCAACAGTGAGGTATAACCAGACTTCAAGGATTGAGTTTGCTGCCTTGGTCCTATCTCCAAATGCTCTAATCAAGGCAGAGAGTCCCCCCGGCACCCAGCACCCCCTGCCCCACCGGCCCACCCTGCCATACGTTGGGCCCTTGCACTGCTGCAGTTGCATTAATGCATTGCATATGTTGTTTGTATTTCCAGGTGTTGAGGTTTCCAGGTTGGTAACCAGAGATGTCACTTCGGTGGACATCACAGATTTAGTTCCCGGGACGGCCTACACCATCTTTGTGTCAACTGTGCTTGGTACACAAGAGAGTGAACCCGTATCTATTGTCGCACAAACAGGTGAGGCCAAATGCAGGGAATGCAACGGCAGTATTATTTGGGAAGTAGATGGTAGTAATATACAATGCTATATACTGTCCTGAGACTATATGGTGGTATTATTATCAGCAGTATTATCTTGGCACTATATGGTGGTATTATTAACTGCAGCATTATCTTGCCACTCTATGGCCATATTATTAATGGAAGTATTACTTTTGTCACTGTATGGTGGTAATATTAATGGCAGTATTATCTTATGATTATAGCACTATATGGTGGTATTATTAACTGCAGTATTATCTTGCCACTCTATGGCCATATTATTAATGGAAGTATTACTTTTGTCACTGTATGGTGGTAATATTAATGGCAGTATTATCTTATGACTATAGCACCACATGGCAGTATTATTAACAGCAGTATTATCCTGCCACGATATGGCGGTATTATTGTTGGCAGTATATACATTATTCTGGAAATCTTTCCCAAGTGCAAATACGTAATGACATCTTTCTAATCTCTTGCAGAACGGCAGGAGGTTGGAGCTGTGACAAGTCTGCGGATATTCGAGAGCCAGAATGTTATTAGGGTGACGTGGGTTGGGGTTCAAGGAGCTACAGCCTATAGAATCTCCTGGAGCCCTGATAGCGGTATGACGTCTAGTTTACTCCACTTCACTTTCACATTGCAGTATTAGTGCTAACACCATTGTGCCCTATAGGGCTACATGGAAATACCAATTGACGAAGTTCACTAGCATCCAATTTTGCAATATCTGTGGTATACGATGCCACGGTACCAGCTGTATATGCTGCCACGGTACTCTATGTTGCACCTGTATTACTATAGGTTCACACTAGCGCTATCTCTCTGCTGTTCGGGTCCATCCAAGAGGCTGACTGATACCTCAGAGGTTACACACGGGGCCCGGTAGACACCACTGACTATAATCTGGTGTCTGTGACATTATATCCAAGAGTTCAGATACAACCTGATGAGTTTTGTGTTTTTGTAGGTGGCCCTGAACAAACGAGAGAGGTGCCGGGTAATACCAACTCATTTGAGCTGGTGAACCTGGAGCCCGGTATACGATATGTTGTCAAAGTCACGGCACTGGTGGGCAATCGCCAGGGGGAACCGGTGTCCTCGAGCGTTACAACACGTAAGTTCGATCTCGGCGCAAGTCTGCGGCCACTTCATTCCTGAAACATTGAGGCCTAAGTCTATGTCACTTAAAGGGATATTCCCAAAATAACAATCATATCTCATGTGAAAGTAAGTTACAAAGTATCACCGTCACCTATTGATATCAAATAGCAAAAGTGTAGCCTGACCTGCGACTAGTCCCCCCTCCTCGTTATTCAATAACATTGGGGCAGGGGGCTTTATTGGAGCTCACAGGCTCCTTGGTACCCACCGGCTGCACCTTGAAGTTTGCCTGACCACTCTAGAGTACTGACCATGCTTGCCTTGTGTATTCTTAGCGGACATTCCAGCAGATCCTGTGAGAGATCTCCGAGTAATCGATATATCACGTCAGCGGGTGAGACTTACCTGGTCAGCAGTCTCTGGAAGCAGCGGGTACCGAATCTACTGGAGACGGGCAGATGGTGAGTTCAAGATCAGTCACAGACACCCACTTTCTGAATTAACATTGCACCCTCTAAGCTGGAAGGAGAAAAAGTGCAAGAATGGATCTACAACATCTACCAAGACGCTGCCCCCTGTAGTGTGGGAAGGGAACATCCCCCTGGACTCATAGATGGGGCACTCACATTATTTTCCATTTATTAGGTGGACCTGAATCGAGTCGCCTGGTGTCTGGGGATGTGAGGTACTACGACATTGACAACCTCCTGGCCGGCGCCCGTTATCAGTTCCGCGTCTCCTCTTTGGTTGGGAATCGGGAGAGTGAAGCCGTATCAGTCTCGGCCAACACCGGTCAGTTCAACTTTCACCTTGAGAATTTCCTTAAGATCTGGATTACACAGTGACTTTGGCTGTAAGATTGCCGTGTCCCCCTGTGGAGTCGCTTTGTGACCTCAGGGGTGCGGCAACTGTGACTAGCTGCAAAAGGACTGAGCCCTTAGAAGTTGCTGTTGCAGGACCCTTGGGGGTGCAATGTGACTGTTCGCTTATTTTGGTGAAGGATTTGCAGGGCGACATGGCGATCTATGATTACGAGGTTGGAGTCACTGCTAAAGTCGCTGCACCCTTTGCCTAACAGCTGTATTTTTGTCTCTGCAGTCTGTGGGACGGGCAGGACAGACATTGTATTCATGGTGCACACGACCCAGGATAATCAGTACAACGAGGCGGCCATTAAGAGGTTCCTCTCGGAGGCGGTGTCCTCAGTGGGGCAGCTGGGATCCAATGCTACACAGGTACGTCTGGGTGACCAACAACATCCACCACAATTGGCTCACTCCATATGTAGCTTGCATTAAATTTCCATTCACTTGACATGCCGTAATTGTTGGATGCAATGAAGGGAGCAGGTGCAATTCCCACTGAAAATAATGAAGCCTTTACTGTTGGCCGAGGGGCCCCAGGGCCACAACAGACACCACACACATGGAATAATGTTTTCTTACTTTTATGTTGCCTATATTAGATTGGAATCGGGGCCTACAGCTTCCGGCAGCGTCCATCAGTCCTGCTGAACCGTTCCAGCGATCTAAGTACAGTCCAGCTACAAATTCAGAACATCCCATTCACTGATCCCAGTGGGACAACTATTGGTAATGATGTAACTGCATCTACCAGCCATCATTGTACACATATAGTCCATAATGTATAGAAGCAGAATAGTGAGCGCAGCTCTGGAGTATAATACAGGATACATAATGTAATGTATGTACACAGTGACTGTACCAGCAGAATAGTGAGCGCAGCTCTGGAGTATAATACAGGATAAGTAATGTAATGTATGTACACAGTGACTGTACCAGCAGAATAGTGAGCGCAGCTCTGGAGTATAATACAGGATAAGTAATGTAATGTATGTACACAGTGACTGTACCAGCAGAATAGTGAGCGCAGCTCTGGAGTATAATACAGGATAAGTAATGTAATGTATGTACACAGTGACTGTACCAGCAGAATAGTGAGCGCAGCTCTGGAGTATAATACAGGATAAGTAATGTATGTACACAGTGACTGCACCAGCAGAATAGTGAGCGCAGCTCTGGAGTATAATACAGGATAAGTAATGTATGTACACAGTGACTGCACCAGCAGAATAGTGAGCGCAGCTCTGGAGTATAATACAAGATAAGTAATGTAATGTATGTACACAGTGACTGTACCAGCAGAATAGTGAGCGCAGCTCTGGAGTATAATACAGGATAAGTAATGTAATGTATGTACACAGTGACTGCACCAGCAGAATAGTGAGCGCAGCTCTGGAGTATAATACAGGATAAGTAATGTAATGTATGTACACAGTGACTGTACCAGCAGAATAGTGAGTGCAGCTCTGGAGTATAATACAGGATAAGTAATGTAATGTATGTACACAGTGACTGTACCAGCAGAATAGTGAGCGCAGCTCTGGAGTATAATACAGGATAAGTAATGTAATGTATGTACACAGTGTCTGTACCAGCAGAATAGTGAGTGCAGCTCTGGAGTATAATACAAGATAAGTAATGTAATGTATGTACACAGTGACTGCACCAGCAGAATAGTGAGCGCAGCTCTGGAGTATAATACAGGATAAGTAATGTAATGTATGTACACAGTGTCTGTACCAGCAGAATAGTGAGCGCAGCTCTGGAGTATAATACAGGATAAGTAATGTAATGTATGTACACAGTGACTGTACCAGCAGAATAGTGAGCGCAGCTCTGGAGTATAATACAGGATAAGTAATGTAATGTATGTACACAGTGACTGCACCAGCAGAATAGTGAGCGCAGCTCTGGAGTATAATACAGGATAAGTAACGTAATGTATGTACACAGTGACTGTACCAGCAGAATAGTGAGCGCAGCTCTGGAGTATAATACAGGATAAGTAACGTAATGTATGTACACAGTGACTGTACCAGCAGAATAGTGAGCGCAGCTCTGGAGTATAATACAGGATAAGTAATGTAATGTATGTACACAGTGACTGCACCAGCAGAATAGTGAGCGCAGCTCTGGAGTATAATACAGGATAAGTAATGTAATGTATGTACACAGTGACTGTACCGGCAGAATAGTGAGCGCAGCTCTGGAGTATAATACAGGATAAGTAATGTAATGTATGTACACAGTGACTGCACCGGCAGAATAGTGAGCGCAGCTCTGGAGTATAATACAGGATAAGTAATGTAATGTATGTACACAGTGACTGTACCGGCAGAATAGTGAGCGCAGCTCTGGAGTATAATACAGGATAAGTAATGTAATGTATGTACACAGTGACTGTACCGGCAGAATAGTGAGCGCAGCTCTGGAGTATAATACAGGGTAAGTAATGTAATGTATGTACACAGTGACTGTACCAGCAGAATAGTGAGCGCAGCTCTGGAGTATAATACAGGGTAAGTAATGTAATGTATGTACACAGTGACTGCACCAGCAGAATAGTGAGCGCAGCTCTGGAGTATAATACAGGATAAGTAATGTAATGTATGTACACAGTGACTGTACCAACAGAATAGTGAGCGCAGCTCTGGAGTATAATACAGGGTAAGTAATGTAATGTATGTACACAGTGACTGCACCAGCAGAATAGTGAGCGCAGCTCTGGAGTATAATACAGGATAAGTAATGTAATGTATGTACACAGTGACTGCACCAGCAGAATAATGAGCGCAGCTCTGGAGTATAATACAGGATAAGTAATGTAATGTATGTACACAGTGACTGTACCAGCAGAATAGTGAGCGCAGCTCTGGAGTATAATACAGGATAAGTAATGTAATGTATGTACACAGTGACTGTACCAGCAGAATAGTGAGCGCAGCTCTGGAGTATAATACAGGATGTGTATTAGTACAGGATATATAATGTATGTTACTGTATATACTGCAAACCCTATAAAGGTTGCTCTCTGATCTCCTATAGCCTAGACTGTGCCCCACCATGGCAGTAATCAAATATTTCATCTGCTTTTCTTCAGGTGGCGCTATAGATTTTGCCAGGAACTATCTATTTACCACCGCCTATGGCAGAAGACAGAATGTTCCGGGTGTTCTGGTCATTTTTGCAGATAGTCCTTCATCAGATGATGTCATACAGGCAGCCAATGCCATCAGAGCTACAGGTAAGTAATAACATGTGACCTCATATTCGCTTACAAGTAACTGCCTGAAGATAATGGCTGATATCTTAAGACCACTTTGAAGTCATCTATTTGCCTTTCTCCAGGTATTCGGGTTCTGGCAGTAGGAACGGATGGAGCTGACCAGGAACAGCTTCGTAGAATAACCTCGAACCCACGGAGCGTCTTCTACACTGCGGATATTGAAGCCCTGAACAGTCTTGTGGATCCTCTGGCAGAGGCGATCTGCTCCATCTCCCAAGCCGAAGTAAGTTCTGGGTCTGTAGTGGACACTGCTTAGTATACGGTGCCCCAAAAACATGCCATTGTCCTCTGTTATCAGCCTCTATGGGCTAGGGAGAGACTGAATATTCTGCACTCTGAGGAGCCCCAGTGATCACTACTTTATGGGCAGCGCTGAGAACCTGCAGAGACATTCACCCCCATATGTGACCAATATCATCTGCTTGTCATATAACACTCCCCCATTATTTGGGTGTTGGGTTAATTTTTTTTAATTTTTTTTCCCTTTTCTTTAGGAGCAATGTACGGTGCAGTGCCCACGGGTGAGTATTACGATGGCCTGGATTTCTTCTCTGCTCTGTTAACAGCATTTAGTGATCTGCTTTACAGCACAGTCATGGCCATAGGCTGTAATAGTCTGGAGCCGACTCATTGAGGTCTATGGGAGGGTTTTCTAGACATGCTCAGTGCAGACAGGGGGAGGAGATAAGATGTGACATCATCTATGGTCAGTAGTGATGTAATGATGGGTCAGTGGTGTTATCTATAGAGGGGTTATCTTCTATTGTAATCCTGTTGCGATGTAAATGAGGTGACTGCTGCAAAGAAAACCCCTACAGAATTGGGGAATAATTCCTGAATGTTTTCTTTCCTGTTTAGGGTGAGAAAGGTCAGAAAGGAGAAGTAGTAAGTATCACAATGTGCCCCCAAATATCTGCAACTCCAGAGCGGACCCTGTAACTATGATTAAGTATTTGCCATCAAGGTATATTTCTTACAAAGGTGCATTCTGCTTCTAGGGGGGCAGCGGCCGTCCAGGAGGAGCAGGACCAGCAGGAGACCCCGTGCGTATTAATAGTATAACGATTTCTCTTAGAGACTATATAATACAAATGACAGGGGAAATGAAAATACATCTTTGTTTTGCAGGGTCGACCAGGTCCTCCGGGTCCTCAGGGGCCTGTTGGACCCCGTGGTCCTCCTGGAGAGGGTTCAGCTACAAGAGGACTCAAGGGAGAAACTGTAAGCAACCAAAATTGATCATACGTCATCACAACCTGTTTTTTTAATTGAAGTCACGCCCTGTCATGTTAAGCCCCACCCACTTTCACTTACGGCTCCTGTAACAGTGGCAGGGGCGGAGCATGAATCACGAATTCAATCTTTGATACTTTTTTAATTCCTTGTCTCAAGAACCTGCTCTAGCGCTAAGGCCATGTTTCACTTTACCCTGGAATGTTCCTTTAAATTTAAAGCCGTGCAGGTTCCATAGTACAATATTATGGAAAGCACCAGCAGTTATATGAATCCTATTCTACACATTCTTACACTATGTTTGTAAAGGATAGGACAGTTTACCCCCCCCCACTTATTGTGGCACAATGCATTTTTTATATATGCCCCTTGTGCCTCCATATTGATGCCATTACAACATACATGTCTTGTTCTTATAGGGAGACCCCGGAGCTGATGGTCTCCCAGGAACTCCTGGTCGCCCTGGTAATCCTGGCACCCCGGTGAGCCCCCTATATAATATTACTGATATACTGTTTCTGTATGTTTTATACTGATGCTTAAAGGTCTTATCCTTGTATTTCAGGGGAGTAAAGGGTCTCAAGGCGAGAAGGGGGAAGCAGTAAGTAGTCACCCTGCACGTAATGGACATGGCGTCCCATCATATGGCCATTACACCATTCATTCACAATGTTCTGCTCTCTTAGGGGGATCGCGGTCCTTCAGGTCCAGTTGGTCCAAAAGGAGAGAGAGGATTACCGGTAAGTATAAGGAAGGATGAAGGCCACCGTAGTCACCGGACTAGTCACCAGATGTTAGAGCCATTTCCCCAGCCCGTACCCAACAGCTGCCCCTATTGAGGAGTCGCACGTGGGCTGTTATGTGAATGTCCTTATAGGGTCCTCTATTAATATAGACCCCAGGGCTGAGCAACAGATATTTATTGTCATTACTAAGCAATATATTATGACGTTTGTTTACTATAAGGTCATATATAACGTTTTCTGTATAGGGCGAACCCGGGGAGGTGATAAATGGCGGAGGAGGGATACCAGGCCGAAAAGGTGAACCAGGAAATCCGGTAAGTGTCATAAATGCAAACTTCATCCCATATGACAATTTAGCATTTGTCAAATTAGTATTTTAAGATGCTAATAGGACAAGATCTGAAAATTCTGCACCAGGGGCAAGGCCCAATAGAAGTAATAATAATTTACATATATCATTAATATTTAAATTGTTACATGTTATTTTATTAGGGGATTCCTGGTCAGCCTGGAACGCCAGGGCAGAGAGGAATACCAGGAACTCCAGGACAACCGGGGGCAGAAGGACCAAGCGGACCTCCGGGTGTTTCAGGACAAAGCGTGAAGGTATGTCATATGTTATACAAATGCATCCTATGTACAAGAATATAACTACTATAATACTACTACTATGTACAAGAATATAACTACTATAATACTGCTCCTATGTACAAGAATATAACTACTATAATACTACCTCCTATGTACAAGAATATAACTACTATAATACTACCTCCTATGTACAAGAATATAACTACTATACTACTACTCCTATGTACAAGAATATAACTACTATAATACTGCTCCTATGTACAAGAATATAACTACTATAATACTGCTCCTATGTACAAGAATATAACTACTATACTACTACTCCTATGTATAAGGATATAACTACTATAATACTACTCCTATGTACAAGAATATAACTACTATAATACTGCTCCTATGTACAAGAATATAACTACTATACTACTACTCCTATGTATAAGGATATAACTACTATAATACTACTCCTATGTACAAGAATATAACTACTATAATACTACTCCTATGTATAAGGATATAACTACTATAATACTACCTCCTATGTACAAGAATATAACTACTATAATACTGCCCCTATGTACAAGAATATAACTACTATAATACTGCTCCTATGTACAAGAATATAACTACTATAATACTACTACTATGTACAAGAATATAACTACTATAATACTGCTCCTATGTACAAGAATATAACTACTATAATACTACTCCTATGTACAAGAATATAACTACTATAATACTACTCCTATGTACAAGAATATAACTACTATAATACTGTCCCTATGTACAAGAATATAACTACTATACTACTACTCCTATGTATAAGGATATAACTACTATAATACTACTCCTATGTACAAGAATATAACTACTATAATACTGCTCCTATGTACAAGAATATAACTACTATACTACTACTCCTATGTATAAGGATATAACTACTATAATACTACTACTATGTACAAGAATATAACTACTATAATACTGCTCCTATGTACAAGAATATAACTACTATAATACTACCTCCTATGTACAAGAATATAACTACTATAATACTACCTCCTATGTACAAGAATATAACTACTATACTACTACTCCTATGTACAAGAATATAACTACTATAATACTGCTCCTATGTACAAGAATATAACTACTATAATACTGCTCCTATGTACAAGAATATAACTACTATACTACTACTCCTATGTACAAGAATATAACTACTATAATACTACTCCTATGTATAAGGATATAACTACTATAATACTACCTCCTATGTACAAGAATATAACTACTATAATACTGCCCCTATGTACAAGAATATAACTACTATAATACTGCTCCTATGTACAAGAATATAACTACTATAATACTACTCCTATGTACAAGAATATAACTACTATACTACTACTCCTATGTATAAGGATATAACTACTATAATACTACCTCCTATGTACAAGAATATAACTACTATAATACTGCCCCTATGTACAAGAATATAACTACTATAATACTGCTCCTATGTACAAGAATATAACTACTATAATACTACTCCTATGTACAAGAATATAACTACTATAATACTACTCCTATGTACAAGAATATAACTACTATAATACTACTCCTATGTATAAGGATATAACTACTATAATACTACCTCCTATGTACAAGAATATAACTACTATAATACTACCTCCTATGTACAAGAATATAACTACTATAATACTACTCCTATGTACAAGAATATAACTACTATAATACTGCTCCTATGTACAAGAATATAACTACTATAATTCTACTCCTACGTACAAGAATATAACTACTATAATACTACTCCTACGTACAAGAATATAACTACTATAATACTGCTCCTATGTACAAGAATATAACTACTATACTACTACTCCTATGTACAAGAATATAACTACTATAATACTACTCCTATGTATAAGGATATAACTACTATAATACTACCTCCTATGTACAAGAATATAACTACTATAATACTGCCCCTATGTACAAGAATATAACTACTATAATACTGCTCCTATGTACAAGAATATAACTACTATAATACTACTCCTATGTACAAGAATATAACTACTATACTACTACTCCTATGTATAAGAATATAACTACTATAATACTACTCCTATATACAAGAATATAACTACTATAATACTACTCCTATATACAAGAATATAACTACTATAATACTACTCCTATATACAAGAATATAACTACTATAATACTACCTCCTATGTACACTACTATAATACTACCTCCTATGTACAAGAATATAACTACTATAATACTGCTCCTATGTACAAGAATATAACTACTATACTACTACTCCTATGTATAAGGATATAACTACTATAATACTACTCCTATGTATAAGGATATAACTACTATAATACTGCTCCTATGTACAAGAATATAACTACTATACTACTACTCCTATGTATAAGGATATAACTACTATAATACTACTTCTATGTACAAGAATATAACTACTATAATACTGCTCCTATGTACAAGAATATAACTACTATAATACTACTCCTATGTATAAGGATATAACTACTATAATACTACTCCTATGTACAAGAATATAACTACTATAATACTACTCCTATGTACAAGAATATAACTACTATACTACTACTCCTATGTATAAGGATATAACTACTATAATACTACCTCCTATGTACAAGAATATAACTACTATAATACTACCTCCTATGTACAAGAATATAACTACTATAATACTACTCCTATGTACAAGAATATAACTACTATAATACTGCTCCTATGTACAAGAATATAACTACTATAATACTACCTCCTATGTACAAGAATATAACTACTATAATACTGCTCCTATGTACAAGAATATAACTACTATAATACTACCTCCTATGTACAAGAATATAACTACTATAATACTGCTCCTATGTACAAGAATATAACTACTATACTACTACTCCTATGTATAAGGATATAACTACTATAATACTACCTCCTATGTACAAGAATATAACTACTATAATACTACCTCCTATGTACAAGAATATAACTACTATAATACTGCTCCTATGTACAAGAATATAACTACTATAATACTACTCCTATGTACAAGAATATAACTACTATAATACTACTCCTATGTATAAGGATATAACTACTATAATACTACCTCCTATGTACAAGAATATAACTACTATAATACTGCCCCCTATGTACAAGAATATAACTACTATAATACTACCTCCTATGTACAAGAATATAACTACTATAATACTGCTCCTATGTACAAGAATATAACTACTATAATACTACCTCCTATGTACAAGAATATAACTACTATAATACTGCTCCTATGTACAAGAATATAACTACTATAATACTGCTCCTATGTACAAGAATATAACTACTATACTACTACTCCTATGTATAAGGATATAACTACTATAATACTGCTCCTATGTACAAGAATATAACTACTATACTACTACTCCTATGTATAAGGATATAACTACTATAATACTACTCCTATGTACAAGAATATAACTACTATAATACTGCTCCTATGTACAAGAATATAACTACTATACTACTACTCCTATGTACAAGAATATAACTACTATAATACTACTCCTATGTATAAGGATATAACTACTATAATACTACTCCTATGTATAAGGATATAACTACTATAATACTGCTCCTATGTACAAGAATATAACTACTATAATACTGCTCCTATGTACAAGAATATAACTACTATAATACTACCTCCTATGTACAAGAATATAACTACTATAATACTGCTCCTATGTACAAGAATATAACTACTATACTACTACTCCTATGTACAAGAATATGACTACTATAATACTACTCCTATGTATAAGGATATAACTACTATAATACTACTCCTATGTACAAGAATATAACTACTATAATACTGCTCCTATGTACAAGAATATAACTACTATAATACTACCTCCTATGTACAAGAATATAACTACTATAATACTGCTCCTATGTACAAGAATATAACTACTATACTACTACTCCTATGTATAAGGATATAACTACTATAATACTACCTCCTATGTACAAGAATATAACTACTATAATACTACCTCCTATGTACAAGAATATAACTACTATAATACTGCTCCTATGTACAAGAATATAACTACTATAATACTACTCCTATGTACAAGAATATAACTACTATAATACTACTCCTATGTATAAGGATATAACTACTATAATACTACCTCCTATGTACAAGAATATAACTACTATAATACTGCCCCCTATGTACAAGAATATAACTACTATAATACTACCTCCTATGTACAAGAATATAACTACTATAATACTGCTCCTATGTACAAGAATATAACTACTATAATACTACCTCCTATGTACAAGAATATAACTACTATAATACTGCTCCTATGTACAAGAATATAACTACTATAATACTGCTCCTATGTACAAGAATATAACTACTATACTACTACTCCTATGTACAAGAATATAACTACTATAATACTGCTCCTATGTACAAGAATATAACTACTATAATACTGCTCCTATGTACATAAATATATATATACTACTAAACATAAATGTGTTTGTATATATTTCTTTCTTCCAGGGAGAAAAAGGAGAACGAGGTGAGAGAGTAAGTGCGCTCCATATTATCTTCCTAAATGTAAGACAGATGTAGCAGAATCTGAAATTGTCCTAGGATGTAATTCTACAGCCTGACCACTAGAGGTCACTCACTGATTATTATGACTATGGTATTCCTATACTGGAGATATACTGTATATAGAGAGATACTGGATCAATCAGAAGTAATGAAGCTTCTATATGACTGATATTCTTTTCTGGAAAAGCTAATAATACTTTGCAAACCCTGTATAGTCTTGATGGTGTGACCTGTACGGGGTATGTATTTGGTTTATTGCCGGGGGTTTTCATAGTTCCTGCCCCCAGGATGACTATTGGCTAGGTGATAACATTAATAACCACTTGATCCCATCACTATATTATATTTATTATGTTACAATATATTATACGACATGATATATTATATTACATTATGTGATGTTAGACAAGACAAGGCTTCATCACAAATGCTAAGGACATGGTTGGGGTCCACTTGTATATTTTGCATATATGAGAATACTATGTACATGGATATCACTGGTCACTTCTCTGTCCTGCAGGGTCTTCCAGGACTGGTTAATGGTGTGGCCAGCAAAGGAGAACCGGGAAGCCCTGTAAGTGGAGCCATAATAGGAGAACAGAACAGGCCCATGTTATAATAAAGCATTCATACAAAATGTCTCCATTCTCATTTTAAGGGCCCACCTGGTCAGAATGGAACACCCGGCCCTCGGGGGCCATTAGGACTGCCAGGACCAAAAGGCGACAAGGTGAGTGACTGTATCATTGGTTCTTCATCTGCCAATTCAATCTCCTGGGGCCCAATTCAATATCTGCACCAGGGCCCTGCAAGGGATGTATTCCGCATATATAACTGACTGTAATTGACATGGCGGCCTTCCTTAACCATCAGGGCCCTGGTGTCACTGCCCCCCCATAGCTGTACTTGCCCCTGGGGTACAATGACAGGTTTCTATAAATCTCCACATTGTAAACCTTTGTGTTGGCTTTCTATTACAGGGAGAAACCGGTGAAGGCTTTGCAGGTCCACCAGGCCGGACCGGAGATCCAGGTGACCGAGTGAGTTCCAATATCTGATTATCTGAGTATTGTCTATAGGACGGCAGGAACACGACGTGATTGTAGGGATTGTGATCCCAGGTGACTAATGTAAGGACATCCATTTATATTCTGTAGGGACCCAGAGGACCTCCCGGAGAACAGGGAATAAAAGTAAGTTATATCCGTACATACTTCTTATCTTTCACCTTAACCTTCCTCTCCTTTACCCACTTTTTGTCTTTCATCTTTCCTTTTCCTTTACCTCTTCCTTCTCTGTCACCTCCTCTGTATCCTTCTCCTTCACCACTTCCTTATCATTGTCCTTTACCTCCTTCTCACCTCCTACTTTTCCTTCATCTCTTTATCCTTTTCTTTCACCTCCTCCTTATCTTTCTCTACCTTCACCTTATTCTTATCCTTTGCCTCCTCTTTATCTATCTCCATCGCTTCCTTCTGCTTCACCTCCTCCTCCTTCTCCTCCTCCTTATCCTTCTCCATCTCCTCCACATCCTCCTCTTTTCTTTGCCCTTACTCCCTCCTTAACCTTCTCTTCTACCGTCTCCTTATTCTTCCCCTTCTCTTGCAGTCTTCTTTTCATCTTGTATATTCCTTCCCTGTTTGGTGGTTTTCTTAGATCTTGTACCTGTGTCATCATCTTAAGCTCAACCTGAATGAATATTTCTATCATTTTCTTTAGTTTTTCTTCTATCTTATGTCTGTGGATTTATTTCTGACATTTCAGAGTCTCAGACATCAATACTGTAATAACTTGTTATATCTCCTCCTGTTCTGTAACAGGGTGACCGCGGACAACCTGGTCTGGATGGAGAACCTGGAGTAAAGGTGAGACGCGGAGCATACATGTCTGAGGAGTTCTGCATGAACAGCATCTAAGATGGCGGGCCAATTGCACACCTAAACCTCTAGAACACAAGCCTGCCGATAACAATAAGACTATTATACCGCCCCCTATGTACAAGAGTATAAGACTTTCATATACTGAGGGGTAACTTTAGATGTTCTTATATAAACTGTGTTTCATTTACAGGGAGATCGTGGCCCTCCAGGATTTCAAGGGCTTAAGGTCAGTGTCAGATGTTCCCCGTGTATCCCATAGGGCGCTCGTTCGTCTTATAAGATTATACAGTATCTTAATGCCTGTTACTTTTTATATAATATAAAACCAATTAAATCTTATTTGCAACATTGCAGGGAAATCCAGGACAGAACGGTCAGCCGGGGGCAGGAGGACCCACGGTAAGGCTCAGGATGTCAAAACATTTGGAAATGATAGTGTTACGTTGCTCCACCCCTTACTCCACCTACCTGACGCTATCTCCATGAGGCCACACCCCCTTTGGGAAGCTCCACCTTATTGTAGGGATCCATGCAAAGCCATGTAAATAAAGTGCAGCTAGGGTAATGACTTTGAAGATTGTGGGGTGGGGATGTGTGTATTACCCCAGAGTATAAGTCCCATAGACAGAAGTAGGATGGAGCCAAGGTCAGTGTCGGACTCAGGTTCCTTGTGCCAAGTGATAAAATGATTCTGGGAGTCCAAGTCCTAGGAAATAGACCTCAGTAGCCTTCAGATTTGGGTGTCTTCTAGTGGGCCAGTCCGACACAACCCGAGCTCCCCTATGGTGACTAGCAGTTTTGGCTTCTAGACGTGTCTCATACCTTGGCTTCTGTACAGATACTGTATATATATGTATACTGTATATATATTACACTTTCACTCCATATCACTTTATATTCTGCAATTGTAGAGACTAATAGAATTTAATTCCTATTCCTAACAGGGGCCTATAGGACCGCAGGGACCGCAAGGAGCAAAGGTCGGTGACGGAACCGGTGTCCGTTGTGATATATGTAATATATACTGTATGTAACCTCTGCACCCCAAAAAGTGCAACTGCAACATCTGCCAGGGTATGGTTACACCCCTAATACCTGCAATCCTTCCTCTCTATGTGTTTGACCGCACAATCCGCCTCTCTCGTCTCCCAAGGGCAATGTCTATGTTGTAAATAAAAGATTTGACCTTGATTTTTACAATTTCAGGGTGACCAAGGACCCCCCGGGGAGCCCGGCTCATCTGTAAGTGTAATACTAACCACCTATCATACAGACACGGCAGGCGGTGTATGGATTCTCATGTGTATTATGTCTGCTTGTCTCCCAGGTCTCCACTGCGGCTGGCGTGAAAGGAGATAAGGTGTGACCATGGGGATCTATGGGATATTTGCTGGTTTGCAATGGAGGATCCCTGTAATTTTACTGATGACATCGTATTATAACACCCAATGTCTTTCCACAGGGTGAACGTGGTCTACAGGGGCCAGAGGGCCAAAAAGGGGCAAGAGGTGACCCAGGAGCGAAGGGCGAGAGAGTGAGTGCCGGCTACTAAACATATCTAGCAAAATTACAATTCTAAGAGCGAGACTATGAACAATTTTTGCTTTTTGCATTATCAGGGTCCTGAAGGATTCGGCTCTCCTGGACAGCCGGGGGCCAAAGGAGAGACAGGGGATAGGGTGAGTGTGACAAGATGGCCGACTGTTGTCACATGGGCATCCAGGTATCTAGAATTGACAGTGTCTTACTCTACTAAATTGACTATATTCTTTGTTTTTGATTAGGGGCCTATGGGTCCGGCTGGACGACTCGGTGTAAAGGTATGATAGTCTTAGAAATTATTTTAATGTATGTGGTCAAGAGCCGTAGATCTGATGACATCACTGATCACCACCAATGATTGTGTCTACACAGCGCCACTGTTATCCATTAGCGGGGTCTGGTATTGCAGCTTATTCTCTCACCCACTTAATGGGCTGCGATGTTTCAAGAATAAAGGAAATCCCATTAAAACTTTTTTAAGATATCATAATATTAGGAAGCCAGATTGAGATCCTTGGGGCCCACCCAAGAAACAAAGGGCACGACCGGCACTAGAGGATACGCTCCCATCTGTTTGCCTTCCCCATACACAGACTGTATCATCATCAAGGACTAGTATATTGTTTGTCAGCTAGTCCAAATCCCAGACGGTCATGGATGAGGCCGACCCACCGAAGGGTCTTCTGCTTCTCTAGTGGGCCCTATTAGGAAGAAAGAATTTCTCACTTGCCTTTTGGCCACTTTATCATGTACTAACTTTGTCCCCAGGGAGAGGCCGGTGATCCAGGACAGAATGGAGAACCCGGAAAAGCAGGACCCCCAGGGCAAATAGGGCTTCGGGGCAAGGAAGGCGAAAAAGGAGAAAAGGGTGATGAAGGGACCCCGGTAAGACTGACATCCGATGGTGGCGGCCTGAGAGTGAATATCGTACGGTAATAACTTCTTTCTATCATCTTCCAGGGAGAATCGGGGATTCCAGGAAAGAATGGGGAGAGGGGCCTGAGGGTAAGTGAGACCCCCGCTGATACGAGCGTCATGTTGTTACATTGTAACCTCGGTTCACACTTAATACACACTTCCTAACAATCATGTCTTGCATGTCGTCACCAGGGTCTGCCAGGGGCGAGGGGCAACCCAGGAGAAAAGGGGGATCCAGGAGAACCTGGAGACGCAGGAAGGGCTGTAAGTGACCAGCAAATGTAGAGCTTCAAAGTGATCAAATTAAAGGGATTTTCCCTCCATTCAATATCATGACCAATGTATGTATCATAAAAATATAACTTTGTACCATTTACAGGCTGTAAAATACATTACCCAGTGAAGGTTTATATGTACTTACATGATATAGCGCCACTTGGTGTTCACAGTGTATATTAATGCTGATGTCCACTTAATGAGCTTAGTGCTGGTGGACGCACATGCTCAGTCTCTCTCCCCGCGGTCAGATTAAGATCACCTGACTGCAGGCCAGCCAATAGAAATAGCTTTCTGCCTGGCTGGTCAGGAAGGTGTGGAGACTGTGCAATACATGGCGGTATAACTGACAAGACAACGTCTGTAGGGGGAATAAGAAGAGACTATATAGTCAGCTGCCAGAGGTAGAAGGAGACTAATTCTGCTCAGATATTACTGCAATGTGCATGAATATATTCTCTGCATGCCCTGTATATATACATTGTATCTGCTATAGCAAAGCTGTATATAACCCCGATATTTACCTATTTCTAGGGGTCCCCTGGGCCAGCAGGCAGTAAAGGAGATCGTGGTGACCAAGTAAGTGCAACGTTGAGGAGCAACTGCATGGTCTAATGGATTGGCCCATACACAATGCTCCAATTTATTAATGGATTGTATTATTATTGTAGGGGCCCCAAGGACCTCAAGGACCCCCGGGAAAACCAGTACGTTTTTTTGTTTTTTAACGTATTGACTCCACCCATATTCGATCATTGGTGGTCTCTGCTTTATATTGGGATTTCATTGGATTTTTTTTTTTAGGGCTCTGTTGACTCTGTGGTTCCTGGCGTTAAAGGTGACAAGGTGAGTATGAATGTAGTGGGATGTAAGCTGCAGTAGGGGGCAGCATGGCAATCCCTGAAAATCGCCATCTAGGGTAGGGCAAACACAGACATTAGGACCCCCACGTAAGCGCCATGGAGACACACGGACATAGGTCTGCATTGGAGCTGTATACACAGAACAAAAGATCTTTTCATTGAAAATAGTTACAAATTTTCCTCAATTTGTAAATCTTAGATTTGATTGAACAACAAGGACTCATTTAGGATTTAGGATCTTGCAGTACGGTACCAATCTATATCTACTATGTAAATTTAGGGTGATGCGGGTGACCCCGGAGAACATGGAGCGAAAGGGCAGAAAGGGGAGGCTGGTACAAATGGTGTCCCTGGAGAGAGGGTAAGTCTGTGACTGTGATCCTGCACATTATGGGATTATAGATTAGAATGTTTTTTAACCCTACTGCCATTTTTTAGATCACATTAATGTAAACCTAACCTACATATGTGTTTCCCTTTGCACAGGGTTTGGAAGGACCCCGAGGGCCACCAGGAAATCGGGTGAGTTTTTGTAATATTTAGTACCTTTCAAAAAAGGGACTTTTACAACTATATTCTATTATTCCCTGTTATCAGCCTCTGTCATACCAGCTATTTAACTTTCTTTGTTTCCATTTTGCAGGGCGACCCCGGAGATCGCGGTACTCCAGGTGATAAGGTGTGTGGACAGGTCAACATTGGTGCTGGTCAATACATGTGGATTATTTAAGATACATTGGTTTTACCTTCCTATAGACTCACGTTTGGGATCTGTGAGCATCGGCTGCTGGGTGATATTCATGGATCCTGTTGATCAGAGCTCTTATTGATGTCCTTCATTCCACCGGATCCTGTGCTAATAACATCCAGATTCCCAGTGGCATGAAGCGCATTAACTGAGCCCACAAACTGCAATGTACAGGAACCGAATTCTCCAATTTCTCCAATATCCGTCATACTCCACCATAACATTTTGTTTCTATTTTTTTAAGGGCGATCGGGGCCCCCCAGGGAATGATGGAAGAAATGGAGCTGATGGAAAACCAGGACAACCAGGAGCAACAGGACTGAGGGTAAAGGGGAAGATAGTGCTTAAATATTTCTTATGAGCATGTGCAAACTGAGCACGCAGTTCATTATAATGCTATCCCTACTAGAAATACAACAATATAACTACTATAATACTGCCCCCTATGTACAAGAATATAACTACTATAATACTGCTCCTATGTACAAGAATATAACTACTATAATAGTACTCCTATGTACAAGAATATAACTACTATAATACTACTCCTATGTACAAGAATATAACTACTATAATACTACTCCTATGTACAAGAATATAACTACTATAATACTACTCCTATGTACAAGAATATAACTACTGTAATACTACTCCTATGTACAAGAATATAACTACTATAATACTACTCCTATGTACAAGAATATAACTACTATAATACTACTCCTATGTACAAGAATATAACTACTATAATACTGCTCCTATGTACAAGAATATAACTACTATAATACTTCTCCTATGTACAAGAATATAACTACTATAATACTACCTCCTATGTACAAGAATATAGCTACTATAATACTACTCCTATGTACAAGAATATAACTACTATAATACTACTCCTATGTACAAGAATATAACTACTATAATACTGCTCCTATGTACAAGAATATAACTACTATAATACTGCTCCTATGTACAAGAATATAACTACTATAATACTGCTCCTATGTACAAGAATATAACTACTATAATACTACCTCCTATGTACAAGAATATAACTACTATAATACTACCTCCTATGTACAAGAATATAACTACTATAATACTACTCCTATGTACAAGAATATAACTACTGTAATACTACTCCTATGTACAAGAATATAACTACTATAATACTACTCCTATGTACAAGAATATAACTACTGTAATACTACTCCTATGTACAAGAATATAACTACTATAATACTACTCCTATGTACAAGAATATAACTACTGTAATACTACTCCTATGTACAAGAATATAACTACTATAATACTACTCCTATGTACAAGAATATAACTACTATAATACTACCTCCTATGTACAAGAATATAACTACTATAATACTACCTCCTATGTACAAGAATATAACTACTATAATACTACTCCTATGTACAAGAATATAACTACTGTAATACTACTCCTATGTACAAGAATATAACTACTGTAATACTACTCCTATGTACAAGAATATAACTACTATAATACTACTCCTATGTACAAGAATATAACTACTGTAATACTACTCCTATGTACAAGAATATAACTACTATAATACTACTCCTATGTACAAGAATATAACTACTATAATACTACCTCCTATGTACAAGAATATAACTACTATAATACTACTCCTATGTACAAGAATATAACTACTGTAATACTACTCCTATGTACAAGAATATAACTACTATAATACTACTCCTATGTACAAGAATATAACTACTATAATACTACTCCTATGTACAAGAATATAACTACTATAATACTACTCCTATGTACAAGAATATAACTACTATAATACTACCTCCTATGTACAAGAATATAACTACTGTAATACTACTCCTATGTACAAGAATATAACTACTATAATACTACTCCTATGTACAAGAATATAACTACTGTAATACTACTCCTATGTACAAGAATATAACTACTATAATACTACCTCCTATGTACAAGAATATAACTACTATAATACTACCTCCTATGTACAAGAATATAACTACTATAATACTACTCCTATGTACAAGAATATAACTACTATAATACTGCTCCTATGTACAAGAATATAACTACTATAATACTACCTCCTATGTACAAGAATATAACTACTGTAATACTACTCCTATGTACAAGAATATAACTACTATAATACTACTCCTATGTACAAGAATATAACTACTGTAATACTACTCCTATGTACAAGAATATAACTACTATAATACTGCTCCTATGTACAAGAATATAACTACTATAATACTACTCCTATGTACAAGAATATAACTACTATAATACTACTCCTATGTACAAGAATATAACTACTATAATACTACCTCCTATGTACAAGAATATAACTACTATAATACTACCTCCTATGTACAAGAATATAACTACTATAATACTACTCCTATGTACAAGAATATAACTACTATAATACTACTCCTATGTACAAGAATATAACTACTATAATACTGCTCCTATGTACAAGAATATAACTACTATAATACCACCTCCTATGTACAAGAATATAACTACTATAATAGTACTCCTATGTACAAGAATATAACTACTATAATACTACTCCTATGTACAAGAATATAACTACTATAATACTACTCCTATGTACAAGAATATAACTACTGTAATACTACTCCTATGTACAAGAATATAACTACTGTAATACTACTCCTATGTACAAGAATATAACCACTATAATACTTCTCCTATGTACAAGAATATAACTACTATAATACTACCTCCTATGTACAAGAATATAGCTACTATAATACTACTCCTATGTACAAGAATATAACTACTATAATACTACTCCTATGTACAAGAATATAACTACTATAATACTGCTCCTATGTACAAGAATATAACTACTATAATACTACCTCCTATGTACAAGAATATAACTACTATAATACTACTCCTATGTACAAGAATATAACTACTATAATACTACCTCCTATGTACAAGAATATAACTACTATAATACTACTCCTATGTACAAGAATATAACTACTGTAATACTACTCCTATGTACAAGAATATAACTACTATAATACTGCTCCTATGTACAAGAATATAACTACTATAATACTACCTCCTATGTACATAAATATAACTACTATAATACTGCTCCTATGTAAAGGAATATAACTACTATAACACTACTCCTATGTACAAGAATATAACTACTATAATACTGCTCCTATGAACAAGAATATAACTACTATAATACTGCTCCTATGTACAAGAATATAACTACTATAATACTGCTCCTATGTACAAGAATATAACTACTATAATACCACCTCCTATGTACAAGAATATAACTACTATAATAGTACTCCTATGTACAAGAATATAACTACTATAATACTACTCCTATGTACAAGAATATAACTACTATAATACTACTCCTATGTACAAGAATATAACTACTATAATACTACTCCTATGTACAAGAATATAACTACTGTAATACTACTCCTATGTACAAGAATATAACCACTATAATACTTCTCCTATGTACAAGAATATAACTACTATAATACTACCTCCTATGTACAAGAATATAGCTACTATAATACTACTCCTATGTACAAGAATATAACTACTATAATACTACTCCTATGTACAAGAATATAACTACTATAATACTGCTCCTATGTACAAGAATATAACTACTATAATACTACCTCCTATGTACAAGAATATAACTACTATAATACTACTCCTATGTACAAGAATATAACTACTATAATACTACCTCCTATGTACAAGAATATAACTACTATAATACTACTCCTATGTACAAGAATATAACTACTGTAATACTACTCCTATGTACAAGAATATAACTACTATAATACTACTCCTATGTACAAGAATATAACTACTGTAATACTACTCCTATGTACAAGAATATAACTACTATAATACTACTCCTATGTACAAGAATATAACTACTGTAATACTACTCCTATGTACAAGAATATAACTACTATAATACTACTCCTATGTACAAGAATATAACTACTGTAATACTACTCCTATGTACAAGAATATAACTACTATAATACTACTCCTATGTACAAGAATATAACTACTGTAATACTACTCCTATGTACAAGAATATAACTACTATAATACTACTCCTATGTACAAGAATATAACTACTGTAATACTACTCCTATGTACAAGAATATAACTACTATAATACTGCTCCTATGTACAAGAATATAACTACTATAATACTACTGCTATGTACAAGAATATAACTACTGTAATACTACTCCTATGTACAAGAATATAACTACTATAATACTACCTCCTATGTACAAGAATATAACTACTATAATACTACTCCTATGTACAAGAATATAACTACTGTAATACTACTCCTATGTACAAGAATATAACTACTATAATACTACTCCTATGTACAAGAATATAACTACTATAATACTACTCCTATGTACAAGAATATAACTACTATAATACTACTCCTATGTACAAGAATATAACTACTATAATACTACCTCCTATGTACAAGAATATAACTACTATAATACTACTCCTATGTACAAGAATATAACTACTGTAATACTACTCCTATGTACAAGAATATAACTACTATAATATTACTCCTATGTACAAGAATATAACTACTGTAATACTACTCCTATGTACAAGAATATAACTTCTTTAATACTACTCCTATGTACAAGAATATAACTACTATAATACTACCTCATATGTACAAGAATATAACTACTATAATACTGCTCCTATGTACAAGAATATAACTACTATAATACTGCTCCTATGTACAAGAATATAACTACTATAATACTGCTCCTATGTACAAGAATATAACTACTATAATACTACCTCCTATGTACAAGAATATAACTACTATAATAGTACTCCTATGTACAAGAATATAACTACTATAATACTACTCCTATGTACAAGAATATAACTACTATAATACTACTCCTATGTACAAGAATATAACTACTATAATACTACTCCTATGTACAAGAATATAACTACTGTAATACTACTCCTATGTACAAGAATATAACTACTATAATACTACTCCTATGTACAAGAATATAACTACTATAATACTACTCCTATGTACAAGAATATAACTACTATAATACTACTCCTATGTACAAGAATATAACTACTATAATACTACTCCTATGTACAAGAATATAACTACTGTAATACTACTCCTATGTACAAGAATATAACTACTATAATACTACTCCTATGTACAAGAATATAACTACTGTAATACTACTCCTATGTACAAGAATATAACTACTGTAATACTACTCCTATGTACAAGAATATAACTACTATAATACTACTCCTATGTACAAGAATATAACTACTATAATACTACTCCTATGTACAAGAATATAACTACTATAATACTACCTCCTATGTACAAGAATATAACTACTGTAATACTACTCCTATGTACAAGAATATAACTACTATAATACTGCTCCTATGTACAAGAATATAACTACTATAATACTACTCCTATGTACAAGAATATAACTACTATAATACTGCTCCTATGTACAAGAATATAACTACTATAATACTGCTCCTATGTACAAGAATATAACTACTATAATACTGCTCCTATGTACAAGAATATAACTACTATAATACTGCTCCTATGTACAAGAATATAACTACTATAATACTGCTCCTATGTACAAGAATATAACTACTATAATACTGCTCCTATGTACAAGAATATAACTACTATAATACTGCTCCTATGTACAAGAATATAACTACTATAATACTACTCCTATGTACAAGAATATAACTACTATAATACTACCTCCTATGTACAAGAATATAACGACTATAATACTGCTCCTATGTACAAGAATACAACTACTATAATACTGATCCTATGTACAAGAATATAACTACTATAATACTACCTCCTATGTACAAGAATATAACTACTATATTACTACTCTTATGTACAAGAATATAACTACTATAATACTACTCCTATGTACAAGAATATAACTACTGTAATACTGCTCCTATGTACAAGAATATAACTACTATAATACTACTCCTATGTACAAGAATATAACTACTATAATACTACCTCCTATGTACAAGAATATAACGACTATAATACTGCTCCTATGTACAAGAATACAACTACTATAATACTGATCCTATGTACAAGAATATAACTACTATAATACTACTCCTATGTACAAGAATATAACTACTATATTACTACTCTTATGTACAAGAATATAACTACTATAATACTACTCCTATGTACAAGAATATAACTACTGTAATACTGCTCCTATGTACAAGAATATAACTACTATAATACTACTCCTATGTACAAGAATATAACTACTATAATACTGCTCCTATGTACAAGAATATAACTACTATAATACTACCTCCTATGTACAAGAATATAACTACTATAATACTGCTCCTATGTACAAGAATATAACTACTATAATACTACTCCTCTGTACAAGAATATAACTACTATAATACTGCTCCTCTGTACAAGAATATAACTACTATAATACTACTCCTATGTACAAGAATATAACTACTATAATACTACTCCTATGTACAAGAATATAACTACTATAATACTACTCCTATGTACAAGAATATAACTACTATAATACTACTCCTATGTACAAGAATATAACTACTATAATACTACCTCCTATGTACAAGAATATAACTACTATAATACTGCTCCTATGTACAAGAATATAACTACTATAATACTACCTCCTATGTACAAGAATATAACTATTATAATACTACTCCTATGTACAAGAATATAACTACTATAATACTACCTCCTATGTACAAGAATATAACTACTATAATACTACTCCTATGTACAAGAATATAACTACTATAATACTACCTCCTATGTACAAGAATATAACTACTATAATACTATCTCCTATGTACAAGAATATAACTACTATAATACTACTCCTATGTACAAGAATATAACTACTATAATACTACCTCCTATGTACAAGAATATAACTACTATAATACTGCTCCTATGTACAAGAATATAACTAGTATAATACTACCTCCTATGTACAAGAATATAACTACTATAATACTACTCCTATGTACAAGAATATAACTACTATAATACTGCTCCTATGTACAAGAATATAACTGCTATAATACTCCTCATGTTTTATTATAGGGAGATGCAGGGAAACCAGGTGACGCGGGTCGAGATGTGAGTATTTTAGTTTTTGCCATTTGTACCTTTCTTCACTTGTGCTTATACTGTGTCATTACTATAAGTAATTTGTTTCAGGGTCTTCCAGGGCTGAGGGGAGAACAAGGACCACCCGGACCAATTGGACCACCTGGTCTACCAGGCGTAGCGGTAAGTGTCGTTGGTGGGTATATATGGTGATTTATACGCCGTAGCAACAAATCAGAGATTCTTTTACTTTTCCATGTTTTAAAGGGAAAACCTGGAGAAGACGGGAAGCCGGGTCTGAACGGTAAAAATGTGAGTAACGCTTTTCATTAAGACTCCTTGGTAATCTTTGTACTTCCTTGTATTACTGCATTTTGTTTTTTATTCCATCTCTTTCTGACTTGCAGGGGGAGGACGGGACTCCTGGAGAAGATGGACGAAAGGTGAGCCATGACTTTATGTGATGCACGTTACACAGATATGCAGTTTTTTCAGATTTTTCAGTTTTATACGAGACTAGAGGGTGGACTAGATCAGTGACTACCAAACCTGTACAATGCTCATAGTGACCCTTGTTCTTGCTCCTTCCTTTAGGGTGATAAAGGTGAAGTGGGTCCTTCTGGCAGAGATGTAAGTACGGCTGAATAAAGACTTGAACCAGACGTGATGACTAAAGTATAAGGCAGACTGTGCCAATTGTCACTATAATTCTGCCCACAAATATGCCTAATATGTAGTTATGATTATCCATAGGCCCCGCCCCTGAGGATCCTTATTTAGCTACTCATAGGAGGGACTTTCACCACTAAGCAAGCATTCAATACAAAACTTTTGTTTTGCAGGGTCGTGATGGTGCCAAAGGAGTACAAGGAGAGTCAGGCCCACCCGGCCCAGCAGGAGCCCCAGGGGTTTCAGGACCACCAGGACCAGCTGGAGTTCCAGGCCAGGTGAGGCCTAATGAGATTGTTACCTCCTTGTAAATATTAGATACTACTATACCACGTTTTTGCATCCTTGTTTTTGTCTTCTTAGGGCATCCCCGGATTAGCCGGCCCATCTGGACCAAAGGTAGGATGAATGCCCACGTGTCGCTTGTACCTTGCTTATTTTTACTACTACTCACTTTATGGCATTTATTATGTTATTTGTATTTAATTTTTTTAGGGTGAACGAGGAGAAACGGGATCTAAAGGGGAGCAGGTGTGTATCCACTTTATCACTTTATTTAGTTTTTTGATGTGTTTGATCAGTTTTATAGGAATTGTCGGTACGCCACTCCAAGTCCCTGCTCTATGGTGACCTTAGGGGTCCACTGTGGGAACACAACTGTAATGGGGCCTGTTGTGTAAGGGAGCCCCATACTGAACTGCGCGCACTTCCATAGAGGCTACCCATAATCGCCACTAGGGGGAGTTCACTGCAGAATTAGCTCCCCCTACTGGTGGCTCCCAATGAAAAACACAGATTCCCATTTTTTCCCAGTTTTTTTTCAGCTTGTTTTTCTTATCTACAAATTTCTACTTTTTTAAATTTTCTCATTTGATTTTTCTTCTCAGGGACGTCCTGGAGAAATGGGTCAGAAAGGGGAATCTGGAACGGCTGCAGTGAGTATTAATCCTGCAAAAGAATCATCATCCATAAGACGTATCATAATCTAATGTATGTCGTATTTCATTTATGTTTCCAGAATGTAGAGAAATCCCTGGCTCTTATGGGAATTAAGGTAAACCATGTTTCCCCTCCCCCGGGGGTCTTCCTTCTATTGCATTCTATATTTTGATATTTCAGAAATTATTCCAACTTATACCATGTGGGCAAATTGTAAAAAGTGGGCACAGGGCAAGTTGGCCCCACATCTAAATCTAATACTGCCATACAATGTCCAAATAGTAATAGTGCCATATAATGCCGAAATAATACTTCAATACAGTATCTATGTGACAGCCCCCAAATAATACATCCATATACAACCCATCAGTGCCCACTTAATAGGCCTTATCCCAATAATGCTCACATGTAGTAACCACATAATACCGCTCTATGGTTACCACATAACCGCCCTTCACACTTCTATGTGTTCGGTCATATAACACTCTCAGATCTTGTATCCTCCTCACCGTCTTGATTTTACAGGTTGCTGCCCTGAAAGACGTCATTGAGGCCTTTGATGATGGTTCTGGAATATCCGCCCTCCCTTCCCAGAAAAAGATTAAGGGAGAACCCGGGGAACCTGGAGAGAAAGGCGCAGCGGGCAGAGATGTAGGTCCACAAATTTCACAACTCTGATGGAACGTTCTGAAACAGTTTTGGAATTTGTATTTTGCTGCTGATCCTGTAGAATGTCAAAGGAAACCTATAGAGCGGAAGTGATAAAGTGACGGACACTGAACCCCCATCATAGTGACGGACACTGAACCCCATTACTGTCTGAAGTATTAGAGTACCAGAACAAGTCTTCTGTTTGACCCTTATGATCTTGACTTTGATAGAATGGATAGTAAGGAATCGTGTATAAGAGAAGGGTCTCCCGCAAGACAAACCCTAGCATGGCGTACAGTACAGCACGTCATCGGCAGTCAGTGACTTCTAAATTTTGCAGTCTTCCGAAAGCAGAAGACACTATATGAGATCATAACCGGTGCAGACGATGCCGTCACATGTACAAGTCAGACTGGAAGAGATTCTTATGTCTGCTTGTGTTTCCATCTAGGGAACAATGGGATTTCCCGGGGAGAGAGGACAAAAAGGAGAAAAGGGAGATCAAGGTCCTCAAGGTCCACAGGGGCCTACTGGAAGGGCTATTGGAGAACGCGGACCTGAAGGTCCACCTGGACCATCAGGAGAGGCTGGAAAACCTGGAATTCCCGGTGTACCAGGAAGGGCGGGAGAAACCGGAGAACAAGGAAAGCCAGGAGAAAAGGTGAAATATCTATCTATCTATCTATCTATCTATCTATCTCCTATCTATCTATCTATCTATCTATCTATCTATCTATCTCCTATCTATCTATCTATCTCCTATCTATCTATCTCCTATCTATCTATCTATCTATCTCCTATCTATCTATCTATTCTATCTATCTATCTATCTATCTATCTATCTATCTCCTATCTATCTATCTATCTATCTATCTATCTATTTATCTCCTATCTATCTCCTATCTATCTATCTATCTATCTATCTATCTATCTATCTATCTCCTATCTATCTATCTATCTATCTATCTATCTATCTATCTATCTATCTCCTATCTATGGGGTCTATTCACATGATACAGATGTTGCATGCTCTTACACCGCATATTGCTATTATTAGGACAGGTGAAGCTTATTAATACTGAGGTAGAGCAATGAATTGATCCTTACAAGTCACTGATCAGTACTTTCGCTGGTCACCACCACTTTTCTATCTTATTCTTTCTATCTCATTACTTTGCAGGGTGACCGGGGAGATAAAGGAGATCGAGGAGACAGTGTAAGTGATCTGCAATGTGAATGTGTGTATATATCCGTATACATTGCTGTATAAAGCTGTAACTGGCTTCTCATATCACGCTCATATTGATATTTTACAGGGCAAGGATGGAGTGAGGGGCCCTATGGGACCCCCAGGACCTAAGGTAAATACAATCTAACAAGAATATACAGGATGAAATGCAATAACTTCTGACATCCCTTCATGTTATTAATCTTTGTATGTTCAGTTTCCACCAATATTGCCTTTTATATTCTTGTAAAGGGGGAAATAGTCGAAATTATTACCACTGGGCCTCGCGGAGAAAGAGGACTACCGGGACCGAAGGGCGCCATGGTCAGTGTCATGTGCAGGTCGCTGCCATATCAGGTGCACTTAGTATTAGAGTTCTACTTTAAGGTCTGTAACTTGTGTTCTGATTCTCTCTTGGCAGGGCGATCCAGGAGAAGATGGCGGGAGAGGACCCAAAGGAGATAAGGTCTGGTTGTAGTAGTAAGTCTATGGAGAGGTCTTCTACCTTCTTCTATCAGCGTGACGTGACCCCATTGCCCACCTTCTAACATGTCATGTGTAGGTCCCATAGTCTTTGCTGTGTTTGTCTTCTTCAGGGAGCAGAAGGTCCTACAGGAGATAAAGGTGACCCAGGAGATAAGGGCAAAGATGGCGCTCCAGTAAGTTAGCAGTGCCCATAAATGTGGATTTTTGCTTTATTATGGGGGTAGCGCAGCTTATCGCTGGGGATTATAGTTCCTCCTTTCACAATTTGTATCTGTAGTAAGTGTTGTTTTTCTCTAGGGAGTTCCAGGAGAGCGAGGACTAATGGGGCCCGAAGGAAAGCCGGTATGTCATACGATGGAGTCACGGACTGGTGTCTTACAGCTGGTGCCAGCCAACAAAGAGCGGTCTGATCGTATCTGTCGTATCTGATCTAGTCATGGACTTCGTTTGCCATGGGCGTCAAGTCCACCGTTTGTCAATGTCTGTCTTGACCCCATAAAGCCAACATTATTGGTGTCATTTCACCCAACCCAGTAAAGGCTGCCTCTCGACAAATTTTAGAATTTGGTAACAGATATAGTAACAAACACATACATGATACCATACATAGCATCAAACATTCAGCAAAGGGGTTGTACAAGATAAAAAATAGCACCACACCTGTCCTGAGGTTTTGTCTGGTATTGCAGCTGAGAGCCCCATTGGCTGAGCTGCAGTACAAGATATGACTTACGGGCAGGTGTGGCCCCGTACATTGTACTAATCCTGTAATTCTGTATGACCCCCTTATGTCTTTCTTCCCATCCCCCGTGTATGGTGTTGGGATAAGCCATAGTTTTTATAAATCAGGTATTTGGAGGATTCCACGGATTAACCGGACCTTAATGGGTAAGTCTTAAATATATTGTCCACCAGTGATGTCACATAAAACTAGAGAACCTAAGGAAGCATGGGCATTGACCATTTTCCTGGCCCGGACCCAGTCCTTGTTTTATAGAGCTCTGTGATCCTGGGAGTCCTGGGCGGCTTCAGTGCTGAAAGCATCATAGAAATACATATTGCAAGAAGCTCTGGTTTCTTGACTCAGTTCGGGCCTAGGATTAAGCAGATGCAAACACTGGATTTTCCCAATGCGTGTAGGGCCTATGTATTGTACAAGGGCAGTATAATCTATAACAGGGGTAGGGAACCTTTGGCTCTCCGGCTGCTGTGATACTACAACTCCCAGCATGCTCCATTCACTTCCATGGGAGTTCCAAGAACAGCAGAGCCAGTATGCATGCTGGGAGTTGTAGTTTTGCAACAGCTGGCGAGCCGTACGTTCCCTACCCCTGATCTATAACTTAAAGTGAATGTCCCGCTTTTATTGCAAATCAGTTTAGCCCCTCGTCATTTGTGGTCCTTCTTCTAGGACTGTCCTGAGATGGTTTACAAGTATTTCTCAGTTCTCCAGCTTTAGTACAATATAACATTGACCAGCAGGTATAGACATGGTTACTCATACATGACCTGTATTATGTCCATTCCCTTCACTATAGGGCGAGAAGGGCAATGGCGGGCTGCCAGGCCCGGCTGTAAGTAAATCCCCTGGATAGTTGCAGTTTGGGCCGGTGGCTTGAGCTGGCTGCTCGCAATGGCTTTGCGTGTTTAATCTCTTCATTGGTCACTCACACTTCTCGGTCCCTTTGTTTTGGGTTAATCTGGGTTCTGGGCGCCTCGTCTTCTGTACCACTAATAATGTGGCTTGCATTAAATATCCGTAGGGTATGCCAGGCTTCCCCGGAGTGCTCGGCCGACCGGTAGGTGTTCCTCATTGCTTCTGCCTTTGTAACGTGCATGCGGCATGTCTGTAGATTGTAGATACCTCGATAATCACTGGTTGACCCAATGAGGCCGCACATATATTTCATATGTTATTCTAGATGCACAGAACAAAATATAAAGTGTAAATAAAGTTGGCGCCTCATTGTGTCTCAACCAAGAAGGTGCAATTCATTGATGTATACATGTATGCAAGCAGCTGCACTACACATTTCCACCACCGAGTGGTGCTTTGTAAGAACTGCTTTGTGCTCCTTGTTACTTACAGCACACCGCATGGCCAGGCATGGTATTGCAAGTGAAATGTCAAATACGCTCGTGAGGAGGAGCAGTGAATTCTGTGAATTGCACCCTTGACTGTATATTGGTTTAGTTGGTGACTTCCAGCTTGTGGGGTGCATGCAGATGAATGATTAGAATATGGCCTAGTCTTATATGTACTTGGTCAATAATAATCACCTAAATATCTGGCTGTAGATCAACATGTTGTTACATCGCTAATAATAGATGGTATAACCCATCTAAAATGAATTATTCCAAAGTATATGGCGCTGCCATCTCTATTCTATGTGTATATAGGACTATGTGCACAGTTGTATTAGGTCCGATCTAACACAAAGCTCCTGGGCCCCAATCTAACAGGGCTATTTACTCTTATGGGGCCCCTCAACCCGACCAATCCAATATGAGAGAATATAATCTCTTATGAATCCTGTAATCTCAGAATCGATCATTACAGTGTGAACAGAGCCCACATGCCAGATATTTGGTGTACGTGACCATGGTATACGATATTATACTAATTGTTATTGATGCCTTTCCAGGGAAATCCAGGAGAGCCGGGACAGCAGGGTCCTCCTGTAAGTATGGTCATATATATGTCATATTCATACATGGCCTATACAACATGACACCCGGTTATAGCGGCATCCCAGCGATCCCATACTTGTATATATACATTGTATTTCTATGGAACATCATACATAACTGTATCCAATGGTCATGACGATAACTCCTCGTTCTCTTCCTGTATTAGGGTGTCCCCGGTCCAGCTGGACTAAAGGTATGTCACTATTTGTCAACAGGTTAGAAAGACAATCAAACCTAATACAATATAATACAATATAATATAATATTTCTAATATCATCTTGTAGGGCAGTCAAGGAGAACCAGGACCCAGCGTCAGGGTGAGTAATATCTGGCTAATCATTGGTACTTCTCCTTTAAATTTGCAATTGTTTTCTGCAGAGCTACAGTTAAAGGGATGCTCCACTTGGAACCTCATTATTATCCATGACTTGCATCCATGTAATATGTGGTCACTATTTGCTACCTGCTCTGGATAATAAAGGGGGTCATAAGCACTTACAGGGAAGGAGTCGGGGCTTTTAGTCTAGTCGGGATTAACCCTTTAGATCTGTATTGAGTGGTCACCAAGGTGAATATACCTATGATGTCTTGATAGTCACTTTATATCCATCCAGAGCTTCTGCTTGCATCCATTCTCCTTTCTCTGATAGCAACACAGTGGATTTCAACCTGCAAAACCACAACTCCCAGCATGTCTGGACAGCCATAGTCCCAGTAGAACATGCTAGGTGTTGTAGTTTTGCAACAGATAGAGAGCCATCGGATGGAGACCAGAGTGGGAATAGTGTCACCTGCAGCATCAGCCTTACGACAAGTCTATCATGTCATTGATATTACAGATGTTGATGTGTTATCTAATATATTATAGTGTACTAATGGTTCTAATCACTTTGGTTCTGTCTCTCAGGGTCTACCAGGTCCGCCGGGTGTCGCTGGGCCTCCTGGTTTGCCTGGACCTCCTGGATTAGTGGTAAGGATTGATGTAGATACGTAGCTTGCGTATGCCCCGATGTACCAATGATGACCTTGCTTCCCATTACTACTCCCTCACAAATCTCTTAGAATAATTTCATCACACAAAAGACCTCCCAGTTTCCTCCACATAACCATCTATGACCTAGTGGGCCACACTATATGATGGAACCTTCCTATAGACACAATGTCTTTCATTGCTTTCTTCTTTTCATTCTTAGGGCCCACAAGGACCTCCCGGAGTCCCCGGCTTAGTGGTAAGTTTCAGGGAAGGATGTGTCCATAATTCAGTAGTTCCTGGCTGACAGACATATTACCGAACTAATATTGTATTTTGTAATTTTTTTAGGGTGAATCAGGCAAAAACGGAATACCTGGCAGAGATGGCATACCAGGGAAAGACGGAGAGCCTGGACTTCCAGGGAAGATGGTATGTATCAAGACGTGCTTAGACTTGAATATATGGTCACCGTAAGGGGGGATCAATAAAACATATTGTATTGGGAACTATGAAATCCAAAGCAGGTCTTCCACCTAAAAACTTACAGGTCCTGCACCTGAATCCTTAAAAGTACTGCACCTAAATTTTTTGGATCCTGCACCTAAATCCTTACAGTTTCTGCACCTAAACCCTTACAGGTGCTGCACCTAAACACTTACAGGTCCCGCACCCAAAAGTTTACAGGTCCTGCACCTAAACCCTTGCAGGTCCTGCACCTAAACCCTTACAGGTCCTGCACCTAAACCCTTACAGGTCCTGCACCTAAACCCTTACAGGTCCTGCACCTAAACCCTTACAGGTCCTGCACCTAAACCCTTACAGGTCCTGCACCTAAACCCTTACAGGTCCTGCACCCAAACTCTTAAAGGTCCTGCACCTAAACTGTTACAGGTCCTGCACCCAAACACTTACAGGTCCTGCACCCAAACACTTAAAGGTCCTGCACCTAAACCCTTACAGGTCCTGCACCTAAACCGTTACAGGTTCTGCATCCAAACCCTTACAGGTCCTGCACCTAAACCCTTACAGGTCCTGCACCCAAACACTTACAGGTCCTGCACCTAAACGCTTACAGGTCCTACACCTAAACCCTTGCAGGTCCTGCACCTAAACCCTTACAGGTCCCACACCCAAACGCTTACAGGTCCTACACCTAAACCCTTGGAGGTCCTGCACCCAAACACTTACAGGTCCTGCACCTAAACCCTTACAGGTCCTGCACCCAAACCCTTACAGGTCCTGCACCTAAATGCTGCTGGTTTACTAAACAAATTATCACATTATTTTACTAAATTCACTGATTTTCATCTCAGGGTATTCCCGGTCCTTCAGGCCCTGCAGGAGCCAAAGGAGAACCAGGAGAAGCTGGTGTTCCTGGAGAGGTGAGTAGTAACTTTTACCTACTTGGTATTCATAGGTTTAACCCTTTAGACTGTTTTCCATTTCTGTTGTATTGTTGGGGTTTATGTGTTTTAAGGTTATCAGACAGTGACCTCACTGATTCCCCCACATGGATTACTGTGTTATTTAGCTGTATAATCCCAAAATAAATAATAAATGTGTCATCTCTTTTCAGTTTGTGGTCGGTGGTCCCGGTCCAAAAGGAGAGAAGGTAAACCAATTCCCCACTACTGAAATGGTCTCCAGCTTGTGGGTCTCCAGTCATTGGAAGACTACATCTCCCAGCATGCCCGGAAAGCAGATACCTATTATATTTTGTTACCATAATTTACTGGATATTGATTGTCATTTTCTTCCAGCTAGTTTTACAGCTTTAGTGTTTAGACTAAGATAGGGTCGGCAGAGTCATCTTATTATCATTAGTGGGTGGAGTCAACAGAGTTATAGTATTAATATTGAAGGATGGGATCTGCAGAGTCGTCTCATTATCATTAAAGGATGGGGTCAGCAGAGCCATGTCATTATTATTAAAGGCAAGGTCAGCAGAGTCATTGCATTATTATTAGAGGAAAGGGTCACCAGAGTCATCTCACTATCATTAGTGGTTGGGGTCAGCAGAGCAATCTCATTCCCATTGAGGCCGATGATAGTGGGGTTATCTCATTATTATTAGAGTCTTCTCACTATTATTAGAGGGTGGTGTCAGCAGAGTCATCTCATTATTATTAAAGTCTTCTCATTAGATGGCAGGGTCAGCAGAGTCATCTCATTGTCATAAGGATACATGATACATTCTCTGATCAGTGTGTGATTTGTATGTGTTGGTCATGTCATGTTTGATATTTTAGGGAGCTCCCGGTGACCAAGCCAACCAAACTCCAGGTGAACCGGTAGGTCATTTTCTATCTATCTATCTATCTATCTATCTATCTATCTATCTATCTATCTATCTCCTATCTATCTATCTATCTATCTCCTATCTATCTATCTATCTATCTATCTCCTATCTATCTATCTATCTATCTATCTATCTATCTATCTATCTCCTATCTATCTATCTATCTATCTATCTATCTATCTATCTCCTATCTATCTATCTATCTATCTCCTATCTATCTATCTATCTATCTATCTCCTATCTATCTATCTATCTATCTATCTATCTATCTATCTCCTATCTATCTATCTATCTATCTATCTCCTATCTATCTATCTATCTATCTATCTATCTATCTATCTCCTATCTATCTATCTATCTATCTATCTCCTATCTATCTATCTCCTATCTATCTATCTATCTATCTATCTATCTATCTATCTCCTATCTATCTATCTATCTATCTATCTATCTATCTCCTATCTATCTATCTATCTATCTATCTATCTATCTATCTTCTATCTATCTATCTATCTATCTATCTATCTATCTATCTCCTATCTATCTATCTATCTATCTATCTATCTATCTCCTATCTATCTATCTATCTATCTATCTATCTATCTCCTATCTATCTATCTATCTATCTCCTATCTATCTATCTATCTATCTATCTATCTCCCCTTAGTACACTTGTTATATCGCTTATACCATAGTTATGTAGCCTTCCCAATTCTATCAATGTAATGATGTGTTGCGTTTCAGGGTGCAAAGGGAGAAAGAGGGTTACCTGGTCCCAGAGGAGAGAAGGTGAGTATCGCTGGATGGCAGAAAAACCAGGATAGCTCAGGCATTCTTTCCAAATGCAATGTTTTAATCTGTCTTATAAGGGGAATGTGTATGTCTTTGTCACCTATAGCTGTATAGGACAATAATTTCCCCAAATCTATTTATTATTTCATTATTAAACTTTGCATTTGACCATTATCATAACCAGTGACATCTCTTACTCTTACCAATAGGGAGATCAAGGGAAAAAGGGAGAAACTGGAGACCCTGGAGACGATGTAAGCGACCTCTGGACAACAGTCATGTTTATTATATCAAACCTATTCTCTGCCATTTGCCCTGTATCATATATTATATCATATTATTCCTGTATTCTGCATGGCGTCCTGCGGTGCCCACATCTGGCACAAGCGGCTAACTACAAGTGATATCTATATAGAAACAATAAGAACTTTGCCACTATATTGAATATTCCTCGTCTTTATCTTCAATTAAGCAAGCAGTCATGTTTCATTTCATTCTTTACAAACCCCTAAGGATGCTAGAAAAGTAAATTGAGCATGTATGGACTAAAAGTGGGGCAAAAATTTAGGAAATTGGAACAAATGTCCACATCGTAAATAGATGAAGTGATCAGATTTATTCTATTTGCAGGGACCCAAGGGTCCTCCTGGACCGAAAGGAGATAAAGTAAGTTCTCGAAATATGTTTTATCCTGAATCAGCAAATCTATGGCAGGTCGATATGTCTTATTAACCTCTACATTTCCAGGGTAGCATTGGCGTGGGGTTACCTGGACCTGCAGGACAGATAGGACCACCAGGCTTGAAGGTAATTCCCAGATTCTAGCATCTGCGATGGTGCAATTACAATTTTTTTGCGAGTTGTTTTACATCATATCGATAACTTGTATTTAGGGTGACGTTGGGCTGCCTGGTCCGCCAGGTCCACCAGGTCTGCAGGGTATTGGTGGGACTCCTGGTCAGCCTGGTCAGAGAGGAGAACCTGGACAGTTGGGACCTCCTGGTGCCCCTGGGGAGAGGGTGAGTTTAAGCAATACTGAAGGAGACTCCGAGACGCAGCTTTTACATGATATAGGTAACTTTATACTCAATTTTATTATCCACTTTTATTTAGGGTTTGGCCGGTTTCCCTGGGCGAGAAGGAAATGCAGGACCACAAGGACCATCAGGGGCTCCCGGGCCATCGGTAGGGACTTTACCTCTGTTATGCACTGTATACAGTACATGCACTTTCAGTAGATCTCTATATGTATGTATGGGCCCCATATTACATCTCAGAATGGACCCCACTCCTCTCTGGGGAGTTATCCTAAATATACCACCCCTATATTAAAATTAATGGTGACAATTCTGTTTTTTTGTCTTGTTTTTATGACACAATGTAAGGCTTTCTGTGCTCACATATCCTGATGCTTTGCTATAGTTAGTAGATATATATGTTATTATATTAATATGATCTCATTACAGGGACCCCCAGGACCTCCAGGAGGCAAGGGTGACAAGGTAAGATAAGGATTTCAGGATTGTCAGATACATTAGTGATGGTACAGCTGTAATATCCGCTCCACTAAAGGGGCATTCCTATCACCTATCATATCGCTTGCATATCCCATCGTGAGGGTCAGACCTATGGACACCCATCAGTCCTGAGAATGCAGAAGTCAGTGCTTCAGCCCCATCACCCCCATGACTAATGGCTTCCTAGAGGTTGGAGACCCATTGATCATAAAGTGATGCCATATCCTAGCAATGCCCCATTAACCATTGGAATGAATGAGCAGTTGTCAGAGCCCTGCCCTTTTTATCTGGACAGTATTTTGTCTTGATATCACTCATTTTACAGTATTTTCTACAGTGTGACGTCTGTGTTTGGAGTATTTACAGTAGTGGTTCTTTAAGAATTAAAGGAATACTGGCATACTGTGTTATGTCTAGTGCATGAGGTGAGGCATGATACAAGAAGTCAAGAAACCAAGGAGATAACCCGTGTGTCATCCTCCACCCCTTAGGTCCTGCACTAAACATAATGCAAAGTACCAGTTTTGCTTGGGGTGGTCCTATAAGTTCACACAGCACTGCCCCCGGTGGACAACTCACTGTCATGTTAGGTGTAATAATTCCAATGTGTCATTTCTCATCTTTCTCAGGGCGATGCAGGAATTGGTCTATTGGGTCCCAGAGGTGAAAGAGGGGATCCAGGAGCAAGGGTACGACTGTTCTGTGAAATATCTGACTATATTGTTCCTCTTAGTACTCCTTCTTTCTCCTTTCCTTCTTCTTGTTCTCGTTCAACTTATTTCTTGAATATAACTTGAAGCTTCTAAGCCCCAATGCAAAATCTACAACAGGGCCCCCACCTACCATGTACCATGTATAATACTGGGGTCTTCTTATGTGACATAGTGGGATTTGGCCCCCATACACCATGGTAATTCCTATATCTCCTACAACTACACCACCACCTGGACTGCCACCTGGACTGATTCTGAAAAAAAAATCCCCCCTCCCCCACTATCCAATTTATCTCAGAGTCTTATACATACTGATATGTTCAATTCCTTTAGGGAGAAGATGGCCGTCCAGGATTAGAAGGAGACCGCGGCCCCCAGGTAAGTATCCGCTGATGTGTTGATCCTACATATTCCCGCTGATTCCGCTTACACTCTGATCCACATTTCTTGTATTTTTCAGGGTCTTCCAGGAAACAGAGGAGAACGAGGGGACAAGGTAAGTAATAGGGAATCTATTCTATACTTATATCATGTTAGCGGTGCTGTACCAGAGACAACCTGTCATTTTATGGGAATGGTGTAATTCTTCATTTCTCCTTTGGTGGCGCTGCAGGTAAGCTGAACATGTCCTACTAGATTTCTCTGAGGAAACTGGGATCTGATCTAGGGTGCGGTCTGGTCTGGGATCTTTACTTGTTTAGGGGGTCTGGTCAGGGGTTTGCATTAATTTAGGAGGTTTGCTCTGGGGTTTGAATTAATTTATGGGGCCTAGTATCTATTTTTACTTAAGGGGTCTGGTCTGGGGTCTGTATTAGTTTAGGGGTCTGGTCTGGGGCCTGTATTAGTTTAGGGGTCTGGTCTGGGGTCTGTATTAGTTTAGGGGTCTGGTCTGGGGTCTGTATTAGTTTATAGGTCTGGTCTGGGGTCTGTATTAGTTTAGGGGTCTGGGGTCTGTATTAGTTTAGGGGTCTGGTCTGGGGTCTGTATTAGTTTAGAGGTCTGGGGTCTGTATTAGTTTAGGGGTCTGGTCTGGGGTCTGTATTAGTTTAGGGGTCTGGTCTGGGGTCTGTATTAGTTTAGGGGTCTGGTCTGGGGTCTGTATTAGTTTAGGGGTCTAGTCTGGGGTCTGTATTAGTTTAGGGGTCTGGTCTGGGGTCTGTATTAGTTTAGGGGTCTGGTCTGGGGTCTGTATTAGTTTATAGGTCTGGTCTGGGGTCTGTATTAGTTTAGAGGTCTGGGGTCTGTATTAGTTTAGGGGTCTGGTCTGGGGTCTGTATTAGTTTAGAGGTCTGGTCTGGGGTCTGTATTAGTTTAGAGGTCTGGGGTCTGTATTAGTTTAGGGGTCTAGTCTGGGGTCTGTATTAGTTTAGGGGTCTGGTGTCACTATTAGTTTAGGGGTCTGGTATGGGGTCACTATTAGTTTAGGGGTCTGGTCTGGGGTCTGTCTTAGTTTAGGGGTCTGGTCTGGGGTCTGTATTAGTTGAATGGGTCTGGTCTGGGGTCTGTATTAGTTTAGGGGTCTAGTCTGGGGTCTGTATTAGTTTAGGGGTCTGGTCTGGGGTCTGTATTAGTTTAGGGGTCTGGTCTGGGGTCTGTATTAGTTGAATGGGTCTGGTATGGGGTCTGTATTAGTTTAGGGGTCTAGTCTGGGGTCTGTATTAGTTTAGAGATCTGGTCTGGGGTCTGTATTAGTTTAGGGGTCTGGTCTGGGGTCTGTATTAGTTGAATGGGTCTGGTATGGGGTCACTATTAGTTTAGGGGTCTGGTCTGGGGTCTGTCTTAGTTTAGGGGTCTGGCCTGGGGTCTGTATTAGTTGAATGGGTCTGGTCTGGGGTCTGTATTAGTTTAGAGGTCTGGTCTGGAGTCTGTATTAGTTTAGGGTTCTGGTCTGGGGTCTGTATTAGTTGAATGGGTCTGGTCTGGGGTCTGTATTAGTTTAGAGGTCTGGTCTGGAGTCTGTATTAGTTTAGGGTTCTGGCCTGGGGTCTGTATTAGTTGAATGGGTCTGGTCTGGGGTCTGTATTAGTTTAGAGGTCTGGTCTGGAGTCTGTATTAGTTTAGGGTTCTGGTCTGGGGTCTGTATTAGTTGAATGGGTCTGGTCTGGGGTCTGTATTAGTTTAGGGGTCTGGTCTGGGGTCTGTATTAGTTTAGGGGTCTGGCCTGGGGTCTGTATTAGTTGAATGGGTCTGGTCTGGGGTCTGTATTAGTTTAGAGGTCTGGTCTGGGGTCTGTATTAGATTAGGGGTCTGGTCTGGAGTCTGTATTAGTTTAGGGTTCTGGTCTGGGGTCTGTATTAGTTTAGGGGTCTGGTATGGGGTCTGTATTAGTTTAGGGGTCTGGTCTGGGGTCTGTATTAGTTTAGGGGTCTGGTCTGGGGTCTGTATTAGTTTATAGGTCTGTTCTGGGGTCTGTATTAGTTTAGAGGTCTGGGGTCTGTATTAGTTTAGGGGTCTGGTCTGGGGTCTGTATTAGTTTAGGGGTCTGGTCTGGGGTCTGTATTAGTTTAGGGGTCTGGTCTGGGGTCTGTATTAGTTTAGAGGTCTGGTCTGGGGTCTGTATTAGTTTAGGGGTCTGGCCTGGGGTCTGTATTAGTTTAGGGGTCTGGTCTGGGGTCTGTATTAGTTGAATGGGTCTGGTATGGGGTCACTATTAGTTTAGGGGTCTGGTCTGGGTTCTGTCTTAGTTTAGGGGTCTGGTCTGGGGTCTGTATTAGTTGAATGGGTCTGGTCTGGGGTCTGTATTAGTTTAGGGGTCTGGTCTGGGGTCTGTATTAGTTTAGGGGTCTGGTCTGGGGTCTGTATAAGTTTAGGGGTCTGGTCTGGGGTCTGTATTAGTTTAGAGGTCTGGGGTCTGTATTAGATTAGGGGTCTGGTCTGGGGTCTGTATTAGTTTAGGGATCTGGTCTGGGGTCTGTATTAGTTTAGGGGTCTGGTCTGGGGTCTGTATTAGTTTAGGGGTCTGGTCTGGGGTCTGTATTAGTTTAGGGGTCTGGTCTAGGGTCTGTATTAGTTTAGGGGTCTGGTTTGGGGTTGTACTAGTTTATAGGTCTTGGTGCTATATTTGTTTGGTCTGGGGTGTGTACTAATTTAGTGAGTTTAGTATGGGATCTGTATTTGCTAAGGGGATCTGTATTTACTTAGGGGGTCTGGTTTTGGGGATTTAATATATTCCAGTGTTGGACATATATTTAACAATCCCGTATTGTGTGATATTTCAGGGTGATCCAGGTCCCGTAGGTGTTAAGGGAGACAAGGTAAGTCTTCATCCATATATACCTGCAGTATACAGAGGTCTGACCATTAGGGGCAGTTCCCTTATGTCTATCTCTTGTCCTATGTAGGGTGATACACTGACTATTGAAGGACCTCCAGGACCAAGAGGAAATAAAGGCGAGCCGGTAGGTCTGGAGGACACTCGTATCCTTCTCTCTTCCATCTTCTCCTTCCAGGTCCCATCTATATCTCTCTTCTTCTTTCTCCCTCCTTATTCTATGGCCTTATTCTTTAACTTTCACCCTTTATTTTTCATTCTTCTGCTTCTTCTCTCTACACCTTTAATCCAGTGTCTTATGCTCCAATGTATCGGCTTTTTTTACCCTCAGGGTGACCGAGGAATAAAAGGATCTGAGGGAGAAAAGGGGGAGAAAGGAGACCAAGGAATAAGCGGAGAAAAGGTAATGCAGCAAGAAATAAGGAAATCTATAGGATGTAAGGAAATCTATAGGATGTAAGGAAATCTATAGGGTCCTAACACCTCCAGAGCGGCCAAGGTCTCCTGATTCATGTCAGAGATGACAAGACCAACTGGACTATGTGATTTGTCATGTCAGATACGGTATATGGTGTTCTATGTGAATAAGGGCATCCAAGAATAGACAATCCAGGATGGTTTTCTAACATGTCTGCCTGGTCGATACAGATGACAATTAGTCTAGAGAGATTCCTGCAGGACAAAATTCTTGGTTGTAGTGGTTTTACTTCCAAGAAAACCCTATAAAAAGGATCATTTTATGGGGCCACCTTAAGCTGTACCCCAAAAGTCAGATACATAGGTTATTTGGGCACATACTGTAACTATCCTCATATTGTCTAATAACTTGGTGTAAGACGTTACCCAAGTAGTTGACTCTCATACATGACCATGATCTTGGAACAAGGACTATGATGTGATGGATTTACAATCTTTTGTCAACAGGGAGTCAAAGGCGAAGTGGGAGACAAAGGGGCAACTGGTTTCGTCGGACCTCGTGGACCTGGTGGACAAAAGGTGATTATGGTCACAATGATACTGATATTACTCTGCTGAGCTGCCAGGAGGAGTGGGGGAAGGGAAGTGACAACCGGTCTGGACACTTTTATAAGTTTACAAATATCATTGTCATAAGGGAAACTAAGTAGACTATTTTTACTTTGCTTACTGCCCCCATGTACAAAAAAAAGGGTCTGCATAAAGACATAAACATCTGATGTAAAACACTTTGGAATAATTCACATTCATCTTTTTAACCCAGGGAGAAATGGGGCAGGCCGGAGAACCTGGAGAGTCGGTGAGTCAAATCTCAATACAATTGCTGTTTGGCTATACAGTGTCCTAAATCACTAGCACCCCATCCAGTTTGCTCCGGGTTCATGCCCTCCACCCCCAGGGCCATCTTGTCCAAAGAATAGAGAGCCCGGGACTTGTTTCCCTTCTTCTGCACAAGACAATATTACTAAGACCTCAGAACAACTTTCCCCGCCTTTGCTTTATCCTGCTGGCGCGCCCTGGAGGAGCGGATGTGTGACCCTGGGGCGGGATATCGTCTCCCAGTTATTACCTCTATGAATGTAGTATCAGACTTATAGTTGTATTTATTCAATTTTATTATGATTTTATTTTAAAGGGTATCCCAGGTAAAGATGCTCTACCTGGACCGCGAGGAGAAAAAGGAGATCCAGGTCTGAATGGGTTAAGAGGACCAAAGGTAAGAAACCGATCATTACCCCAATGACCCATTAAATAACACACATTCTTATATGTCACCTATAGTCACTGTGCTCCTTATGTTGTAGGGAGATCGAGGCATGAAGGGTCTTTGCGGTCAGGATGGAGAGAAGGGTGATAAGGTATTTGTTACCATTGATAGATTTGACCAAAGGGTCCAAGTCCCACATATCTCTGTAGGCCTCTGCATGGTGTCATGAGCTGATGTTGATCTGTTTCCTTAATGCTGCTCCTTGCAGGGTGACAATGGCATGCCTGGACGCCATGGTCTTCCTGGAAAGAAAGGAGATACGGTAAGTCTTGGATTTTTTTTTTCATTTTCAATGGATATGGAACAGGGACGTATTCAAGGCGGCTCCCCCATCACTGTGTACGCCCAGAATGGTCCCAAAATAAAGACAGTGGATCGAAGGGTTTTTGCTCCACTAGGGCCAAAGCTGGTCATCTATTGGTGGACGCCATCCAAACAGACCAAAAGCCTTATCTAACTAGGAATTTACCAGCAGCTGAGGTTGGTGGTGGAACCAACAAATCTGCATCTGGGCCTTCACTTATCTTCCAAATTTATCTACATGACCTGCTTTTTAACATTAAGCCCTCCCTCACCCAATGGACACATCTCCCAAAGCTGTTGGGTCATCATATGCTGGAAGACTGTCAGGACACCCCATTATATCTGATAGCCTACCCTACCAACAGCAGCAGGCTGCAGCCAATGCTAACCATCCTAATCCGTATCAATTATCATTCCAGGGTGATGCTGGGATCCCGGGACACCCCGGCTTGCCTGGTAAAGAAGGACTTGTTGGTGCCAAGGTAATACATCGCAGAGTTTTCTACAACAGGCTATGTACCAATGTGTTTTTGCATTTCTCTTACGGTCATGTTTTGTCTTATGGCTCCTTTGTAGGGCGACCGAGGGATGGAGGGTTTACAGGGTGCAAAAGGAGATCAGGGAGAAAAAGGAGACAGGGTGAGTATTTTCCTGAGGTCTATGGCCGTGATGTGACCGCCTGTCTGATGGAGGTGGTGATGTACCGAATGTAGATTTTTGTGCAGATCTTTTAAAAGTTTTTGATTTCAGGTCGCCGGTGAGGCCTGCTGATCTATATCATTTATCTTTTACCAGGGTACAGTTGGTATTATTGGTCCATCTGGACCCAGAGGTGCTGATGGAAATCCAGGACCTCCTGGTCCTCCAGGTGCTGTTGGTGCAAAGGGTCCTGAAGGTCTTCAAGGACAGAAGGTATGAATAATATCCCAAGGGGCCAGCGTATTTCTGCAAATGATGAAGAGCATGGAGATCTCAATCCATTTCAGACTATCTATGGTCAGCTAGTCCCTGCCAGTGTCCATTGGTCCTACATCGGCAGGAAGAGAAAGGCATAGCCAAGCCTCATGGTCCCTGCTGATCTCTTACTCTAGCTGAAATCTAGCTGGAATCCTGACTGACAACTCAGGTTATTATGCTGTGTAAGCCAAGCAACCAAACCGGTAGACGCGAGACATCATCTCAATGTAACACTGGAATGGTCCTGACCAGGGAATAAACAGCAGATTGTCAGTCATTACATATACGGCCCCTCATGCCTGGCTGCAATATTATTCAGAGATTTCTATAAAATGTGTTTTGCTGGAGGATCCCTTTATACAGTATTGTTCTAAACTTGTTTGTGTGGTTTTCTTATTTTTAGGGTGACAGGGGCCCTCCTGGAGAGGCCATTACAGGGCCACGTGGCATCCCAGGTATTCCAGGAGAACGAGGTGACCAGGTAAGACCAGATCCACAATGAACTACAGAGAAGTGTATGTTATATCATATCTATGTGTATATATCTGTATGTATCTGTGCTTCTAGGGAAACATCGGACCAGATGGAGTGAAAGGAGATAAAGGTTCACCAGGAATGACTGTAAGATACACAATGCAAGAGTCTACCAACCATATCTATCTATCTATCTCCTATCTATCTATCTATCTATCTATCTATCTATCTATCTCCTATCTATCTATCTATCTATCTATCTATCTATCTCCTATCTATCTATCTATCTATCTATCTATCTATCTATCTATCTATCTCCTATCTATCTATCTATCTATCTATCTATCTATCTCCTATCTATCTATCTCCTATCTATCTATCTATCTATCTATCTATCTATCTATCTATCTATCTCCTATCTATCTATCTATCTATCTATCTATCTATCTCCTATCTATCTATCTATCTATCTATCTATCTATCTCCTATCTATCTCCTATCTATCTCTCATATCTATCTATCTATCTATCTATCTCCTATCTATCTATCTATCTATCTATCTATCTATCTATCTATCTATCTATCTCCTATCTATCTATCTATCTATCTATCTATCTATTTGCGGCTGCAAAATCACGGCCGCAAAATAACGCGGCGTATACGATTCTCTCTCCCATTGAAATCAATGGGAGCGTTTACGGCGCTCAAAGTCTCACACGCCGTATACGTGCCACATCACGCGGCACGTTACTCCGTGTGAACTTAGTATGGGCAGCTCGCTTTAGTATATACTATATATTTATGTCTATTCCTTAATCGCCCCTCCATTCTGCCGGCAGGAGGAGGAGATCCGGAGCTTTGTGAAGCAGGAGATGAGTCTGCACTGCGGTGAGTGGGATCAGTATATAACATAAGTTGTGCCGACATCTTCAATTTTCAACAATTTTTCTAAATATCTAATAATGACCTGACATAATCTGATATTTCACTCATGGAAAATAAAGCTGAAAATTTTGATTGAGGAAATAGAATTTGCTTTAAAATAATCCAACTAGAATGGAGCATGGAAGCCCGATGATAGTTATTATCAGAAGCCCCATAATGCCTCAGGATGGTCAGAGAATACCTGTATTATATAACATGGCCTGCTCTCATTATCCTATTTTTTTGTCTTTTTTTTTTTGCAGCCTGTGGAGGTCAGTTCACGTTCCCTGAAAAGATTTTCGGTAAACCCAATGGGTGCATGAAGGAGTGCGGATGTGTGTTCGCCGTTGTACGCCATGGCTTACAGAAGACCAAATCCAGATAGTGACAGGCATAGACAACATTATTATACAGTCTTTCTATGATGTACAGCATGTCTAGTGAATAAAACCAGTGTAGAGAGCATGAGCTGAAAGTGACAGGAGGTGTTATCCTATTGTAAGTCCTGCCCCAGTGTAGAGAGCACAAGCTGATGAGTGACAGGAGGTGTTATCCTATTGTAAGTACTACCCCAATATACAGAGCACGAGCTGATAAGTGACAGGAGGTGTTATCCTATTGTAAGTACTACCCCAATATACAGAGCACGAGCTGATAAGTGACAGGAGGTGTTATCCTATTGTAAGTCCTACCCCAATATACAGAGCACGAGCTTATAAGTGACAGGAGGTGTTATCCTATTGTAAGTACTACCCCAATGTACAGAGCACGAGCTGATAAGTGACAGGAGGTGTTATCCTATTGTAAGTCCTGCCCCAGTGTAGAGAGCACAAGCTGATGAGTGACAGGAGGTGTTATCCTATTGTAAGTACTACCCCAATGTACAGAGCACAAGCTGAAAGTGACAGGAGGTGTTATCCTATTGTAAGTACTACCCCAATGTACAGAGCAAACCCATTGTGCGCACTCAGTGTTCAGTGCGAGAACTACATTACTTGAAGACGTTTCTAAAATGGTTGATCTGAAATGTTTTTGGAAAAAAATTCCCAATTTTTAACAGATCTCATGTAAAATAACTTTTCTGAAGCCTTTCTTCTTAGATTTCTACGTTGTGCTATCCCCCCATTCTTGCTCCTGGAATTGTATGAATAAATTGACAAGTGGGTGTTACCATTGTCTTCATCAATGGGGTTCTGATTGGACAGTGTCAGACTACCTAGGGATATGCCCCATTGAGAAGAGGAATGGTCACACCCTGTTTTACTCTCTAGTTAATGGTATGGTCCTGTAAAAACTTGCAGCTTAGGTTTCATGCAAACAAGTATATTACGGCGCCATCCTACCGTCATAGCACCCTAGTGGTATTGCTTCCGAGTGTGAATACCACTGTATGGCAGCATCATGCTGTGCTACGCCGAGGAACCTGAGGGACTCCATTAACACAGCTCTGTCATCTGCATGCAGGGTCGGATTGGCCCGCTGGGGAACCGGGGAATTCCCCGGTGGGCCCCGAGCCTGACTATTAGTTTTCATTTAACCTATCCAAATGCACTTGTCATGGGTCCTTACATCTTCTGCTTTTAACCTTATGTTATCATTCATGCAACTAAATGAAAATGGATGAGAGGTTGTCACTGCTCCGCCCCTTTGCGTGACATCATCGTATAGCGATGTATTCCTTTTTACATCCTGACGTTACCATTTTTATGATTTCTATGGCTGATGTTACCTTTCTCCCTGTGTACTAATATTTTACAGATTCATCATACATCCGCCATGTTCTTTCCATCCTATATTGTACATATGCATTCGCATGCATTTTCAGGGGGTAAATATTGTTAAATCACAATTAGTAGTAATATAATCTGTATCAAGGGGCTGCCATTATTATACAGGGCCTTTCACCACCTCCATCAACTTGAGCTCATTTTAATACCTCCCCCTCCACTGGTTCTGGTGCACTAGGATTTTTTTCTCTAGCCCCCACCATTCCTGAGCAATCTGTTCCTTATATGCTATGCTAACTAGACTCCCTAATGCCAAGTGGGTGGTGTCAGGTAGAAGCCAGCAAGGTGGCATTACCCAGAGCTCTTACACTGCCTCTGATTGGTGCTCTGAGTCACGCCCCTTACCTGCTTCACATCACCCACTTGACATTAGGGAACTTAGTATATCAAGCATTGAAACTAACAATGATTGCTCAGGAATGGTGGGGGATAGAGGAAAAATGCCAACTGTGCTGGAATTAGTGGGAGACAGAGGGTAGGGGGGATATTAATGGGTTCAATGAACTGGAGTTGGTGGAGGTAGTGAAAGGTCGTCTTTAACTACAGGCGGAACTATAAGTCTAGCTGCCATGCAGTAAGTTTATCAGTATTTGCCCCTCTATGGACATGCATGCACCTGTTTTATATATATACTGTATTTAAAGGGCAACTGGTGTGAAATTTGACATAAGTCTAACATCAGCTGCATTACTGTAAAGTGAGGGGTTCTCAAGATTTAAGTAATACATCTGCTTTTTTCCCCCCAGGAACAGCGCCACCATTGTCCACGGCTATACCTGGTATTACAGTTCAGCCCAAAAATCTATTTTGCACTAATGCGGCTGCTGTTATTGTTTCCACTTCTTAGTCGCCCTTTAATAACCTAGATAATGTATTTGCATCCATTCCCCAATGAATGTTTCCTGACTTGCATATGGCATGTGATAAAGCATGTGATTATCTCTCATCGTGACCATATTAACTTGCCAGTCTTGTGCCCTGCACATCTGAATCTGTTGTTGTGTCCTTGCACCTCCCAGGTTATGTTTCCAACTATCCATCTTCCCCATCGTATCCATCTAACCCTCGTTTAGTCCCAGTCCCAGCCCTAAAGTTCTCTCACATTGACGAAGATGATGGTGAGTTGGCTTTGCCCGGACGTACCCTGCAGTAGCAGGCGGTACATCCACACCCCAAGTCTGTTCTGCTTCAAAGATAATCCACATAAACACTAAACCAATCAGGTGTCGCTTCCTTTGTGCTTGCTTGCTTGCGGTCTGTTAGTGCTTGCTGGGTTATGGCATGCTACCTGGGGAGGGCTGGCAAAAGCTTCACCTTCTAGGTAAGTAGAAGAACCTGGTCTCGAGCTCCATGTGGCCAGGTGTAGGATGGGCAGAGATCAGGCAGTGATCTATCGGTGACTGAGGATGGATATCCCATCATGCCACCTTTGCTAACCATCATCTGTCAAAGCAAGATTAACCTGCAAGAAATTGACCTCTTCATGCCCCTTGCCAGCCTTCCCCTATGTTCTGTATCTGTGGCAGGTCCGAGCAGTATAATACGTGTCAAATAAAGTATCTCTGGGCGGTACTGGTTCTCATTGAGGAGAGTCTTACAGGAAATGCTCCCTGGGAAAAAAAATATGCAAAATAGCCCTTCTTCAGAAGCAAGAAAACTGTCTCTCTAGCGACACCTACAGGACGCTAAACTATAAACTAACATGAGAACCATAAAAGAGCCTTGTTCTGGGATGTCTGGCTAATAACCATGATTGAGGCTTTTTATGGGTAGGACAATGGCTTACAAGATGGCTACCAGTACGTGGCCCAGTTTTATTTCTTCTGAAGAAGGGCAGATATGTATATCAATACATTGTGAATATTACAGTACAATTCTCAAACTCCCTCGGAGAGACCTACAGGATGGTCAATCTTCCAATGTAAATTTTGGAGCCATAGAACCACAAAATTGGGGAAACCATAAAAAGTAACCTCCATATTAAGCCCAAGTCTGGCCATTAAGATTTACTGACTGGTTGAATGATCCCTTGGATGACACCAACAGTATGGTCATCTATGTTAGACATACATGAAGGTGGCCATGTCAACGGCATATGTCAGGGTGGACCGTGTCCCGTAACTGCTCTGGCTTGTCATATGGTGGCCCGCCACGGAGTGCGTCTTGCAAGGAGGAACGTGTTGATTCTCATGCTTAGCTCTTTGTCTTGTGTTTTTGCTTTTATTGTGGTTATCGTGGTCAAGAAGATGTCGAGAAGACAAACAGGACTATGGCTGAGATGGTGTTTTGCGCGTCTTGTCCATTCTGTATGGGTGTCCACCATTAACTAACAGATGTCTTGGTGGCTATCTAATGGTTCACATTCCCTCCATTACTGGGAGATTTACTTATTACATGTCTTCCTTCTGTGTTAGTTTTCTTTAAGGCTTTCAATGAATCAAGTGTTTAGACTTGAAGGTCTTATCCAGTTCAATGAGCTTCTCCACCCCAAACTGTAGCCTCCTGGCACCATGCTGTCCTGTAGTCTTGGCACACACTGGACAGAAGGGAAACCACTTGGTACCAGACACGTCATTGCTGATGTCCAAGTATTTTCACTCCAGATCCAGGAGAATACGTGGCAATGCTTTGCAGATATTTCAAAGGCCCATCATTTCTTGCAAATGGTTTATCCCAAGGTGGATGGCCTCAAGGAGGAAGGGTTATCAGTTCCGTCATCCAAAATGGGATTTAATGGGCATCTTTCCTTTTTCCAGTATTTTTTCTGTTTGGTCTACACCTCACCAAGGTTACATATAGATTTATGTATGGTATATGTGCTTTTCTGTACTGCATCATCTTTTTGAGGGCTGTCTTGTCAATTCAATGTCCATGGTGTCTCACTCCTGGTCTAAAGATCCTTGTTGGCATCTTCTTAATATCTTCTAGGTTTCCTTTAGCGGTAGAACTTGCTTCTTGCACATGCTCAGACCACGTCAGCCAATGGTCCCAATGTTTTTAAGGGAATGTTTCAGTTCTTTTGGGTGAAGTTAACCCTTTGACGTCCCTTCACACCCCATAATTTGTGGTCATGTTAGCCAAATCCCCTCCTAAAATAGATCACAATGAATATATTCTGGAGACAACGTCCATTATGATGATGCCAACAAAAAGCGGAATCGGCCAACCATGCCATAATGTTCCCAGGGAATGGGCATAGTTGGCCATAGTTTAGCCTCTCCCCACTTTTTCTACATTTTAAGCTTCCTTCCATATGAAATCATTTTATATTTTTATACCATTTTTTAACAAATTGTCCCATACTTGCTTGTAGGCCGTGAACTGCGAGTGGTAGTGAACACCAATGATCCCGATTATGAGCACATATACACAGTGGACGATTACAAGGAAGATGTGGAGGAAGATGGGACAGAGAGCACCATCCTATCTGACGGTCAGTACAATATACAGTTGGCTGTATGGTGTTAGAAAAACATGGATACGTTCTTACAATAATGGCGCCACTCCTGTCCGCACCTCACTCCCATTCACTTTTATGTACTGTAGCTGGGCTGCAATACCATGTACAACCTGTGGACTGATGAGGTGCTGTTCTTACAACAAATGCTCATGTTTTTCTAATCCTGTCGTCTGTGTGATAAGACTAAGGACAACTGACCTGAATGTATGTATATATTTGCTTTATAGATGTGACAGCCCCAACAATATCTGAGGTCAACTTTCGAAGCAAGAGAGACACAGCGCAGCATGGTAGTTACATCGTTTCTATACTATATGGATTCTATAGACTTCTATTAAAGCCCTTACTAGGTCTTATTGTACTTTCAGATTTATGTCGCCTCCCAATGCTGGAAGGAGAATGTAACAAATTCACATTAAAATGGTATTATAATCAGCGGGCGAGAGAATGTCGCCCATTTGTGTACAGCGGCTGCGGTGGAAATCTCAATCGCTTCGATGAGAAGGATCAATGTGAGCTACAATGTGTGCGCAGAAAAGAAGGTCAGTCTCAAATCTATACAGCCAGGACTATTACCACCAAAGGACAAGTCATGAGACAGATCGCCCAAGTTACTGCAAAACCTAAAACCGAAAATCGCATTGTTACCCACAAGGGGATCGTTGGGTCTTTGTAGGGGATCGTTGGGTCTCTTCTACGATGTGGATTGCAACATTTATTCCAATTTCTAATGGCACTCGAGATGATTATGTAATGTGTACATGGAGCTCCTGACTCTGTTTTTTATTTTATTTTTTTATTCTATTTCCTGCACATGTGGCGGCCATCATGTCTGAGCTTACAGCATTTAGTGATCTGCTTTACAGCACAGTCATGGCCATAGGCAGCAATAGTCTGGAGCCAACTCATTGAGAGAGTTTTGTAAGCATGCTGTGTGCAGGGAGCGGAGGAGATCAATTGTGACATCATCTATTGTAGTGATGTATTGTGATGGGTCACTATGGGTGTTATCTATCTAGGTGTTATCTTGTATTGAAAACCGTGATATAAATGAAGTGACGGCTGCAATGAAAACTACAGAAAGTCTCAAGCTATTATTAGGCTTAGTGGACAGCATGAAAATTGCTTCTGGGCCCCAAAGCAAAATCTATAACAGGGCGTGAATGTATAACGTATAGAACCATACACAGCAACATTGTATCAGTATAATTCCATCTCCTTTAAACATTTCTATTAATTTTTTCGTTTTGCATTTCAATTTGCAGAGAAGCCTCAAGAAGACGGAAGCTAAGACCTGGTGCCGCGCTATAGAGATCTTTGTATATTGTAATATTTTTGTAAGATTTACTAGGTTTGGAAGAAAAACCATGCAAGTGTCAGGGTTGGACGTGTGCTCCTCCGCTGTTACATCTGGGAAATATTTGTATTTTTGTACTGTTAATATGATTTGGATTCCCGAATCTCCTATTAGATGGTGCATAGAATTTTTTTTGGTAGCAGAGAATTGGTGCTATATTTTATACTATTTTTCTACCAAAAGGGAATGTTTTTAGCGAATGACGTTACGCAGGTTGTAGGTGAGATTAGAGAAAGATAAAAGATTTGTCATAGAAGAAAGGAAAATTCCATGTTTTAGTCAATGAAACAGTTCTCTGCCGAAAATCTGAATAATATAGCAAAAAAGATTGGCTTGGGTACCGTGAAGCCTCACAGGCCCGATCTATACCTGCAGCTCAATGAAAACTTGGCCTTGATTAAAGCTCAGACTGGTTGCGAAGGATTCTTTCCGTGACAACCTAAAATATAACCTTAGCTCAGTGACGTCTTAGTCTTCAGGTATAGATTGGAGTAAGCTCAGACTGGTTCCTAAGGTCTTTCTGACTGACAACCTTATAGATAACCTCAGCTTAATGAGGAATTGGCCTTAAGTTGAAGATCTGTCTAAGCTCTCGGACTGGTTGCTCAGGATTTTCTGCCTGACATCTTCATACGTAACCTTAGCTCGGTGACAATTTGGCCTTAAGTTGCAGATCCAGGTGCTAAGGACTGACTGGCTGACAACATGGCTTATAGAGTCGGCTGAATATCAAATTGGCCTTAAAGGGATTTTTCAGAATTTACATATTCAAGACCTCATCTTCACATAGGTTCACATAGGTTGAACCCCCATCGATCACATAAGTTCAACACCCAGGACCCCACTCTTAGCTGTTTGAAGAGGCTCCAACACCCATAATGGGTACAGCGGCATTATTCAGGTGGATGGGGCTGAACCGTAACACCAAGAACAACAACTATACAATGTACGGCGCTGTTCTTAGCATCTAGTGAAGAGGCTACAGCGCTCATGGCCTCTTCAAACAGCTGATCAGTGGGTGCTCCCCCACCAATCACCTCAGGATAGCTCATCATTAAGTCCCATAAAACCCCTTTAAATTGGAGATCTCACTAAGCTCACACCCCATAATAACCAGTCTGACTCAAATAGCTGTCCGGTCCAATGAGAGTCTGCACTGCCTCTTCCTGCCTTATTAATCAGATTTTTTCTGAAGACACATTTCGGAGAACCACTTTAGTGACTGACTGGAAACCAGTAACACCAGTAAGGCTTACAGTAGTCACCAGCGTTCCAGATATCTTTCCATTAATGTATCCGCAGTCATCCCTAGGTTCTCGTATCTGCACATAGGAACCCCTACAACCTGCGGTCACGTCTGTATGTAAATACACAATATATACTGAAAAATGCTTTATATGAGAAAATGGTCGTCAGCCATAATAAAAAAAAAATTCAGGGACTGTAATATGGTGCTATGAACTCCAGCCAAGCATATTGCTTGCCATAGTGTTGCAGATTATTATCAATCGCTTAGTACTTTTTATTATCTTTAAGTTTTTCTTGTACTTTTGCTTTTTTATCTACCAAATATCTTATATCATTTGCTGCTAAACTGTATATGTTAAGGCCTAACCCCCAGATTAGAAAACATGGCGGCTTCCTTAGGTCACATGGCCGTGCTTCAACTCCGTTCCATTTGAATGAATGGGTCATGTGGTCTTATGACCAAAGAACGTGATGTCACTTCCTGAAAAGAGGAAGTGGAGCGAGTTTTAGAAGGAAGCAGCCATGTTTTCTAATCCCGGATAATCCCTTTAACTGTGGTGAGTTGTGACTCTTTACGTTCCGACTGGAGTTAGGTTTTAATTTTTTAGTCTTAAAGAACAATTTCTAAGTGCAATTAAAGCAAATGGTACGGGCCTGGATCCCCAGACATAAACAGTAATATCCCTTTAAAAATCCATCATCTTCACATTTTCTTAAGGTTTTCGCTTTACTATGTGATGACTTTGCCTAGGATGTTTTTAGCCATTTTAGATAATGAGACCACTATAGCCATTCATGTCTAAACCCAACAATACAATATTTTATACCCAGTGAGTTCCATTACGTTCCCGAAATTACACTTTATTTTGACACTTAAAGGGCAACTCCAGTTGTATGAGTTAATATACCGTAGCGACCCGTTCATATTCGTATCCATAGGGGGCAGTATGGAACCCTTTTTATTGCCCTAGACCATGTACCATTATCTCCTTCACACGCAGTGTTATTTTGTCACTATGATGTAGTATTATTTGGGAAGCGTATGGAGGTAATATTTATGTATTGTATGGCGGTATTATCTTATAACTACTGCTTATGAAATGCTGAGAAAAATGGAAAATTACATTTTTAAACATCAACATAGAATTGTCTAATGTATAATGGATGTGACTATAAATCGTGACCGTGGTTCCCCTTTAAGTTACCTTGTCAGTTCCGATCACCCGTGCTGCGGAGCTATTGGACTTCTGGGTACATTTTTACCTTTCATCTACATTTACACCCTTTGAACTACTGCCTGAAATAAAGATTTTATTTAAAGTAAATGGTAAATGTCATTCATGTCCTTATGGAAAATCTTACGAGACGTTTGATACAATAAAAACATCAATCCGAAATTTCTGAGAGAACATGAGATACGCTGTAGTATTATCAGGAGTTAGTTTCTGAGCTATGGCAATGTGTGGGCAGAGAAGCTAGCTACTTCCTTCCACTAGATATAGTCACTGAGCTACACTTCCCCGCACTCTCGGCTTAGTAGACACATCCTGAACCATTAAACATTCACCCCGAAAGAGGGATCAGGAGCGTTATCCCACTGTGATTGAGAAAAGGGACAAGTAGGAGGAGTCTATGAGTGACAGAATGGAAGGTCCACGTAGCTGACACTGCTGTAGGTGATATAAAATATTGCTCATGAAGTGTTCTGAAAGGCGTCGCTGTTGTTGGTTTCTTGGACAACCTTAGGCCGTTTCTTGGATTTCTTTTGCACTTGATACCTTGACTGAAAGAGTCAGTCCTTCATATATTGGAATGTCCCATTTCCAGGATGAAGATGTCCTTGTTTCTTCCATTACTTCTGTTCACCCTTCTCCTGCCCAAGACACTTTATTAGGAACAGTGTAATACTTCAAATTCCCTGCGGAGGAGCTGCAGGTAAATTGAGCACTTTTGCCAGGTTCCACTAAAAAGGACAACAGGAGAAAATTTAGTGATCATCGTATTTTTGGGTGACTTTTTAATAGAACCATAGAGTTCACACGAAACATGACTCTGAGAATCTGTATAATAAAACTCATTTTCATATGAATTTATTTTAATTTTGTGGTAATATTAATAAACAAATAGTACATGGAATTTCACGGTCATTAGATCTGTTGTCAGTCCTGGCGTTCCTTCACTCACCTGCCTGCTCCGTGTCAGCCATGAAAGGGTAAACTTGCAGGTTCAGATAAGAGATAGTCTTCAGTGACACGGCCAAACATTGTTCAAAGTACAGACACCTGTTCACAAAAGAACGCACTACGGCAGCACAGGGAATGTCCAAGGCTCCGGGTCTGGGGGGCATTTAATTCTGGACGTCATGTACCTGGCAGACCACCACTACGGTAGGTCCATACCCTCCATATAATGCTAGTAGTGTGAATTGGCCTTCTATAGTGATAACTGAAGGAGACTGGGGGTAGGCTATTGAAAATTTCAGAATTAGAAGGGTAGAAGAAGTGGAAGTTCAACTGCTGGAACTCCCACTGGTCATGAAAAGGGTGGTCCTGGGTGCCCTATGTGAATGGACTGACAGGTCACATCCAGACCACAACTCCATTCAGTTCTGTGGGGCTGGGTTGTCCAAGGTTTTGAAGTTATTCCCTATCCACAGGAAGTGCATAACCTACTGATCAGTAGGGATCTGACTGCTGGGACCCCCACCACTCCGGAGACCAGGCAGCTCACCCCGCTAATGTATTCGCAGAGGAATGGGACCCCTAGTGAAGGTCCTAACAGTTGGACACCCACCATTCAGAAAGTTGTCTGCTATCTTGTGCATAGGTAAAAACATAAGAACTTGGGACAACCCCTTAAAGTTCAGAGCATTGACTACCCATCACCAGCCCTGAAGAACTGAAAGGAGCAAAGCACATACACGCAACCTGCCACTCTCTGCAGATGCAGCACACAGACCCCTAGTCTTGTGACCGGTGGGGTCCCAGTGATCAGACATTCACTTTTCAGGGGATAACATGCAATTACCGGTATACCCCTTTAAATGACGGTTCTACTCCCATAGGCTATCCACATCCTGCCATGATGGCAGTAGTAGTTCTGCGACAAAACTAAAAGTCAGAGATCACCGCCATAGACACAACGATTTCCATAAAACAAAGTTCTCATGCCCCGTCTCCTGATCACTACTTGTCTGGTGGAGCAGGCTGTGACTACTGGCCAGACTGACTACTGAGTGTCCGGGAGACTTGCCTGCCCTGCCATGAGTCCACTTCTCTCTCGGAGGGCTGGCAAGTATGACATAATTATAAGTATAGTATCTGTATACCTATATCTGTCTGAATGTGACGGCAGGCTGAGCATGCCCACTACCACAACATTCATAATCTATGTGACTGCACTTGTTCTTACTGGAATACCCTTTAAACCTAGTTTCACATCTATTTGTTCTATTTGGAGCCCCATTACACATTGTATAATAATTAATGGACAGAATAGCGCCATATCCTGTACTATTGGTCTGATACAATGACAGATACCATGATGGAGACCTGATTGACCCCATTATAAGCAATAAGTGCCATTGCACATGGTTGACATCTGCCATATGATGAATCTGGTGCAGTCGACACTCCTATAAAAGAACAGGCTAGAATCAATATATAATATATATATATATATATATATATATATATATATATGTGCATGCCCAGCTGTATACGTCCACGCTGTATATATCTGTCTGCCAGTGACCCCCTTTAAAAAAAAAAAAATCAAAAACCACGTATAACCTGGACAAAAACATCTGCCTGGACTACAAGACGTACGCTACATGAAAAATGTGGTTTTTAGTTTGGCGGGGGAACCAAATAGCAACATTTTAAGGCAATGAATTGAGTGTCCTTGTATTGGCTGCTTATTGCACGTTACTTTTCTACACATGTAAAGAGATTGGACACGTGGATGATTTTTATTAGGCCAAGCTTTATACAAGCCAAACTTCATCCACAAAAACGTGCACAAAACCCTGAAACCTGCAAGACCGTCCATGACAGTGGCTCAGACACTGCGCATGCGTATTACCACGGGCTGGGCACTACCACCCTACGCCAGCGTCGTAAAGTTCTGTAGAGTGCGCACGCGCGGGATACGCAAGACCAGGAATCCCGACGTCCCACCGTGTCCCCCTACCACGCATGCGCGCACTGTGTTGTCAGGGGTGACGTGTCCCGGTGACAGCCTGGCAGGAAGTGGCTGAGCTCGGAGCAGGGAGTCGTAAAGATGCTGAAGAAGTTCGACAAGAAGGACGAGGAGTCCGGTGAGAGAGCGGGAGACGGGACGGGGGCTGGGCCCGAGGCCTGACTGCAGGTAGACGGGTCTGTCATGGCAGCGGTGGCGGTGACTGTGTGAGGCCCGGCCTGCTGCACTGCCCATACACTAGCCCTGCGCTGCCTGCTGACATAGGGGACTACAAGTGCCAGCAGTCTGTGTGCCAAGCCTTCAGGGGCATGCTGGGACTTCTAGTGCTCTCCCCTCAGCACCTTGTATAGTATTCCTGGCCTGGGAGGGGGTTTCTAAGTCTAAGACCCCCCAAAGCTGAGAATAACCCCATTACCGAGCCTTACTATAACCCTTATATGGTTTGGAAACCTTCCATAATGTCATGTGACCGCGGCGGACAAGTGTTATAATCATGTATACGGTAACTGATCCTGTATACGGTAACTGATCCTGTATACGGTAACTGATCCTGTATACGGTAACTGATCCTGTATACGGTAACTGATCGTGTATACGGTAACTGATCCTGTATACGGTAACTGATCCTGTATACGGTAACTGATCCTGTATACGGTAACTGATCCTGTATACGGTAACTGATCCTGTATACGGTAACTGATCGTGTATACGGTAACTGATCCTGTATACGGTAACTGATCGTGTATACGGTAACTGATCCTGTATACGGTAACTGATCGTGTATACGGTAACTGATCCTGTATACGGTAACTGATCCTGTATACGGTAACTGATCCTGTATACGGTAACTGATCCTGTATACGGTAACTGATCCTGTATACGGTAACTGATCCTGTATACGGTAACTGATCCTGTATACGGTAACTGATCCTGTGTACGGTAACTGATCCTGTGTACGGTAACTGATCGTGTGTACGGTAACTGATCCTGTATACGGTAACTGATCCTGTATACGGTAACTGATCCTGTATACGGTAACTGATCCTGTATACGGTAACTGATCGTGTATACGGTAACTGATCCTGTATACGGTAACTGATCCTGTATACGGTAACTGATCGTGTATACGGTATCTGATCGTGTATACGGTATCTGATCGTGTATACGGTATCTGATCCTGTATACGGTAACTGATCATGTATACGGTATCTGATCCTGTATACGGTAACTGATCATGTATACGGTATCTGATCCTGTATACGGTAACTGATCCTGTATACGGTAACTGATCCTGTATACGGTAACTGATCCTGTATACGGTAACTGATCCTGTATACGGTAACTGATCCTGTATACGGTAACTGATCCTGTGTACGGTAACTGGTCGTGTGTACGGTAACTGATCGTGTATACGGTTACTGATCGTGTATACGGTAACTGATCGTGTGTACGGTAACTGAACGTGTGTACGGTTACTGATCGTGTATACGGTAGCTGATCGTGTGTACGGTAACTGATCGTGTGTACGGTAACTGATCGTGTGTACGGTAACTGATCGTGTGTACGGTTACTGATCGTGTATACGGTAACTGATCGTGTATACGGTAACTGATCCTGTATACGGTATCTGATCCTGTATACGGTAGCTGATCGTGTGTACGGTAACTGATCGTGTATACGGTAACTGATCGTGTATACGGTAACTGATCGTGTGTACGGTAACTGATCGTGTGTACGGTAACTGATCGTGTATACGGTAACTGATCGTGTATACGGTAACTGATCGTGTATACGGTAGCTGATCGTGTATACGGTAACTGATCGTGTGTACGGTAACTGATCGTGTGTACGGTAACTGATCGTGTGTACGGTAACTGATCGTGTGTACGGTAACTGATCGTGTGTACGGTAACTGATCGTGTGTACGGTAACTGATTGTGTGTACGGTAACTGATCGTGTATACGGTAGCTGATCGTGTATACGGTAGCTGATCGTGTATACGGTATCTGATCGTGTATACGGTAACTGATTGTGTATACGGTAACTGATCGCTGGGGATCTGACTGCGGGGACCGCCAATGTTCGTAAAATGTAAACAGACCCTATACATGTATGGGGCTGCCGCTATATCCGTCCCATAGAGATGAACAAAGCAATGGCCGCTCCTGCACAACACGTGTTCATTGGTCAGAGCACCTGCGATGAGACCCTTATCCTGTGTCCAGACCACCATTTTTGGGATTGTGCCACCATAGCAAGGCGGTGCGGGGTTCTGCTCACTGGCACCCCTACCTGTCCGGATAGTGTGTTACCTCCTGACTTGATCCTATGCACCACTCCTGATCTCATACAGAAGCTGGTCTGGATTATAGGGAGTTAAATATTGATTATCTATCTATAAGTAAATGGGTCTGAACTGCAATACCAAGCAGAGCCACTATATGATGGACGGCGCTGTACTTGGTGTTGGCCACGGCACTTGCCAAAATACTGCAGCTGGTGGAGGGCATCAATATCACAATCCCAGCAAAGCCCTGTAAGGCCGGGGACCATGTAATGTAAATGCCGTATTTTACAGTCGCAGCAAGGTAAAATCCCATCCACACATTGCAGAGAAATACCTGCTGCGATTTCTAAAAGTGTCATGTTTTTGGAAATCACTGAATGTCATTTACACCTACGGCGGTTTCCCTATAGGTCTAACGCTTTATCACTGCGGCTCACTATTTGGCAAGGCCCCATGTTGCTTCCTATGTGTTTCTCATTCGTATTGAAGACACTCTTAGCTGTGGCTCAAAAACAGCAACAACAAAAAGCAGCTTTGTAGCCTCATCCACCATATCCAGTCCATTGCAGGTGTATTGTGGTTGCATGAAATCCTTCCTGTACTCTAATAGGCTGTGGAGTTTAGGATTTGGTCGCACTCCATAATATATCATTGCCATTGCCTGTCATGGGTTCCATCAGGTTTCCATAATGGACAGTGGTGCAGCAGGCGGAACAGTCTGCACTATATCCATCTGGTGGGTTTGATGGAATCTGCAGTCGATGCTTCAGCTTAGTGGTAGGGCAGAAATGTATCTGGTATCTGTTCCATCTGACTCCTCCATAAACATGCACACTCAGCATAGATAAGTATGCATGTGTTTTCAGCAGGATGAGGGGAATAAACTGCTGCCAGATACCTCTTATTTCCCAATAGTGTCCTCTGCCCAATACATATTAGATGTCAGTTCCTTCACATCAGATTGGCCGTCGACCATCCAAGGCTGGTTTATCATCCGATGGTGTTCGGGCCCAAGTAATCTGCTCCGAGTCTCTGCTGCCTAGACAAGGCTCAGCTAAACAAAACTCTGCATGTAACCGCTCCGCTGTGCAACACCCTGGTTTTTCAGATTTTTCTAGTCCATTTATTGAGTCTTTTTGTCTCCATGATCTCAGGTGGTGGCTCCAATCCTTTCCAGCACTTGGAGAAAAGCGCAGTCCTCCAGGAGGTGAGTTTGTCTTTTCTTAGTCACACCAGTCTGAATATTGCCCGGATTTTTTAAAATATACTCAAGTATTACAGTAGTAGAAAAAAATAGTAGTAGAAAAAAATGCAGAAGCAGCACAGCATACAAACCGGGTGCAAAGCCAAACTGGAAGGTGGCTAATCTTCAACTTTATATAGAAAATGGAAAAAATGGCAGCACTCCAATATTTAGAAAAAGTGTGGATTTATTCCAAGCAGCAATTATTACAGTAGGTAGAAATACCTGAAGTGTATAAGGGTGATAGTCCTGTGGCTCAATCCCTGCTCATCCCACTATTGGGCCACTGTGGCTGGGCTGTGACCGTGTGCTGTCTGCATTCGCTTCCATACAATCCAACCATTGAGTCAATATGCCACCCATAGATGAAAAGTTTCCCATGACTTTTTGCAAGATCTCTGCTTGTTTGTACTGAATTAAAACCTTTTTTTTTTTTTTTTTTTTACGGTATAGTAAACCCGTCACTATCATGTCCTCAGGGATACAGAAACAGGTCTACTGTACAATGTAATAAGCCATATACCTGTATGATCAGGACATGTATTATGGGTGTAACCAATAAATGATCTGGCCACGGACTACAAGCAGAGACTGAGAACCTGATCAGGAATTAATACATTGAAATATAGTAGAAGGTTTCATAACTTTTCATTATATATATTACATAATAGTAGAAAACTGCTGTAATCTCTGTTCAGGAGGATATTCGATCCTGGTATTAAGGGGTAAGCTATGAGCAGTGCCTGCAGGTCCTTACATCTGTGTCATAGTACCCATAGGGAATAACTAGGGGCAGGTTCCAGTCCCCGCTTTCCTCTTCTCATTGCTTGCTGTGTTTTTCATTGTAGGCTCGTTTGTTTAATGAGACTCCCATCAACCCCCGAAAATGTGCTCACATCTTGACCAAGATCCTGTACCTTATAAACCAGGTATGTTTATGGTGTGATATTGAATTCTATTGGAGGTTGCTGTGTCAAGCTAGAAGTAGTCAGAGATGTCGGAGACCTGTGGTTTCTGGTGTTTGGCTGAATGAGAAAAAATAATCCAAAAAAGTGCAGGAACAGCTGAAATCTGATTGGCTCAGTTTTTCCCCCTTGCTTTATATTTGATAACCCGCCTTTATCCCTAAGCTGCGGTCATGTCTGCTTTTGTCCTGTATACACTGTTGATATATTGGTCTTTCTCTGCAGGGTGAGCACATGGGAGCCACCGAAGCAACAGAAGCTTTCTTTGCCATGACCAAACTCTTCCAGTCTAATGATGTAAGTGATTCCTGCAACTTCCAGAAACCCCTTTAATTTTGTGCAATGCAAACTCCATCTACAGTGCAGAGTATAGGTGAAATGGGTCACTGGCCACTAGGAAACTGTATACATTATACAGGCTGCGCACATATGTTGTATATGATAGGAGTATTCAAGACCTACCTCAACATATGCCACTGTATACCGTATATAGGGGCGTGCATGGTTTTTCGGCTGCAATGCAGTGGTAAGACTCTCCTGATCACAAACCAAGATCTTGAAAGTCTGTCAATGCTTTGCATACCGTTATTGTAGTCAGTCGTCAGCCGCCTGTCACAAGCCATGTGTCTGGTGGTCCACAGTCCCCAATAAAGGATTAAAGAGGTTTCCAGGACTTCCATTTTGATGAACTGTCCTCAGCACAGGTTATTAGTATGTGATTTGTGTGAGTTCAACATCTGGGACTCTGTTGATCAGCTGTTCATTGGTCACATGGTACAGCAGCGGCTCAGTCCCATTTGAGTGATGGGGGCTGAGTTACTATACCAAGTTCAGCCACTACGCTATGTATGGTTCTGTGCTTGGTATTTAGTGAGGAGGCTGCAGCACTTGCCCAAATGTTGCAGTCTTTTTGGCCAGTTGACTATGGAGGTCCTGGGGGTCAGATATTTTATTGTTGTCTATTCTGTGTGTTCTAGAAAAAAAACCTTTAAACCAAAGCCCCAACAGAAGTGATTGTTCTAGTAAATGCATCAGGATGTTTGTGTTATTTAGGCGTTAACACACTTTCTATTGTAAATGAGCACAATGGTAATAAACATGGTCCTGTATCTCCCTGCAGCCGACCCTGCGCAGGATGTGCTACCTCACTATTAAGGAGATGGCGAGTATCTCTGAGGATGTCATCATTGTCACCAGTAGGTAAGTTTGGACATCCCTTGTCATCGTCCTGTGGTTATAAATGACCCACATGTGTTAGTGTAACCTTTAGTGGAGTTTATTGTTTGATATTTGGTTTGCAGTTTAACCAAAGACATGACCGGGAAAGATGACAGCTACAGAGGACCGGCTGTACGAGCCCTGTGTAAGATCACAGATGTAAGTGTTTTTTTTTCTGCTAGTCAGTATATCTTCCATTGTAGCAGTTTCCCATGATAACGTTATGTCTGTGTTCACTTAGAGCACCATGCTGCAGGCCATTGAACGTTACATGAAACAGGCCATTGTGGACAAAGTGCCAAGTGTCTCCAGCTCCGCCCTGGTCTCCTCACTGGTAAGTTTTCTGATCCTACTATGTAGACTGGGTATTAAACTGTTCACTGAGCTCCCCACATACACACTAGTGAAATCCATAGGACTCCATTATTTTTAACTATGTGTTTAACCCCCTCAGCATCTTCTAAAGACCAGTTTCGATGTAGTGAAGCGCTGGGTGAATGAAGCTCAGGAAGCCGCCTCCAGTGATAACATCATGGTGCAGGTGAGCTGGGTATCAATGGATCTGGGATCCCCGAGTTCTTGGCCTATATAATAATCATCTCCTGTCCTGCTGCCCCTCAGTACCACGCTCTTGGATTACTCTATCATGTCCGTAAGAACGACCGTCTCTCCGTCAACAAGATGCTGAGTAAGTTCATGCGTCATGGCCTGAAGTCTCCATTCGCCTACTGTATGATGATTCGGGTAGCCAGCAAACTCCTGGAGGAGGAAGATGGAAAGTAAGAGGCTCAGTAAGTGGGTGATGGCTGGATATCACTTGTAAGGATGGATAGTAACTCTTATTTTCTTTTCTAGCCGGGACAGTCCCCTGTTTGATTTCATTGAGAGCTGTTTGAGAAATAAGCATGAAATGGTTGTTTATGAAGCGGCTTCGGCCATTGTTAACCTGCCCTCCTGCACTGCCAAAGAGCTGGCGCCCGCCGTGTCTGGTAAGTAGGATTATAGCGGAGGCTGCTACTTGGTGTTTTAATGAAGCTGCAAATAAGTAGAAAGCTATTAAAGAAGAACATCTAGTGAAGAATTATACTTACATAGTATGGCGCCACCTGGTGTTCAGAGTGTATAGCAATGTGCACGTCCATTGCTTGGTGCTGGTGTGCACACAGGCTCAGTCACTGTCCACGCAGTCAGGTTCCTACATAGTGATCCTTTGTTCACTGCAGACAAGTCGGGTACAACAGCTTTTCATGATTTTTTTTTCTATGAATTGATTCTGCTTTTAATTCCGCTATATTTTTGCTTCCTCAGTGTTACAGCTGTTTTGCAGTTCTCCAAAAGCTGCCCTCCGCTACGCTGCAGTCCGGACACTTAACAAGGTACCGTGCTCTTACCTGCTGTCGTTCTATGGTCATTGCAACTTAATATAGGACTGTAATCACTGTATAATCTATTTGTGGATTGTTACAGGTGGCCATGAAACACCCGTCAGCTGTAACCGCCTGCAACTTGGACCTGGAGAATCTGGTGACAGACTCCAACCGCAGTATTGCCACATTGGCAATCACCACACTCCTGAAGACGGGCAGCGAGAGCAGCATCGACCGACTCATGAAACAGATCTCATCATTTATGTCCGAGATCTCCGATGAGTTCAAGGTCTGAATCTTGTCCTCAGTTGTTACTAATGGAAACACTCAGATTGACTTTGTTCACATGAAGCACTTTACACATTTATTGTGTATCCTTCAGACACCTTATATGTGTCTATAGTGAGAAAATCCCTTTAATATATAAAGGGATATTGCCCATCTTATCAAGTGATGACGTAACATTAGTTTTGCACCCCCTCCAGATTGTTCTCTAATGGCACCCCAACTAAATACTGTGCGGGGAACTCCATTCAGGTGAATTGTGCCCGACTGCAGTACCCGGCATAGCCAGGCGACTGGGAAACCTTGCTGTGCAAAGAAAACCTACAGCAGCGGGTCACAGCTCTATATTAGCACATTCCCTTTATTCCAGTGATGTCATAACAAGGCAAATAAGGTCCTTACAGAAAATTATCTGGACTTGTGAAATATATTTCAAGGCACAGCTGACCCTGGTAATGCAATTCAGTTCTATTTTAGCCCTGGTCACATGAACATGTATAGTGTACTGCAGTGAAGAGGCCAACGAGTTCCTTGCCTATTGGTGTCCGCCAGAGATATAGATATATATATATATATATATATATATATATATATATGGCCTTATCCCATAGGTCATAAATGTTCTAACTTGTACAACACTTAGCTTACCATACTAGACCAAAACGCCGTCTCCAGTTTGCAGCGGAGTGATTTGTGCTAGTAGTTAGATTCTTATAGTGCGCTATGTTTCATGTTTTCTAGGTGGTGGTCGTACAAGCGATTAATGCCCTGTGTCACAAGTATCCCCGCAAGCATGCCGTCATGATGAACTTCCTATTCACAATGCTCAGGGAAGAGGTAAGCTTACCTTGTGTTGCTAAGTATTCAGCTCCTAAATGATGGCAGTGCGGAGTCACTTACAGGCTTATTTCCATCTCTTTGCACACAGGGTGGCTTTGATTACAAGAGAGCCATAGTGGACTGTATCATCAGCATCATTGAAGAGAATCCCGAAAGCAAAGAAACTGGCCTGTCCCATCTGTGCGAGTTCATAGAGGACTGTGAGTTCACTGTTCTGGCCACTCGCATCCTCCACCTGCTGGGACAGGAAGGTCCCCGAACCAGCAGTCCATCGAAGTACATCCGCTTCATCTACAACAGAGTCATACTGGAGAATGAGGAGGTTCGAGCAGGTGAGCACTGCATAAGACTTCAGACCTTTTGGAAATGCTGACTTTGCTGTCAATGCTAATTCTCTCATTTTGCTCTGTAGGTGCTGTCAGTGCTTTGGCCAAATTTGGCGCTCAAAATGAAGACATGCTGCCCAGCATTTTGGTGTTACTGAGAAGGTATGTGAATTTATGTGTTATCCTACATTGTAATACATTTCTCAGCCTTAAGAAGTGTTGTCCATCACCTTTCTCCTGTTGATTTGATATCCGTCTTGGAGAGCCACTGCTAAGGTAAGCGGCATCATATCTCCTTGCCAGATGTCAGCTCGGATGACAGAGAGGGCAACCCATTGTTTTATTAGCGTCGCGCTTCTCTGGTCTCGTCTGATTCTGCAGCTCACCCATGTTATTCAGCCCAGCTGACCTGCAGGATCACACAGAGCCCACGGACAATTTCTTGATCTATTAGAGCAGTTGTTAATATAACCTATTAATACTCTGCTTTTCCATGCTAATTCCTTGCATACATTGTTCAGATGTGTAATGGATGACGATAATGAAGTGAGGGACCGCGCTACCTTCTATCTGAACATCCTGGAGCAAAGACAGAAGGCTCTGAACTCTTCATACATCCTCAATGGTGAGCCCGTTCATTTCCTACAGTTATTCAGACTCACTGGCAGATGTACAAGTGATTGTAACCGTGGTGTAATTCTTCCATCATCACAGGGTTAACAGTGTCCGTCCCAGGATTGGAGCGAGCATTACATCAGTACACACTGGACCCTTCCGAAAAACCATTTGACCTCAAGTCTGTACCATTGGCCACAACGCCCATCGCAGAACAGAGAACAGGTCTGCCATCCGATCAGTAGACAGTACAGAGCACCTTTATTATTGTGCAATTGCAGGATCTGGAGTAGTCTAGGCCGACTTCTCTCCTTCTGGGCCTGGCTGTATAGCTCTGCAGAGGGGATAAACGGTTCTTTTTTTTTTTTTCAATGAAAGTGGGTCAACCTTGGGGGCTATGTGTGGTATTGCAGCTGAAAAACCAAGCACATACCATGCACAAGTTGTATGTAAAAATATTTAATATTAAAAGTATCTAAAAAGTGTTTGCACTGTAAGACCTAGGTGTCTGCAGGAAGATTATTAGATGTGCACTGACGTGTTGTCTCTTGTTCAATTAGAAAATGCTCCTGCTGCAGCAGTAAGACAGCCCGAGAAAGTGGTATCCAGCAGGCAAGATATATTCCAAGGTAAGCTAACGATATAACTGGAAAATGATCACCAGCATACAGTATATCGCGCCCTTTTTGTAAAGCTGGGTTCACCCATGTCCGCTCGCTGAAGGCAATGCAATGCGAGAGTACAAATGCTCCACTGCCAATGACCGAGCCAACAAGCCGCTCGGTGCATTTCAGCAAATCGCTGCCTTCTTGCAATATCACACGGCCATTAATGATCAGACCCGATCACGTGATTTTCTGCCTAATGTGAGGAATTGAAATTCACTGATACTTTTATTAACATTAAAATGGAGAACCCCGTTGCACTATATTAGTATTTATGCATTTGCCCATAAGGAGTTTTTCTTTTGTAGAGCAACTTGCTGCTGTTCCAGAATTTAAGAGCCTTGGCGCTTTATTCAAGTCTTCACCTGAACCCGTGGCCCTTACTGAATCCGAGACAGAATACGTGGTCCGATGCACTAAGCACACGTTTGCTAATCACATGGTATTCCAGGTCAGTGACTCCTCTACGACTGCCGTTTGGTCGCTACTGGCACAATATAAAGTCTGTTGTCATTTACTGATCTCTTTCTCGGTAATAGTTTGACTGCACCAATACACTGAACGATCAGATCCTGGAGAACGTCACTGTACAGATGGAGCCGATAGAGGGATATGAAGTCAACTGCTACGTACCCGTGAAGTCTCTGTCCTACAACCAGCCCGGAACCTGCTACACCCTGGTGTCTATACCTGAAGAAGATCTCTCTGCATGTAAGGACTGGTCACAACTGTAACTACTTCATATCTTACAAGAGGATTGATAGTCTTAATAAGTCTGAGATTTCCTCTAGATTTAACCCATTGATAACCATGACCTCATCAAAGTTGGCTTCACCATGGAATTAGGGGACTGGGTTATGTCTACCCACTAACCATAAAGAAAGTGACTGCACATGTTACTTGGCTTTGTTCTCTCACCCCTCCACTTCTTATTTATTTCTTTGTATTTGCTCCTTTTCTTTCAGATTCTTGTACGTTTAGTTGTATGTTGAAGTTTACGGTTAAGGACTGTGACCCTAACACCGGCGAAGCTGATGAAGAGGGTTATGATGATGAATATGTGGTACGTGGGCTTACCCCCTTGATGACAGTCACTACGCCTGCACACAGTTGTCTACATGTACATGGCTAGCGCAGCTCATTCTCCTATGGCCAGGATGCTACCAAGCTCCGATCCTGGCTGTTTAACCATTTGCTCACCATGGCCAAGTAATCACAACACGATAAAACGTATTTTGCTGCTTCATTTGGTTCCCTGGATTTTGCTCGCTGTTATTGAACACTAAGCGTTGCCCTAACAGCCTGTGTCGTAGTGTTTCTGCCATGTGAACCTAGCCTTACTGTACTGAAGTATGTGAACCCTCCCCCCTTCCCCAATTCAGATCATTATTTGTCATTCTTACGGCGGTTTATCTCTTCTCGGTAGTTGGAGGACATCGAGGTGACGGTGGTGGATCACATACAGAAGGTTCTGAAGCCAAACTTCGTAGCCGCTTGGGATGAGGTCGGAGATGAGTTTGAGAAAGAAGAAACTTTCAATCTGTCAACAATCAAAAGTTTAGAAGGTAAAAGCTCAGTTCAGGAAATCTGAGCCCGTAATAAGACGTCTGCGGAGTGTCAGAGCGTGTCATGTGTGTTATACTGGACCATGAGTGATGTACATGGCACCTGTTATCTGGTGAATACGTTCTATCATTACTGCCCTGTAAGACATTCGGATGTGTCTTCTAATCCACAGATGCAGTTGGAAATGTAATAAAATTCCTTGGAATGCAGCCGTGTGAGAGGTCAGATAAGGTACCGGATAACAAGAACGCGCACACGTTATACCTGGCAGGTAAGTATTCTGGCCCGACTGGAAATGTATTTATATAGTATATAACAGCATCTAAGGCCTATGGATGATGTGCAGAATAGTGAGCGCAGCTCTGGAGTATAATACAGGATAAGTAATGTAATGTATGTACACAGTGACTGCAGCAGCAGAATAGTGAGCGCAGCTCTGGAGTATAATACAGGATAAGTAATGTAATGTATGTACACAGCGACTGCACCAGCAGAATAGTGAGCGCAGCTCTGGAGTATAATACAGGATAAGTAATGTAATGTATGTACACAGCGACTGCACCAGCAGAATAGTGAGCGCAGCTCTGGAGTATAATACAGGATAAGTAATGTATGTACACAGTGACTGCATCAGCAGAATAGTGAGCGCAGCTCTGGAGTATAATACTGGAGAAGTAATGTAATGTATGTACACAGTGACTGTACCAGCAGAATAGTGACCGCAGCTCTGGAGTATAATACAGGATAAGTAATGTAATGTATGTACACAGTGACTGTACCAGCAGAATAGTGAGCGCAGCTCTGGAGTATAATACAGGATAAGTAATGTAATGTATGTACACAGTGACTGTACCAGCAGAATAGTGAGCGCAGCTCTGGAGTATAATACAGGATAAGTAATGTAATGTATGTACACAGTGACTGCACCAGCAGAATAGTGAGCGCAGCTCTGGAGTATAATACAGGATAAGTAATGTAATGTATGTACACAGTGACTGCACCAGCAGAATAGTGAGCGCAGCTCTGGAGTATAATACAGGATAAGTAATGTAATGTATGTACACAGTGACTGTACCAGCAGAATAGTGAGCGCAGCTCTGGAGTATAATACAGGATAAGTAATGTAATGTATGTACACAGTGACTATACCAGCAGAATAGTGAGCGCAGCTCTGGAGTATAATACAGGATAAGTAATGTAATGTATGTACACAGTGACTGCACCAGCAGAATAGTGAGCGCAGCTCTGGAGTATAATACAGGATAAGTAATGTAATGTATGTACACAGTGACTGCACCAGCAGAATAGTGAGCGCAGCTCTGGAGTATAATACAGGATAAGTAATGTAATGCATGTACACAGTGACTGCACCAGCAGAATAGTGAGCGCAGCTCTGGAGTATAATACAGGATAAGTAATGTAATGTATGTACACAGTGACTGCACCAGCAGAATAGTGAGCGCAGCTCTGGAGCATAATACAGGATAAGTAATGTAATGTATGTACACAGTGACTGTACCAGCAGAATAGTGAGCGCAGCTCTGGAGTATAATACAGGATAAGTAATGTAATGTATGTACACAGTGACTGTACCAGCAGAATAGTGAGCGCAGCTCTGGAGTATAATACAGGATGTAACTCTGGATAAGTAAAACAATGCATGTACAGAGTGGCAGAAGTATGAAAACTGTAAAATGGTTGACATTGTAGAATTCTCTCTTATCAGAGTCTTTCTGCTTCTTGTACAGGTGTGTTTCGGGGTGGCCATGACATCTTAGTACGTGCAAAGTTGGTTTTGACCGACACTGTGACTATGCAGGTTACAGCCCGGAGCAAAGAGGAATATCCCGTCGACGCTATCATGGCATCAGTGGGTTAGAACTGGCAGTTTTTTAGGCTGTAGAAAGAAAGGGAGTTGCGTTGTACAGTCCATTAACCCTTCACAGCCAGAGGGTGCCTTGAACACATGGGAACACTACAGCATAGTATATTTCAGTCCTCCTGGTTTTTACACTGCTCAGACCTTTGGCCCGGGCTTTGCCGTTTCCTAGTCATTTACCATGAGCCTCTTTTATTAGGTGGGCAGGGGATACATATATACTGTCTTTGGGGATCCTGTAATTATTGGTTCTGCTTTTGTAATGAGAGAAATGTGACCTTTTCCTTGCTGATAAATTATTGACTTTAGATATTGATTTCCTTCTATAGTTCCCTGCTCAGTTGGGACATTACATATAAGCGGCTCCTTCCCCACCTCGATTCAGTGATGTGGCCCTAGTCTTACTCTCTGCTGCTTGCACCATTTGGCTGGGTTTTGCTGACTCTGGATATCGATTGGCCAAACATTCCTACAAAATTCACTTAGAGGGGTATTAATGGGGCTTCTTTGTAGGGATGGTCAGTGACCGCTTTACATTCTATAAGGGCACCATTAAAGGGGTTTCCCATTACTAACAATCATCCCGTATCCTGATTGCTTGTATATTTCCTTTGAGATACGATTCCTTAGGGGTTGTACAATGAACAAGATGTATCTGCTATCCACAAAGAAGGCAACAAGTGTCTGATTGTCTATTAACCATCCGAGCGGTCTTGCACCACCAGTCAGACGCTTATTCCCGATCCTGTGTGCAGTAGATAAGTCATCTTTGTTGTACGAAACCTTTAAATTCCACCTGTAAATATAGTAGAAATTGCTCCGACATGGTGAGCCCAGACCCCTATTCATTTCCTAAACAAAGAAGGCCCCAATCATTTTGATGCTGCTGAGTGATACCCATAGGTTATGAGCGGCTCCAGGACATCGGTGGGGGACATGACCCCCCCCCCCCAGCTCATAGACCACAACTGATCTTAGATAATAATACAAGGCTTTAGTCTCCTATAAAGTCACCTAGAATTTCTGAACTATTTTTAAAGCGCCCTTTCCATGACCTATATAGCCAAATAGAAGTGTCAGCCCCCTCCTGACTTGTCCCCTGTGTCCTCCCATAATACGATATCCCACCTTGTGTTTTGAGGACTCTCATCTGGTATGTTCATTCTCGGATGATAATGCATCGGGCACCTGATGGAAATCTGTAAGCTGGCATTATAGGACGACGCCGTGTCCAGTGCTCTGGAGCGTATCCGCTTGTGTATTCTGTATACTCAGACTTTTGCTTTTTTTTTGTATGCAAAATAAGAGCCTATCGTGACAGACCAGAATAAAATCATGAATCAAAGTCTGTGCGGGATTCTGTGTATTCTGTTCTATGGTTAGTCTCGTCTTTAGGGGTTAAAGTTTCCAATCAATGTAAGTCAACAAGGATCTAACAGCAAGTCAGTAGGATGAAAGTAACCTCTAATGGCCCGGACCCCTATCAAGTCAGAGAGGTCACCTCTGGCACATACACCAATATGAGAACTGGGGTCCTGTGCAATGTATGGCTTATATGGAGTGTAATATCCTAAAACAGACAGGCCGTGATCCAGCAGGAAGACAGGGCTAATGGACATAGAGCTGCCGGCTCAGCACCCACCTGTACGGGGCGCTCATGTTCTGGTAGAGTCTTCAGACCACATTCACACAGCCATAATACTTCTGTATGACGCATTAGACCTGCAGTGCCGTACTGAAAATGTGAACACAGCACAAGTGAGTAGTCCCGTGGGGAGACAGAGACTCAGAGTATCTTATATGCCTGTGATGAGAGTCCTGCTCAGTGTTTAGTGCGGGATATACAGCCGACATACAGTCTGTAGGTCACAGTCCGCTCACTGACCTCTAAAACTGGCCTAAAAATAGCAAAAACTGAGTAAAATTGTAAAGAATGAACATCACCTCTTAACAGTCTGCAAAAAATAGTCCTTTCTGGTCATGAAATGTAAACTTAACAGATAAAATACTTTTTAGCCAATTGTAGGTAATAATGAGGTTCTGCAGTAGCTGAGGCCTGCATTACAGTGTTAGTTGCCCAATTTGTTCCTGTTTTCGCCCTTCCTCCCGGTCTCCTTCACCTCTCCTGTCTGTACAGTCACATGTCAGCAGCCTATGTGCCGCTTCTCATATGTAATGTCAGGGGTCTATTCACATGCAGCAGATTTATTAGAGAATTGGGCAACTAAAAATCAGCTAATTTTCCCAAATGAGGTCGTTTTGGAAGGTGCGGATGGATTTCTGTAAGCCTTGTTCAGATGACTGTGAGGCCTCATATATGTATAGTACCCCCCCCCCCATAGGTCCACATATATCTAGTACACCCTGAGAGGTCTGTATACAGTATTGCCCCCCCTGCAATTCTGTCAGATAATACTCCTGTTCTTCCAGATAATGATTGCAGTCACAAATTCTTTGGTATTTTCTTCATTTAATTTGTCTTCAATGGAAAACCACAAAAAGAATTGTCAAAAAGCCAAATTGGATATAATTCCACAGCAAACATAAAAAAGGGGGTGGACAAAAGTATTGGCACTGTTTGAAAATCATGTGATGCTTCTCTAATTTGTGTAATTAACAGCACCTGTTACTTACCTGAGGCACCTAACAGGTGGTGGCAATAACTAAATCACACTTGCAGCCAGTTGAAATGGATTAAAATTGACTCCACCTCTGTCCTGTGTCCTTGTGTGACCACATTGAACATGGAGAAAAGAAAGAAGACCAAAGAACTGTCTGAGGACTTAAGAAGCAAAATTGTGAGGAAGCCTGAGCAATCTCAAGGCTACAAGTCCATCTCCAAAGACCTGAATGTTCCTGTGTCTACCGTGCGCAGTGTCCTCAAGAAGTGTAAAGCCCATGGCCCTGTGGCTAACCTCCCTAGATGTGGACGCAAAAGAAACATTGACCAGAGATTTCACCGCAAGATTGTGCGGATGGCGGATAAAGAACCTCGACTAACATCCAAACAAGTCCCATCTGCCCTGCAGTCCGAGGGTACAACAGTGTCACCCCGTACTATCCAGCGTCAGCGTCTGAATGAGAAGAGACTGTATGGTAGGAGACCCAGGAAGACCCCACTTCTTACCCAGAGACATAAGCCAGGCTGGAGTTTGCCAAAACTTACCTGAGAAAGCCAAAACCGTTCTGGAAGAATGTTCTCTGGTCAGAGGAGACAAAAGTAGGAAAAGGCATCAACATAGAGATTACAGGAAAAAAGAGAAGAAGACGCCCCCTACAGTCAGACATGGCGGAGGTCCCTGATGGTTTGGGGTTGCTTTGCTGCCTCTGGCACTGGACTGCTTGACCGTGTGCATGGCATTATGAAGTCTGAAGACGACCAACACATTGTGCAGCATAATGTAGGGCCCAGTGTGAGAAAGCTGGGTCTCCCTCAGAGGTCAGGGGTCTTCCAGCAGGACAATGACCCAAAACACACTTCAGGTCAGCACTAGAAAATGGTGGTGAGAGAAAGCCCTGGAGACTTGTAAAGTGGCAGCAATGAGTCCAGCCCTGAATCCCATAGAACACCTGTGGGGGAGGGGGAGAGATCTCTTGGTGGCAGTTTGGAGAAGGCCCCCTTCACATCTCAGGGGGGACCTGGAGCAGTTTGCCAAAGAAGAAGGGTCTAAGATTCCAGCAGAGCCTTGTAAGAAACTCATTGCTGGTTAGCGGAAGCGGTTGTGCGCAGTTATTGTGTCTAAAGGTTGTGCTACCAAGTATTAGGCTGAGGGGGCCAATACTTCTGTCCGCACCAGTTCTGGAGTTTTGTGTAAAATGATCAATGATGTGACTTTTTTTTCATTCTCTTTTGTGTTTTTTCATTGCAAGAAAAATAAATGAAGATATTACCAAAGAGTTTGTGCTTGTAATCATTATCTGGGGGACAGCGAGGATTATCTGACAGAACTGCAGGGGGGCGATACTTTTGGCCAACACTGTATATCTATTACACCCCCTGAGAGGTTATATATATATTTATTACACCCCCAGGGTCCCATCTCCTACCTGTAAGATCCTTCTGAGATTTTAGGATCCATCTAGAGAATGTTTTTAACAGATCTGTAATATTGTAACCTAATGATAACTTGCCCTTGTCTATAGGTCTGCTGGTGTAAGAGAAGACTACAGCCCCTATAGATAAGACTGCAGCTCCTATAGATAAGACTACAGCCCCTATAGAGAAGGCTACAGCTCCTATAGATAAGACTACAGCCCCTATAGAGAAGGCTACAGCTCCTATAGAGAAGACTGCAGCTCCTATAGAGAAGACTACAGCCCCTATAGAGAAGACTACAGCTCCTATAGATAACACTACAGCCCCTATAGAGAAGACTACAGCTCCTATAGATAAGACTACAGCTCCTATAGATAAGACTACAGCCCCTATAGAGAAGGCTACAGCTCCTATAGATAAGACTACAGCCCCTATAGAGAAGACTGCAGCTCCTATAGAGAAGACTGCAGCTCCTATAGAGAAGACTACAGCCCCTATAGAGAAGGCTACAGCCCCTATAGAGAAGACTGTAGCTCCTATAGATAAGACTACAGCTCCTATAGATAAGACTACAGCTCCTATAGAGAAGGCTACAGCCCCTATAGAGAAGACTGCAGCTCCTATAGATAAGACTGCAGCTCCTATAGATAAGACTACAGCCCCTATAGAGAAGACTACAGCCCCTATAGAGAAGACTACAGCTCCTATAGAGAAGACTACAGCCCCTATAGATAAGACTACAGCTCCTATAGATAAGACTACAGCCCCTATAGAGAAGACTACAGCCCCTATAGATAAGACTACAGCCCCTATAGATAACACTACAGCTCCTATAGAGAAGACTACAGCCCCTATAGATAACACTACAGCTCCTATAGAGACTACAGCCCTTATAGATAATACTGCAGCTCCTCACTGTTGTAACCAATGTGATAGATATGGCTATAAATAACTACTACAAGCTCCAGCAGTCTATCACGATATAATCGCGACATCAGGATGCCATTGAGCCGCCTGTCATGTCCTGTCAATCATTCCCTGGCCCCGCCCCCTCCTCGGGACAATCCCGGTCATGTGACCAGTTGTGTAACCTGCGCTCTGCACCGGTGATATCCCGCCTGCTGCAACATGGCGGCCGTGTGATCGGTTCCGGGTGTGGATTGTCCGCTTATTACAGCGCAGGTCGGTGCCTTCACCCCCAAATACTCCCTAATGGGTACAATGATGTCGTGTACAGGGCCATGGGTCACATTATAGGGGGGCTCTACTCTAACTGAAGGGGAACTACAGCTCCCAACATGTAATGATAAGCGGTGAGTGCATGCTGGGAGTTGTAGTTTCCCACAGACAACTGCATTACAGCTTCTATAGGCTTCTTGTGGTACCACAACTCCCAGAAACGCTTCTCCATTTCCTGTAGATAGCAGGTTATGCTGGGACTTGTAGTTCCCCAGCTATTGAATCACTGCCGCCATTTTTACGCACTTCTTGGTGTTTCTGACAGATATCCGGCACAAAGTCACTTGATATTTTCTTCTCTGGTTACATCTAAAGCAAAGTCCAGAATCCGTACAGGTAACCGTTCTCGCCTGAGATTTTGGCGACTTTGGTAAAATCGCAATATTTTGCATAAATGTGAATCTTACACAGCCCGGGGTCAGGTCCTTCAGGGCTCCGGGGTCAGTAGAGGTGACCTGTACAATCGTTACCTTTCGTTATTGCTTCTGAAACCGCCATTTTGCCGTGGCCCGGGGTCTGTGTGGCTCGTGTGGGGTTTCACTTGGATCCCTGGGGGGTTTAGGTCTCAGTTCTGTGTGAATGAAAGTAACAGTTTCCTGTTTGGCGCGGCAGTATCGCCTAAATTGGTTTCAAAATAAGTTTCATGTGAATCGACTGCGAACGCGGCAAGTGACGGGGGCGAGACCCTGATGTATTGTGCAACTGTAACGCAGGCCGGTAAGTCGCCACTGCTTACGGCTTAGCCGTCGAGTACGGTTCTGGTGCTGAACTTTATGGGTTTGTGTATAAATAATGAAAAATTCTGCAAGTTTCTAGTTTTCTGTGTCGGGGGGGGGGGGGGGGAATTTACTAACCCATCTACGCAGATGTGACGCGTGGCCCTATTTATTCGGCCACATTGTCGATTCTGTGTCATTATAAAATGGGCTGAGAGGGGCAGGGACCACCGTGACCCAAGAACGTCTCCGCCTAACAAAATTACTATAGAAAACAGACATACCCGTAAGTCGCACCTGATATCTGGGCCAGTGGATTTCTTGCGCTAGTTTCCGCCTGGTGTTTAGCTCTGCATGGGGACCTGAACGATGGAGAGCCTGTCCGGTTTAAAACGGCGACCCGCGGACCCCACAGACTATTATGAGGTCTGTCTGTTTTATACTGAAATCAACAGAAATCCTCCGTGCAGGACTTTTGTCTCCACCGATTTTAGGCAGAATCTGGGGCGGAGTCTCCCGTCTCTCCTAGCAAACACCTTGTACCTTGTGAGGGCCCAGCTTTCAACTTTCCCCATAGTTGAGTGGTCTTAGGCTAACATGTATCAATCCCTATATGTCTTTGTGTTTCAGGGTCGCCTCTGAGATGTGTGGACGCACGGCTTGCACTCTGGCCGCAGAGAATATCAGTAGATCTTGTGAATATAAAGACAAGCAAGGCCAAAGGAAGTGTCCTGAGTGGAGAGACGGCGACATCACGAAATACTTCCCCTCCTACAATAAAAGCCCCCAGTCCAACAGCCCCGTCCTGCTGTCTGCAAAGCATTTCCAGAAGGTATGAGAATGTCAGAATAGAAATGACAGGGGGTCAGCAGAATATTCCTTCAATGCCTGACCTCTAACCCCCCTATACCTTGCATAGACTGAGGGCATCGAAAATGAAGAAACATTTCAACCCGTCTTAAATTAAAAATCTCCTTCCATTTCGTGTCTACGGCTCTTATGTAAAATAGTCTCTATGGTTAAAGACTACAGACAAACCCCGTGTAGTCTGATCCTACAATCTATCTATTGGTTTTCCATATACCATATAGGAGTGACATCATTGTACCCTGAGATGACTAGTCACATCGCTCTTAAAGGGGATGTTTGTTGCAACTTTCTAATCCTCTTCTTCCAGTTTTCATGATGTCGTTTTGTGATCTGTGAATGGAAACTTTCACTGTTTCCATCTTTGCTGGTCGTAAGATGATCACACGGGGCAGCGATATGTCAGACCCCCGACCTATCTGATAGCGATGACCTACCCTAAGGATGCAGCTTTAATATTATTATCCTGATTATCCCCTCTAACAATATACAGGATGCTGACTCTTCAGAGCGAGTCCTGGCCGCCATGCGCTGGGGTCTTATCCCATCCTGGTTCAACGAAACAAACCCATCGAAAATGCAATTTAACACCAGCAATTGCCGCAGCGACACCATGAGCGAGAAGCCGATGTACAAGGTAAGTGTGGGAGAAGCTGAGGGATCCTGGGTGGAGGATGGGGCAGCAGGTCCTTATGAAGATGTCGCCTCTTTTCTTCCTGCAGGGACCGCTTTATAAAGGTAAGAGATGTGTGGTACTTGCCGATGGATTCTACGAGTGGAGAAGACAGGACGGAGAGAAGCAGCCATACTTTATATACTTCCCGCAGATCAAATCTGAGCAGGTACATAGTAGTGACGTCAGCGGCGCGTCTATATAGTACACCCATGATGGTCTATTACACCCATGATGGTCTATTACACCCATGATGGTCTATATTCAGACCAGGTGGGACTTGGACAATGTTTATTTGGACTCTAGGACAGCAGTGCACTGACCCGACATGGTTTCATCACAATCTGTCAGTAGTGCAGCCTCTGGTTTTAGGCCTGTAACATAAAGCGCAGGAATTAGAATCTAGGAAACGTTTTTCACATTTCTGATCTCCTGTCAAAGGCTCCTAAGATGAAATAAATGACAAATAATCTAAAATCTAAGTTTTCCTCTTGTTTCAGTCTGAAGACACTAAGGAGAATCCTGATGGCGAGAGTCGGCGGCTGCTGACCATGGCCGGGCTCTTTGACTGTTGGGAGCCCCCTGGAAGAGGAGACCCTCTATATTCCTATACTGTCATCACAGTGGACGCCTCCAAGAGCATGAACTGGATTCATGACCGGTAAGAAAAGCCAAATTAAAGGGGTTGTATAGGATTGGAGGAGCATGGTTTCTTTCTTCCAGAAACAGCACCACACCTGACTGTAGGTTGTGTATGGTACTGCAGCTCATCTCCATTTAAGTGGATTAGATTGAACTGCAATACCATACACATCCTGTAGACAGAGGCGGCGCTGTCTGTATAAGAAATCAACCATGTCGCCATGTCTTGCTAGTTCGGTATCACCTTTTTAATGTCTCCTTCATGCAGTGGCATCTCTAACCCCTCACATCTTGTTAGTTTACATAGCTCCTATTGACAGGTGCCTGTACTTGTTCAGCCATCTTCTTATTGAAAGGCTGGGACCATTGGAGGGGGCCTCATTCCCTAGATCCCACCAACGTAAACTCATTTGGATGTCTCCATAATTGTATGTTAATGTTTGGCGCCACACCTTTGTTTGTGGCCATGTCTGGTAGTACAGCTCGGGCTTATTCTCTAGAATGCCTTTAATTGTGTTGTGTCACAAAAACTTTTTACCCTGTGGAATAAATTTCCTGATGAGTGCAGGTCTGAGCGCTAATAGGAGGTCCTTTACCTATCCACAGGACACGCGACTGACTGTTGAGACCCCGACTGGTCACCATAATGGGGGTCGCTGTCTCTATCTGACCACAGTGTTGGCTGTTGCACTGGAAGTGACCAGCACAATCTCCTTCAATCCCACAGACCTTGAATAGAGCAGTAGTGCACATGTGTAACAATGCTCCAGTCACACATAGGACCCCCTTGTTCTTAGCGGGGCTCTCACGGTTACTCGGCACATGTGACAAGTGTCAATCTTGGATCGTACCCTTTAGCCTGCTGCGCTGGTGAAAGTGATGAACCCTGCTTTGTGCCCGTTGCTCTCTTCCTCTGGTGGTGGAGCGGGTTTTCATGTTGACTCAGAGGCGGTGAAGCGAGGCGTGACTCTTCCGGCACATATGGGGCTGTCTGTCCGTGCGGCCGCGAACCGTTTCCTTTCTGTATACTGAGATTACAATTGCTAAATGAGAAGAGCCCAAATCTCTCCGAAACTTTATAAATTATGACGATGACCAGAGATCTAATTTTTGGTCATTTGTGTGGTCAGGATGCCGGCGATACTGGATGGCGATGAGGAGATCCAGAAATGGCTGGACTTTGGAGAAGTCTCTGCAAAAGAAGCTCTGAAGCTTATTCACCCCATCGAAACCATCACCTACCACCCCGTATCCACCGTCGTGAACAACTCCCGGAACAACACCCCAGAATGCATTGCCCCAATCATTCTGCAAAAGAAGAAGGTAAGTCTGCAAAATACGTCTTAAAGATTATCTTTCACCACCTCCTCTGCTTTACATCTGTGAATAGGCTCGTGGCTCCTGATTCTGGAGCAGTTGGATTTTTTCTCTAGCTCCCGCCATTACCAAGGAATCGGTGCAGTTAGTTTTGGTGTCTGATATGTTAACTAGACTCCCTAATGTCCAGTGGGTGGTGTCAGGCAGGAACAGGCAAGGGGGCGTGACTCAGTGCTCTAATTAAAGGCTGACCGTGTAAGACCTCTGAGTTACGCCTCCTTACCTGTTCCTGCCTGACACCACCCACTTGACATTAGGGAGTCTAGTTAATATATCAGGCTAGAAAACTAGCAGCACTTGGGAACGGTGAGGGCAAGGGAAGAAATTCTAACTATGCCGGGCTCATTGGAGAGGCCACTAGTAAGGGAGGAAAGGAGGTCGAGATGGATCTTTAAAGGAGTTGTAGGGGACTAGAAAAACATGGCTGCATACTTCCCAAAACACTATTGGACATAAACGTAAATTGGCTTGAGCTGCAGTACCAGACACTGCCTATGGACAAGAGTGGCGCCATTTTGGTTAGAACTCAGCCATGTTTTTCTACACAAAAGATCAGATGTCCCTTCTTGTCATTAATGTAAACCTTGCATTGATCTATTGATTATTGGCTCTGCGATTGAGTCTCGCTGTGCCTGTTGTGTCATCCTTAGCTTAGAGCCTTGTTGTATTTTGCACATGTACATATTGTGTCACCCCTCCCCCCAATCCGTACCGTCCACCTGACTTGTAGATGATGATTCTTACCATTCTAGGAGCCCGCCCTGAGCGCCAGCAGTCGCAACATGTTGGCCTGGCTACAAAATAAGTCTCCAAGGAAGGAAGAACCAGAAGTGGTTAAACCGGCCAAACTTTCCCAGTTTGCTTTGTCGCCTAAGAAGACGAGCGCGGGGTTAATGCACCAGTGGCTGAAGAAAGAAGGAGAGCCGTCGCCTAAGAGACCGAGGAGATGAGACCCAGCCGGGACACTACAAATACCAGCACACCAAAGCATTATCTTCTCCGCATTGCCTTGTTTGTTCAGTGTTCTTGTTCTCTCTGGGTTCCCCTTTAGATCCGATAAGTGGCCAATGCCAATGGCAGGACTATAACCTGGGCTAGCGTTCATCTGACGTGGACCTGAGGGAGGAGCTTAGTGAGTAGATGTCTATCAGCTGCCTTCAGCCAATCAGTATCTCTGGGCGTGTCCACACTATGCTGATGGTGCAGGCCCCTCCCTCTTGTCATTTTGAGTTGGATGCACACAGTATGCCACGTCTCGTGAGACTTGTGGCCAAATATTATCTTGTTCTATTCCCCAATCTCTCCACCCCTTGTTGGTTTTTGGTGTTGGTGGATGGATTTATACACGGATGTCTTCCTATATTATCCAGCTGATGTGACCCCTGCCGTGTCACTGAGGAGCGCTGCGCTGCCCCCCGGAGGAGTCCGGCCTATGTAAAATGGATGTTTAGTTTTGATCTGTTAATAATAAAAAAGAAAGTTGTATTAACCCTTTTTATACTTGTCTGGTTGGAGGCGTCACAATAGTAATACAGGGATCTCACCATAGACTGTAGATCAATAGTATTGCAGTCTATGGTACAATCCAATCCAATCATTATATATTAATAGACCTGAAACTATGTAACATTTGACATTCTTATTATCCTGCTGACAAATATTGGCGATCGCTGTAAAAATGAAACTAACCTCATGTTAGTTTCCCCACTGTGGGACTATTAAAGGATTATCTTATCTTATTTTATTTTTTTATGGCTTCCCGTTATACGATTATATGGAATATTAGATTGTGTCATTAGGAAATACAATGTGTCCTGCAAAAAAAACAAAAACTGATGATAAAAGGGTTAATCGGGAATTTTTTTTTGTGCCAATGGAGACCCAGATGGATGAGATTGTGCACTGCGCTATGGAATACGTATGTGTTATAGACCGTAGATGTAGAGAGTGACCAATTTTTGAAAAAAAAAAAAAAAAATTGCTACAAACAATATGTAATATGTAATAATTAGTGTTTCTGATGAGTGATCGGCTCGGTGGAATAAATTTACATGTATGGTAATTAGCTGTACTGACTGCTAGATGGTGAAATATCAGCTAATCACTAATTATTGGTAATACGGATGGGAATCTTTATCCCTACAGACCCCCCTCATCCCTGCAGACCCTCCTCATCGCTATAGACCCCCCTCATCCTTACAGACCCCCCTCATCCCTATAGACCCCCCTCATCCCTACAGATCCTCCTCATCCCTACAGACCCCCCCTCATCCCTGCAGACCCCCCTCATTCTGATAGACCCCTCCTCATCCCTATAGACCCCCCTCATCCCTACAGATCCTCCTCATCCCTACAGATCCTCCTCATCCCTACAGATCCTCCTCATCCCTACAGATCCTCCTCATCCCAACAGACCCCCCTCATCCCTACAGACCCCCCTCATCCCTACAGACCCCCCTCATCCCTACAGACCCCCCTCATCCCTACAGACCCCCCTCATTCCGATAGACCCCCCTCATCCCTACAGACCCCCTCATCCCTACAGACCCCCCTCATCCCTACAGACCCCCCTCATCCCTATAGACGCTCCTCATCGCTATAGACCCCCTCATCCTTACAGACCCCCCCTCATCCCTGCAGACCCTCCTCATTCCGATAGACCCCTCCTCATCCCTACAGACCCCTCCTCATCCCTGCAGACCCCTCCTCATCCCTACAGACCCCCCTCATCCCTATAGACCCCCCTCATCCCTACAGACCCCCCTTATCCCTATAGACGCTCCTCATCGCTATAGACCCCCATCATCCCTATAGACCCCCCTCATCCCTATAGACCCCCCTCATCCCTACAGACCCCCCTCATCCCTACAGACCCCCCTCATCCCTACAGACCCCCCTCATCCCTACAGACCCCCCTCATCCCTACAGATCCTCCTCATCCCTACAGACCCCTCCTCATCCCTATAGACCCCCCTCATCCCTACAGACCCCCCTCATCCCTACAGACCCCTCCCCCCATTCTCCATGACTCTTACATTAACCCACTAGTTCCTCTCGGGCCCGGTATTAACCCTTTGTGCCCCCAGTAATGACAGAGCAGGAGATCGCAGAGACTGAAGAGGGGCGGGGTTATGCAAAGTAAGGATGACGCCGTGTCCACTGAGAAGGAGGGAGCGCTGCGATCCCAGCCAATCAGAGCCGAGAGCGCAGTAGGCAAGTCCGTTGTGGGCGTGGCTTGTGGTCAGTTTGGCGCTGGCTGTGGCGGAGGGCAGATCGCTCGGCAGGTGATCCGCACTACGGGGACGGCGTCACATTACCGACTACGGTACGAGCCCGCCGGCCTTGTGCGCTGCGCTGAGCCGCCCGCTGACGCTAAAAGTTCATCTCTTCCCCCGCAGGTGTGAACTATGTCAGGACGAGGGAAATCCGGCGGCAAAGCCCGGGCCAAGGCCAAGTCCCGCTCCTCCAGGGCCGGGCTGCAGTTTCCAGTAGGCCGCGTCCACCGACTGCTCCGGAAGGGGAATTACGCGGAGAGGGTCGGGGCCGGCGCCCCCGTGTACCTGGCGGCCGTGCTGGAGTATCTGTCCGCTGAGATCCTGGAGCTGGCCGGGAACGCGGCCCGGGACAACAAGAAGACCCGCATCATCCCCCGGCACCTGCAGCTGGCCATCCGCAACGACGAGGAGCTCAACAAGCTGCTGGGAGGGGTGACCATCGCCCAGGGGGGCGTCCTGCCCAATATCCAGGCCGTGCTGCTGCCCAAGAAGACCCAGACCTCCAAAAAATGAGACCCGACTACAGGGGGAGGGGGGGATGTAGTGGTCATGGTGGCCGGGGGCGCAGGCAGGGCTAAGCACGCATCACCGCCATTCCAGCATCTAAAGTGTTAATTGGTGTCCTATAACTAATGGGGTGCAAAGTGTCCCCCTACACAAGTCATCCCAATCACCCGGACCTTGAAATTTGTACTTCCAGTGTATCGTTCCCATATATCTGACGTAGATTACCTGCGGCGGCCAAAAAACCGTTACCTGCGATGCGTTTTGATCTCCATGACCTGTCTGGCATCGGGCACCCAGGGGTGGATTTGGCATTTTGGAGGCCTCCTAATGCTGCCCCCTTAGTGCAACTGCTGCGGTTTCTTGTTGGGTGGCGTTACCCCCATGTGCACCAAATCTGCCCTCCTGGGTGGATCGTGATCGCACCCTAACTTAGTCACGGCTTGCTTTTACGTTACGACATTACACGTGTTACACGGACTGGTGCGCGAGTGACCTGCGGCCGTATCCTAGACGTAAATACTGCCCCTCCCCCTGTTAGTGATATGGTGCAAAGTCTATTGCCACGAGGGTAAATACCCCCAGGCTTGCGATGGTTAACCTGTATCTTGCACCCGTCTGTTCCCCTTTTTTAACTCCGTTTAACTCTTGGTGTGCTGGCATGGCGGTTCGGCGCTCCCCCTCCCCCCCTGTCCCCACATCATGTGACTTTGCATACTGTCGACCTTTTAGACTGTTTCCTCTTTAGTTGTGGTCAGTCGGTCGCTCGTCGTGTTTTTAGGGGTGACACTTCTGTTGCCGTTGTTGTGACGTATTGTAACGTTTCTCTAGTTTGTCGGAGAAGGAGGAGCCTGAACAAGTTGTCATGAACATGGCCGCTGCTTAACCCTTCGTACACTCAGCGGCATTTACATTTCAATACGGGGTTAGGGGCTCATCTTCATTTTTAGGGTTCTCCTTATGCTGGCACTTTTATGGGGGGGGGGGGGTTGTGTTGTAAGTGATGCTGCATGAGACGTACGTTGTAGGAAACATAACATTTCTTTATCCCCCCCGCCCCTCCTGTGAATTAGGGGGTTTGTACCCCCCGGACATTTCATTGAACACTGGAGTGTGGCCCTAAGGTCGGAAACTCCTGCTGTATAAGTAATCACCCCCCTCCCCTGACTGACACCGTATGGAGCGTATTCCTATATACAGTGTCTACGGGCGTGTTGCATAAATAAACGCACCCCTTGTGCGTTACATAAACAATGCAAGTTTTAGCACCTTATTTTAGACTGACAGTATTATATTCCCAGCCGGGGAAGGCAAGTGTTATTTTATAAGAAATTTTGCAGCAATTCTAACATTTAACCGATCCCCGTTCTGCATAGACATAGAGGTTAAATAATAAAATTTTGACTACCTGGAGCCACCACTAGGGGGAGCTCTGGCTCTTACGAAGGATCTATCACCAACTCTTTTCATTCTTTAATAGCCGTCCACTGATTCCGGAATGTTTTCTCTAGCCCCCACCATTCCTGAGCAATCAGTGCTGTCAGTTTTGGTCGCTGACATGCTAACTGAAGTTTAGTTCACATATCAGATACCAAAACTAACTGCATTGATTGCTCAGGAACGGTGGGGGCTAGAGAGAAGATTCCAACTGCATCCGAATTGGTGGAGGGGGGGCTATTACATGGTGAAAGGAGGTGGCGAAAGGTTCCCTTTAATAATCGCCCAGTACAGAGTGAGCGCCCTCTAGTGGGGCAGGTTGTAGCTACATCTAAGAGACTGCTGATCAGTGTTTGCCACAATGGCGTTCTATTGCACTGCTGCTCGTGTGGAGGTCGCCGAGGGGTGGACGTATTTCCGGGGTCGTAGGGTCTACACCTTACATGATGCTGCTCACTTTTTGGCTTGCTGTGTATGGGAGTTGTGAGCGCCCCGGTCTGCTGATATATGGCCGCCCCCGGGTTACTCTATATACTCGCCAATGCCGGAAGGTTTTGGAATGCACCTTAAATGCGCAGAATAATGTGTATTCGCTCCTCGCACTTTATAATGTAAATCGACCCAAAATAAATGTAGAATTTTTAGAAATCCTTTTGCCCCTTTTCCTAGTGATGGGGTAACTGTAGCGCCCCCATGAATGTTTTAGAAGTCTTGGCCCTTGGTAACATTTCTGCACCTTCACAAGTGTCCCCGTCTTTGACCTTCTGAAATTTTTTGCCACCTTTCTAGATACTAAAAGGTCCTGGAGGCGGCGAGTGGTCCCGTGTCCAGGTCCTTAATAAGCTGTAACATTGCTGGCAAGGGAAGGGTTAATAGATATATATTGTTCCCACCTAGTTTGGTTCAGGTTGGATTCACAATTGAAAGTGTGACCGGGGTCATATATGGTGCCAGGAGTCACAGCAAGGCCAAGTCCACGCATGAAGATTGAGCCCCAGTCGCCACCTCCAACCATGTAAGAGATTGGTTAGATGACGCCCCCGTGCCCTCTGCGGACCTGGCCTTGTAAGGGGTGGAATATCTTTTGGGGGGGTAAATTCGGTCCCCCCCGCCTTTATCACCAGCTCCGCCCTTTATGCTCCTAACACCCCGCCCATCCGGAGGAGTCACCACCCACTTCTTGCCACATGTGAATCCAGCCCGGGCCCCGTCACCGCCATCCATGAATCATAGCGCTGTCCATCTTCTGGTGCTCCCCCGCTGTCTTGTTAGGGCCCGACTACTTGGTTGACAATGAAGATGGTGATAGAAGTGACTCTGATTTGGGTTCTTACTTTCCTGTATGTTCAGATCGTCTTGCGTCGTTTTTAGAAGCACTTTACTGACTAGTGTGCAATATGGTTTCTTTATATCAGACAATGTCTTTTTCTATTTAATGTGTCAATAAAGAACTTCCCCTGTTTTAAAGTGAAACGTCTCAAGTATGTGATATGTATATATATGTATACGGGGGTAGGAGGGAGCAGGGGGGGTGCTTATAGTTACCTCCATACACTGTGAGCCCATGGTGGTGCCCGGGACCTCTGTATATAGGAGCCTGGCATTAGATACCTCCATAGACATGGTGGTGTCCTCTACTGACAGGTGACATTTGTACGGTTGCAGCACCTGTCACTGCAGGACGTTGCGTTCAGCTGCCGTCTGTGGTTCTCTGTTATGTGTCAGGACCCCGCACAGCTGTCTGCGTGTCACTGAGGATGACATTATGTAATGTGGAGTAACTCCGGGGACTAGACTGTGACCCCCACCATTATATACCAAAATAAACTCAGCTGTGCCCCACATCTGACCGACGGGGGGGGAACCACAATGTGCAACGTGTGCCCAAAACAGCTGTGTCTGAGGGGCTTCACATAAGGGGTCGCTAACACCACCGTCTTGTGTCATGGCCGGAGTCCCCCAACAATGGCATATAAGTCACTGTAATGGGTTCCTGGGAGTTGTAGTCCTCCACATGGTGACAGATCTACATCTTCTGCACACTAACTGAAAAAGAAACCAAAAAGTGACATTGCCCCCCCCCCAAAAAAAAAAAAAATAGCGCAATGGGTTAGTGAGAACTAAAGATAAACACCTGCTAACAGACAAATACATCCAAAAACAGTCTAACCCCCCTCCCCGCAGCTGTTATAATACTAAAGCAGATATCATGTATTGGCAGAGCGCTCTATATTATGGTGGTCCTCCGACCCCACACCTGAGCGCCAGGACTCCGCCCTGAGCCTTCTACACATCACAGGTCACATCCAGTTCTGCCATAATGAGCGCATCTGGAAGGGATGGATTTAATGTGTGCAGACTTAAAGGGGATGGCCAGGAATAAATATTACATGTAGAGGGGGGGGCTAGAAAATGCGCAGATACTCACCTGTGCTCCCCCTACACAGTTCCTGCACCGGGCAGCCATCACTACCTCTGGTTAGTTGTACGGAGCGGACCAGCGCCATGAATAAAGGGCACAGAGATCACAAAAGTGCTGCAACCCCTTTATTCTTCTGCCTGACCCCTCCCTCCCCCATGGAGACGCTTCCACAATTTCCTATTACCTTTTGGAACTCCAGGTTGTAACTAAGTAACAAAATGTTGCAAATAACAATATGCAGAGCAGTCAGTTCCTCCTGGCAGCCAGCCAATCACAGCAGGGAATCTGAGTGGTTTGAATCTGGTTGCCACAGGGACCATCTCCATATACCCCCCCCCCCCCCATATCTCCAGTCTCATCATTACATATATAGTATATGGCACTTTAAGATTCCCCCCTCCCCCCATCATGTAACTGGCACAGGACACCCGGTTACTAAACTACAAGTCCCAGCAAACCCACAATAAACCAACAAAATCCTCATGAAATCATTTTTTTTGTTTTATTAAAAAAAATTCTCGAAGTATATAAAAAAAGAAAAAAAAAAAAAATCACAAACCGTAGGGAAAAAAAAAATCAAAACATTATAAATCGCATGCAGCAATGAATAATGCAGAAGCCGCAGAATGTGAACGGAACCCGCTACAGCAAGGGAGAGCGGCAGCAGGATTAACCCTTCCCACCCTGCAAGAAAGTAACAAGACATAGGGCTATGTACAAAGTCTCAGCCCCGGGGGGCGCAATCTCGGGGGTGCAGTCTATGCCATGGGGGAGGGGGTGCAGTCTATGCATAGGATGGGGCGCAGTCTATGCCTTTTTGGCTCGCAGAGCCTTGGGCTTGGTCGCCTTCTTCACCTTCTTGCTGGTCCGGCTGCTGGCCGCCTTCTTCGGACTCTTGCTCGGGCTCTTGGCGCTCTTTTTGGGCGCGGGTTTGGCTTTCTTGGGGCTCTTCTTGGGCGCAGGTTTCTTGGCCGCCGGCTTGGCCGCAGGGGGCGCTCTCTTGGGCACTGCCAGCCCCTCCAGCTTCTTCTTGTTGAGCCTGAAGGATCCGTTGGCGCCCTGGCCCTTGACCTGCAGCAGGGTGTCATTCTGCACCAGCGCCTTCACCGAGTACTTCAGGTAGGTGCGGCCATTCTGCTGGTCAAACCAGGGAACCTTCTTGGCCTCGCCGTAGATTTTGGCCAGGGAGCTGCCGTTCCTCTCGCCCAGTTTTCGGATGGTGTCCACCACTAGTTGGCTGTACCTGCCCGGCTGACTCTTCTTCTTCTTCCCGCCAGACTTCTTCGGTGTAGCCGCTTTGCTTCTCTTGCTGGGGGTTGCGGGTGCGACTTCTTGTTGCGCCATGTCGGACGGATTTGGTCGGATGCTGCGATCTCTGTCACGGTCACGTTCAGACTGATCCCGGCTCCGGCTCCGCCCCGTTTTATACGTAGAGAGCGGACCACGTTGAGAACAACAACAGCTCCCTGCGCCACTTCACTGCAACTTGTGTTTCTTCCCGCGCTATTCTGCGCCGTTTTCTGCCCACCTGGAAGCTCCGAGTCCGCGGACCCCGAAGCATCGCCTGCCCAGGACCCCCCTCTACACAACTGCAGGGAAAACGCCTGCGATTTAGCCGCGATTAACCCCGAAATGACCGGATTAAGCCGCGCATCCCCTGCCGATCACAGCCCTAGCGGTGGGGAGGCGCGCTATTTGGACGCGGTTTTCGGCGACTAATCGGGGGCGACCTGGGGCGATCTGTGTATGGGCTGAAAGAGGAGGATTCGGGGGACACGTCTGTATTTATTGGGGGAGTCTGGGGGCAGCGGGGCCGGAGATAGAGGGGGTGTAAAATGGTGCAAGTAACACAGAGCGCCTCTCACGTGATCCTGCAGCTGGGGGGGCCCCTGGACATGATATAGGGGGGGGCCCTGGTATATGGGGGGTGGGCTGACACCCCCTGACCTGCTGCAGGGTGACCATAGGGGGGAACTACTGAACATTGGGCTCCTGATAGTAACCAGAGGGGACATAATGTAGCAGAGCTGGAGGTGACATCACAGCCCGGGATCAGTGTCTGCAGTCCTATGTAACACTGCAAGGTGCAAGAGATGGCAAACTCAACTCTGCTACATCACTCTATGTATATACATCACTAGATATACAGTATATACATCACTATAGAGCAGGGTGACATAGCAGAGTTATAGGCAGTGTGAACTGGTACATAGATTTCCTCGCAGTCCTCAGACCAGATGTCATATCAATAAGAAGAGCTGAGAAAGTTACAAAGTATTCCAATATTCTATTATATTCTATGATTATTATTCTTCTATATTACATCACTATTATTGTTATTCTGTATTATTATTATTGTAGAATTTGTTACATTTTTACTACCCTAAGAATCCCATCACCAGATGTTCTCTGAGTTAGGCACAGTTCACACAAGTATTGGACTCTCAGGTTTTTCTCTTCAGATTTTCTGAGGACTCCAGCACAGGTGTGAACTGAGCCTTAGAGGATTTTTACTGCCTGTGACTGGCTCTGGAACAATAGGGCTGTTGTAGTCGTAGTCAGAGTTTGATTCACTGTCCTGGTGCCAAATGACAAACCCAACTATGTACTGTGACATCACTGTGTGTATTATCTCTGTACTGTGACATCACTGTGTGTATTATCCTGTACTGTGACATCACTGTGTGTATTATCTCTGTACTGTGACATCACTGTGTGTATTATCCCTGTACTGTGACATCACTGTGTGTATTATCCTGTACTGTGACATCACTGTGTGTATTATCCTGTACTGTGACATCACTGTGTGTATTATCCTGTACTGTGACATCACTGTGTGTATTATCTCTGTACTGTGACATCACTGTGTGTATTATTCCTGTACTGTGACATCACTGTGTGTATTATCTCTGTACTGTGACATCACTGTGTGTAATATCCTGTACTGTGACATCACTGTGTGTAATATCCTGTACTGTGACATCACTGTGTGTATTATCCTGTACTGTGACATCACTGTGTGTATTATCTCTGTACTGTGACATCACTGTGTGTATTATCTCTGTACTGTGACATCACTGTGTGTATTATCCCTGTACTGTGACATCACTGTGTGTATTATCCTGTACTGTGACATCACTGTGTGTATTATCCTGTACTGTGACATCACTGTGTGTATTATCTCTGTACTGTGACATCACTGTGTGTATTATCCCTGTACTGTGACATCACTGTGTGTATTATCTCTGTACTGTGACATCACTGTGTGTAATATCCTGTACTGTGACATCACTGTGTGTATTATCCTGTACTGTGACATCACTGTGTGTATTATCCTGTATTGTGACATCACTGTGTGTATTATTTCTGTACTGTGACATCACTGTGTGTATTATCTCTGTACTGTGACATCACTGTGTGTATTATCTCTGTACTGTGACATCACTGTGTGTATTATCCCTGTACTGTGACATCACTGTGTGTATTATCCTGTACTGTGACATCACTGTGTGTATTATCCTGTACTGTGACATCACTGTGTGTATTATCTCTGTACTGTGACATCACTGTGTGTATTATCCCTGTACTGTGACATCACTGTGTGTATTATCTCTGTACTGTGACATCACTGTGTGTAATATCCTGTACTGTGACATCACTGTGTGTATTATCCTGTACTGTGACATCACTGTGTGTATTATCTCTGTACTGTGACATCACTGTGTGTATTATCTCTGTACTGTGACATCACTGTGTGTATTATCCCTGTACTGTGACATCACTGTGTGTATTATCTCTGTACTGTGACATCACTGTGTGTATTATCCTGTACTGTGACATCACTGTGTGTATTATCCTGTACTGTGACATCACTGTGTGTATTATCTCTGTACTGTGACATCACTGTGTGTATTATCTCTGTACTGTGACATCACTGTGTGTATTATCTCTGTACTGTGACATCACTGTGTGTATTATCCTGTACTGTGACATCACTGTGTGTATTATCCTGTACTGTGACATCACTGTGTGTATTATCCTGTACTGTGACATCACTGTGTGTATTATCTCTGTACTGTGACATCACTGTGTGTATTATCCTGTACTGTGACATCACTGTGTGTATTATCCTGTACTGTGACATCACTGTGTGTATTATCCTGTACTGTGACATCACTGTGTGTATTATCTCTGTACTGTGACATCACTGTGTGTATTATCTCTGTACTGTGACATCACTGTGTGTATTATCCTGTACTGTGACATCACTGTGTGTATTATCCTGTACTGTGACATCACTGTGTGTATTATCCTGTACTGTGACATCACTGTGTGTATTATTCCTGTACTGTGACATCACTGTGTGTATTATCTCTGTACTGTGACATCACTGTATTATCTCTGTACTGTGACATCACTGTGTGTATTATCCTGTACTGTGACATCACTGTGTGTATTATCCTGTACTGTGACATCACTGTGTGTATTATTCCTGTACTGTGACATCACTGTGTGTAATATCCTGTACTGTGACATCACTGTGTGTATTATCCTGTACTGTGACATCACTGTGTGTATTATCCTGTACTGTGACATCACTGTGTGTATTATCCTGTACTGTGACATCACTGTGTGTATTATCTCTGTACTGTGACATCACTGTGTGTATTATCCTGTACTGTGACATCACTGTGTGTATTATTCCTGTACTGTGACATCACTGTGTGTAATATCCTGTACTGTGACATCACTGTGTTTATTATCCTGTACTGTGACATCACTGTGTGTATTATCCTGTACTGTGACATCACTGTGTGTATTATCCTGTACTGTGACATCACTGTGTGTATTATCTCTGTACTGTGACATCATTGTGTGTATTATCTCTGTACTGTGACATCACTGTGTGTATTATCTCTGTACTGTGACATCACTGTGTGTATTATCCCTGTACTGTGACATCACTGTGTATTATCCTGTACTGTGACATCACTGTGTGTATTATCTCTGTACTGTGACATCACTGTGTGTATTATCTCTGTACTGTGACATCACTGTGTGTATTATCCCTGTACTGTGACATCACTGTGTGTATTATCCTGTACTGTGACATCACTGTGTGTATTATCCTGTACTGTGACATCACTGTGTGTATTATCTCTGTACTGTGACATCACTGTGTGTATTATCCCTGTACTGTGACATCACTGTGTGTATTATCTCTGTACTGTGACATCACTGTGTGTAATATCCTGTACTGTGACATCACTGTGTGTATTATCCTGTACTGTGACATCACTGTGTGTATTATCCTGTATTGTGCCATCACTGTGTGTATTATTTCTGTACTGTGACATCACTGTGTGTATTATCCTGTATTGTGACATCACTGTGTGTATTATTTCTGTACTGTGACATCACTGTGTGTATTATCCTGTACTGTGACATCACTGTGTGTATTATCCCTGTACTGTGACATCACTGTGTGTATTATCCTGTACTGTGACATCACTGTGTGTATTATCTCTGTACTGTGACATCACTGTGTGTATTATCCTGTACTGTGACATCACTGTGTGTATTATCCTGTACTGTGACATCACTGTGTGTATTATCTCTGTACTGTGACATCACTGTGTGTATTATCTCTGTACTGTGACATCACTGTGTGTATTATCTCTGTACTGTGACATCACTGTGTGTATTATCCCTGTACTGTGACATCACTGTGTGTATTATCTCTGTACTGTGACATCACTGTGTGTATTATCCTGTACTGTGACATCACTGTGTGTATTATCCTGTACTGTGACATCACTGTGTGTATTATCTCTGTACTGTGACATCACTGTGTGTATTATCTCTGTACTGTGACATCACTGTGTGTATTATCTCTGTACTGTGACATCACTGTGTGTATTATCCTGTACTGTGACATCACTGTGTGTATTATCCTGTACTGTGACATCACTGTGTGTATTATCCTGTACTGTGACATCACTGTGTGTATTATCTCTGTACTGTGACATCACTGTGTGTATTATCCTGTACTGTGACATCACTGTGTGTATTATCCTGTACTGTGACATCACTGTGTGTATTATCCTGTACTGTGACACCACTGTGTGTATTATCCTGTACTGTGACATCACTGTGTGTATTATCCCTGTACTATGACATCACTGTGTGTATTATCCCTGTACTGTGACATCACTGTGTGTATTATCCCTGTACTGTGACATCACTGTGTGTATTATCTCTGTACTGTGACATCACTGTGTGTATTATCTCTGTACTGTGACATCACTGTGTGTATTATCTCTGTACTGTGACATCACTGTGTGTATTATCCTGTACTGTGACATCACTGTGTGTATTATCCTGTACTGTGACATCACTGTGTGTATTATCCTGTACTGTGACATCACTGTGTGTATTATCCCTGTACTGTGACATCACTGTGTGTATTATCTCTGTACTGTGACATCACTGTGTGTAATATCCTGTACTGTGACATCACTGTGTGTATTATCCTGTACTGTGACATCACTGTGTGTATTATCTCTGTACTGTGACATCACTGTGTGTATTATCTCTGTACTGTGACATCACTGTGTGTATTATCCTGTACTGTGACATCACTGTGTGTATTATCCTGTACTGTGACATCACTGTGTGTATTATCCTGTACTGTGACATCACTGTGTGTATTATCTCTGTACTGTGACATCACTGTATTATCTCTGTACTGTGACATCACTGTGTGTATTATCCTGTACTGTGACATCACTGTGTGTATTATCTCTGTACTGTGACATCACTGTATTATCTCTGTACTGTGACATCACTGTGTGTATTATCCTGTACTGTGACATCACTGTGTGTATTATCCTGTACTGTGACATCACTGTGTGTATTATTCCTGTACTGTGACATCACTGTGTGTAATATCCTGTACTGTGACATCACTGTGTGTATTATCCTGTACTGTGACATCACTGTGTGTATTATCCTGTACTGTGACATCACTGTGTGTATTATCCTGTACTGTGACATCACTGTGTGTATTATCTCTGTACTGTGACATCACTGTGTGTATTATCCTGTACTGTGACATCACTGTGTGTATTATTCCTGTACTGTGACATCACTGTGTGTAATATCCTGTACTGTGACATCACTGTGTTTATTATCCTGTACTGTGACATCACTGTGTGTATTATCCTGTACTGTGACATCACTGTGTGTATTATCCTGTACTGTGACATCACTGTGTGTATTATCTCTGTACTGTGACATCATTGTGTGTATTATCTCTGTACTGTGACATCACTGTGTGTATTATCTCTGTACTGTGACATCACTGTGTGTATTATCCCTGTACTGTGACATCACTGTGTATTATCCTGTACTGTGACATCACTGTGTGTATTATCTCTGTACTGTGACATCACTGTGTGTATTATCCTGTACTGTGACATCACTGTGTGTATTATCTCTGTACTGTGACATCACTGTGTGTATTATCCTGTACTGTGACATCACTGTGTGTATTATCCTGTACTGTGACATCACTGTGTGTATTATCCTGTACTGTGACATCACTGTGTGTATTATCTCTGTACTGTGACATCACTGTGTGTATTATCCCTGTACTGTGACATCACTGTGTGTATTATCCTGTACTGTGACATCACTGTGTGTATTATCCTGTACTGTGACATCACTGTGTGTATTATCTCTGTACTGTGACATCACTATGTGTATTATCTCTGTACTGTGACATCACTGTGTGTATTATCCTGTACTGTGACATCACTGTGTGTATTATCCCTGTACTGTGACATCACTGTGTGTATTATCCTGTACTGTGACATCACTGTGTGTATTATCTCTGTACTGACATCACTGTGTGTATTATCCCTGTACTGTGACATCACTGTGTGTATTATCCCTGTACTGTGACATCACTGTGTGTATTATCTCTGTACTGTGACATCACTGTGTGTATTATCCTGTACTGTGACATCACTGTGTGTATTATCCTGTACTGTGACATCACTGTGTGTATTATCCTGTACTGTGACATCACTGTGTGTATTATCCTGTACTGTGACATCACTGTGTGTATTATCTCTGTACTGTGACATCACTATGTGTATTATCTCTGTACTGTGACATCACTGTGTGTATTATCCTGTACTGTGACATCACTGTGTGTATTATCTCTGTACTGTGACATCACTGTGTGTATTATCCTGTACTGTGACATCACTGTGTGTATTATCCTGTACTGTGACATCACTGTGTGTATTATCTCTGTACTGTGACATCACTGTGTGTATTATCCTGTACTGTGACATCACTGTGTGTATTATCCTGTACTGTGTCATCACTGTGTGTATTATCCTGTACTGTGACATCACTGTGTGTATTATCTCTGTACTGTGACATCACTGTGTGTATTATCCTGTACTGTGACATCACTGTGTGTATTATCCCTGTACTGTGACATCACTGTGTGTATTATCCCTGTACTGTGACATCACTGTGTGTATTATCTCTGTACTGTGACATCACTGTGTGTATTATCCCTGTACTGTGACATCACTCTGTGTATTATCCTGTACTGTGACATCACTGTGTGTATTATCCTGTACTGTGACATCACTGTGTGTATTATCTCTGTACTGTGACATCACTGTGTGTATTATCTCTGTACTGTGACATCACTGTGTGTATTATCTCTGTACTGTGACATCACTGTGTGTATTATCTCTGTACTGTGACATCACTGTGTGTATTATCTCTGTACTGTGACATCACTGTGTGTATTATCCTGTACTGTGACATCACTGTGTGTATTATCTCTGTACTGTGACATCACTGTGTGTATTATCTCTGTACTGTGACATCACTGTGTGTATTATCTCTGTACTGTGACATCACTTTGTGTATTATCTCTGTACTGTGACATCACTGTGTGTATTATCTCTGTACTGTGACATCACTTTGTGTATTATCCTGTACTGTGACATCACTGTGTGTATTATCCTGTACTGTGACATCACTGTGTGTACTACCTCTGTACTGTGACATCACTGTGTGTATTATCCCTGTACTGTGACATCACTGTGTGTATTATCCTGTACTGTGACATCACTGTGTGTATTATCTCTGTACTGTGACATCACTGTGTATTATCCTGTACTGTGCCATCACTGTGTGTATTATCTCTGTACTGTGACATCACTGTGTATTATCCCTGTACTGTGCCATCACTGTGTGTATTATCCTGTACTGTGACATCACTGTGTGTATTATCCCTGTACTGTGACATCACTGTGTGTATTATCTCTGTACTGTGACATCACTGTGTGTATTATCCTGTACTGTGACATCACTGTGTGTATTATCTCTGTACTGTGACATCACTGTGTGTATTATCCCTGTACTGTGACATCACTGTGTGTATTATCCATGTACTGTGACATCACTGTGTGTATTATCCTGTACTGTGACATCACTGTGTGTATTATCCTGTACTGTGACATCACTGTGTGTATTATCCATGTACTGTGACATCACTGTGTGTATTATCTCTGTATTGTGACATCACTGTGTGTATTATACTGTACTGTGACATCACTGTGTGTATTATCTCTGTACTGTGACATCACTTTGTGTATTATCTCTGTACTGTGACATCACTGTGTGTATTATCTCTGTACTGTGACATCACTGTGTGTATTATCTCTGTACTGTGACATCACTGTGTGTATTATCCTGTACTGTGACATCACTGTGTGTATTATCTCTGTACTGTGAAATCACTGTGTGTATTATCCCTGTACTGTGACATCACTTTGTGTATTATCCTGTACTGTGACATCACTGTGTGTATTATCTCTGTACTGTGACATCACTGTGTGTATTATCCCTGTACTGTGACATCACTTTGTGTATTATCCTGTACTGTGACATCACTGTGTGTATTATCTCTGTACTGTGACATCACTGTGTGTATTATCTCTGTACTGTGACATCACTGTGTGTATTATCTCTGTACTGTGACATCACTGTGTGTATTATCCTGTACTGTGACATCACTGTGTGTATTATCTCTGTACTGTGACATCACTGTGTGTATTATCTCTGTACTGTGACATCACTGTGTGTATTATCTCTGTACTGTGACATCACTTTGTGTATTATCTCTGTACTGTGACATCACTGTGTGTATTATCTCTGTACTGTGACATCACTTTGTGTATTATCCTGTACTGTGACATCACTGTGTGTATTATCCTGTACTGTGACATCACTGTGTGTACTACCTCTGTACTGTGACATCACTGTGTGTATTATCCCTGTACTGTGACATCACTGTGTGTATTATCCTGTACTGTGACATCACTGTGTGTATTATCTCTGTACTGTGACATCACTGTGTATTATCCTGTACTGTGCCATCACTGTGTGTATTATCTCTGTACTGTGACATCACTGTGTATTATCCCTGTACTGTGCCATCACTGTGTGTATTATCCTGTACTGTGACATCACTGTGTGTATTATCCCTGTACTGTGACATCACTGTGTGTATTATCTCTGTACTGTGACATCACTGTGTGTATTATCCTGTACTGTGACATCACTGTGTGTATTATCTCTGTACTGTGACATCACTGTGTGTATTATCCCTGTACTGTGACATCACTGTGTGTATTATCCATGTACTGTGACATCACTGTGTGTATTATCCTGTACTGTGACATCACTGTGTGTATTATCCTGTACTGTGACATCACTGTGTGTATTATCCTGTACTGTGACATCACTGTGTGTATTATCCCTGTACTGTGACATCACTGTGTGTATTATCCATGTACTGTGACATCACTGTGTGTATTATCCTGTACTGTGACATCACTGTGTGTATTATCCTGTACTGTGACATCACTGTGTGTATTATCCATGTACTGTGACATCACTGTGTGTATTATCTCTGTATTGTGACATCACTGTGTGTATTATCCTGTACTGTGACATCACTGTGTGTATTGTCTCTGTACTGTGACATCACTGTGTGTATTATCTCTGTACTGTGACATCACTTTGTGTATTATCTCTGTACTGTGACATCACTGTGTGTATTATCTCTGTACTGTGACATCACTGTGTGTATTATCTCTGTACTGTGACATCACTGTGTGTATTATCCTGTACTGTGACATCACTGTGTGTATTATCTCTGTACTGTGACATCACTGTGTGTATTATCCCTGTACTGTGACATCACTTTGTGTATTATCCTGTACTGTGACATCACTGTGTGTATTATCCCTGTACTGTGACATCACTGTATGTATTATCCCTGTACTGTGACATCACTTTGTGTATTATCCTGTACTGTGACATCACTGTGTGTATTATCTCTGTACTGTGACATCACTGTGTGTATTATCTCTGTACTGTGACATCACTGTGTGTATTATCTCTGTACTGTGACATCACTGTGTGTATTATCCTGTACTGTGACATCACTGTGTGTATTATCCCTGTACTGTGACATCACTGTGTGTATTATCCTGTACTGTGACATCACTGTGTGTACTACCTCTGTACTGTGACATCACTGTGTGTATTATCCTGTACTGTGACATCACTGTGTGTATTATCCTGTACTGTGACATCACTGTGTGTAGGTAACGAACAGGTAATGAGCCCAGTTTACTGCAGTGCCGGGGGCTGCCTGAGGATGGAGAGGAGCCGCCTCCTCCACAGTCCATCTTTTATCAGTAGTGAAGCTAGCAATTGCTGCCTTTACTACTGCACCCAAGCAATGGCCGCCTCCTGCCCGGGCCCCTGCTGCCTCCCGGCACTTGCATAGTGACAGCAGGAGAAACTTCTATTTCCTACCTGCTGTCCCCAGACCCTGTGTCGGCATCTACACTAGTAGATTGAAGGACCTGAGACATGACATCATCAAGGTCCTTTAATCTACTAACATAGACTCTCTGTCTTTTGTGGGCGGAGCATCCCGGATTGTACAGGTCAGTGTAGAATGGGGGGAACGGGTTATAGGCTGTGAGGAAGAGGGGTACATGGGTGTGTGTGAGAAAGTCTGCACCCACATTCCCCCATACACAGCCTGCACCCCCCCCCATGTCAGCAAGAGGAGGGAATGAGTGGTGCAGGCGGTGTTTTAGCAAGAATGTGGCGGAATGAGGGGTTCCCCGCTCCATATCACCCTCTTGCTCGCACACAGTTTGCACCCCCATACCCCCTCTTGTTTATACATACCCTGCACCCCACGTCACCCTCTTGTTCACATACCGCCTGCACGCTCACATACCCCTCTTGGGGGGGGGGGGGCACATGTCAAAAGTTCGCCGCGGGCCCCGCCATTCCTATTTATGCCACTGATGGCAACATATGTGTGTGCTGTTACAATGTAACATATAAGTGAAACAGCGTAGCACCACCCGCCTATAACACCGCCATATCCATCTACGGAAATATTCCTTCAAGGTAATGTCACCAGCACGCAGTATAGTGAAGCCACACATACAGTATATCAAGAAGGAGCTACCATTGCTCCAAGTACTGAGCGGACACCCCCTGATTGCTGCAAAGTACTGAGCGGACACCCCCTGATTGCTGCAAAGTACTGAGCGAACACCCCCTGATTGCTGCAAAGTACTGAGCGGACACCCCCTGATTGCTGCAAAGTACTGAGCGGACACCCCCTGATTGCTGCAAAGTACTGAGCGGACACCCCCTGATTGCTGCAAAGTACTAAGAGGACACCCCCTGATTGCTCCAAAGTACTGAGCGGACACCCCCTGATTGCTGCAAAGTACTGAGCGAACACCCCCTGATTGCTGCAAAGTACTGAGCGGACACCCCCTGATTGCTGCAAAGTACTAAGCGGACACCCCCTGATTGCTGCAAAGTACTGAGCGGACACCCCCTGATTGCTGCAAAGTACTGAGCGGACACCCCCTGATTGCTGCAAAGTACTGAGCGGACACCCCCTGATTGCTGCAAAGTACTGAGCGAACACCCCCTGATTGCTGCAAAGTACTGAGCGGACACCCCCTGATTGCTGCAAAGTACTGAGCGGACACCCCCTGATTGCTCCAAAGTACTAAGAGGACACCCCCTGATTGCTGCAAAGTACTGAGCGGACACCCCCTGATTGCTCCAAAGTACTAAGAGGACACCCCCTGATTGCTGCAAAGTACTGAGCGGACACCCCCTGATTGCTGCAAAGTACTGAGCGGACACCCCCTGATTGCTCCAAGTACTGAGCGGACACCCCCTGATTGCTGCAAAGTACTGAGCGGACACCCCCTGATTGCTGCAAAGTACTAAGAGGACACCCCCTGATTGCTCCAAAGTACTAAGAGGACACCCCCTGATTGCTGCAAAGTACTGAGCGGACACCCCCTGATTGCTGCAAAGTACTGAGCGGACACCCCCTGATTGCTGCAAAGTACTGAGCGGACACCCCCTGATTGCTCCAAAGTACTGAGCGGACACCCCCTGATTGCTCCAAAGTACTAAGAGGACACCCCCTGATTGCTGCAAAGTACTGAGCGGACACCCCCTGATTGCTGCAAAGTACTGAGCGGACACCCCCTGATTGCTGCAAAGTACTGAGCGGACACCCCCTGATTGCTGCAAAGTACTGAGCGGACACCCCCTGATTGCTGCAAAGTACTGAGCGGACACCCCCTGATTGCTGCAAAGTACTGAGCGGACACCCCCTGATTGCTGCAAAGTACTAAGAGGACACCCCCTGATTGCTGCAAAGTACTAAGAGGACACCCCCTGATTGCTCCAAAGTACTAAGAGGACACCCCCTGATTGCTCCAAAGTACTAAGAGGACACCCCCTGATTGCTCCAAAGTACTAAGAGGACACCCCCTGATTGCTGCAAAGTACTGAGCGAACACCCCCTGATTGCTGCAAAGTACTGAGCGGACACCCCCTGATTGCTGCAAAGTACTGAGCGGACACCCCCTGATTGCTGCAAAGTACTGAGCGGACACCCCCTGATTGCTGCAAAGTACTGAGCGGACACCCCCTGATTGCTCCAAAGTACTAAGAGGACACCCCCTGATTGCTGCAAAGTACTAAGAGGACACCCCCTGATTGCTGCAAAGTACTGAGCGGACACCCCCTGATTGCTCCTAAGGTTTCATGTACATAGCAACACAATCAGCCATATCTCAGTAATGTAAGAACTACTGATAAGGGATAACATGACACTAACCCATCTATATGCAGTCTGCTGACACTCCCTTTAAGGATAACAACCCTCTTGTGGTGTGACCGCCCTCTTGTGGTCCGCCTGCAGATGTACAGTATTACTAGTATTGGGGGGGAGGGGGATGGGGGGGGGGGTAGTGTGTTGCCCTATGAGGAGTCCCAGCTCCTGTTATACATATCTGGCAGCTATATAGATATATACTCCCCCTCCCCTATATATATACCCCAATAACTTTATTACCTGCCCTTAAAATCACCACAAAGGGTTAAGCAACACTTTCTCTTTACTGCAGCATCAAAATAAATAAATGAGACAAAAAACAAGAAAAATAAATAAAAATGTGCAAAATAAAGAGCAAAATATACAAAGAAAATGGGAATGAACCAAGTCCTGTCAGCAGGGGCGTCATGTCCTGTCAGCAGGGGGGTCATGTCCTGTCCGTGAGGCCCCGCCCCCCGCGGCCAGGGTGACTGCTACTCTGCGGTCAATCCTAGAGCGCAGATGGATTTGAAGTTGCGCGCAGCTGCCGGCGGGCGGAGGGGGCGCTATGACGCCTTCTTAGATTTGTGCACCTTGGGCAGGCTGGGCTTGGCCGGCTTCTTCTTCACCTTCTTGCCCCCTCCCTTCTTGCTGCTCTTCTTGGGCGGCTCCTTCTTCGGTTTGGCCTTCTTCGGGCTCTTCTTGCTGCCGGGACTTGCGCTCCTCCTGGCCGGGGGTTTGGGGGCCGGGCTCGGCTTCTTCTCGGGGGGCACCTCCAGCTTCTTCTTGTTGAGCCTGAAGGATCCGTTGGCGCCCTGGCCCTTGACCTGCAGCAGGGTGTCATTCTGCACCAGCGCCTTCACCGAGTACTTCAGGTAGGTGCGGCCATTCTGCTGGTCAAACCAGGGAACCTTCTTGGCCTCGCCGTAGATTTTGGCCAGGGAGGAGCCGTTCCTCTCGCCCAGTTTTCGGATGGTGTCCACCACTAGTTGGCTGTACCTGCCCGGCTGGTTCTTCTTCTTCTTGCCCCTCTTGGTTGCCCCCTTGCCCCGGCTCCTGGAGCTCCTCTCCGCCTCCTCGTCCTCCTCGGAGCTGGGCACGGTCTCCTCCAGCTCGGCCACCATGTTGCCGGCACTATGCTCTGCGCTCTGCTGCTCCAGCCTCCTCCGCTCTGCTGCTCTTGTACTGGCTGAGCGGACCACGTTGAGAACAGCCTCCGCCTGTCTCTGCTGTAACTTGTGTTTCTTCTCTCACCTTTGCTGCCCCCTCCCCCCGCCCCTGGAGCCCCCCCAGTACTGGGGACCCCCAATTCCTGCAGTGCAGACGCCTCTCCTTACACCCCCTCCCGCCCCCCCTCTACAACCCCCCCTGAGACCACCCATAGGCAGAAAGTAAAAGCAGCTCCCAGTGTCTGCCCTGTGCACGGGGGTGGGGGGCCCTTCTCTGCAGGTCTGTAGCTCAGTCACACCAAGGTTTTAGGGTGATCCAAGGCAGGGGTGCAGAGAGAACCCCCTCTAGATGGCGCCTGCTCCCCCCGCAGGGGGGTCGTTACTAGGGGGCAATTACATTAAAAGGTTTCATTTCTTGGAACTAACACAGTGTGCGCCATCTAGTGGTGGAATTAGGAAAGCGCAGATCATCAAACATCAGGCTGAGGGAACGCCTCGACCAAATATCCTGCACCCCATTATTGTCCTGCCAGGTAATGGGGGAGTCAGTGCACCAGGTGTTACCTATGGAAGTTACAATACAAGGATTGGACTGTGTGGTCTGAGCTGTCGTATCTTCTAAATCTCCAAGGCTCGCCCCTAAAAACCTTAATATTATGTAGCCAAGGTGAGCCGATACCCACAAGGCCCCATCATAGCCAGCGTCACCACAATGCAGAAATCTAAAGCAAGCAGTGATGTCACAGTACAGGGACAATACACACAGTGATGTCATGGTGCACAGTATTATCCGCCATAGTGGCCTCTGCACACAGTATTATGTCCCATAGTGGCTCCTGCACACAGTATTATCCCCCATAGTGGCCCCTGCACCCGGTATTATCCCCCATAGTGGCCCCAGTACACTGTATTATCCCCCATAGTGGCCCCTGCACACAGTATTATCCCCCATAGTGGCCCCTGCACACAGTATTATACCCCATAGTGGCTCCTGCACACAGTAGTATGTCCCATAGTGGCCCCTGCACACAGTATTATGTCCCATAGTGGCCCCTGCACACAGTAGTATGTCCCATAGTGGCTCCTGCACACAGTATTATGTCCCATAGTGGCCCCTGCACACAGTATTATGCCCCATAGTGGCCCCTGCACACAGTATTATCCCCCATAGTGGCCCCTGCACCCGGTATTATCCCCCATAGTGGCCCCAGTACACAGTATTATCCCCCATAGTGGCCCCTGCACACAGTATTATCCCCCATAATGACCCCTGTACACAGTATTATGTCCCATAGTGGCCCCTGCACACAGTATTATGTCCCATAGTGGCCCCTGCACACAGTAGTATGTCCCATAGTGGCTCCTGCACACAGTATTATGTCCCATAGTGGCCCCTGCACACAGTATTATGCCCCATAGTGGCCCCTGCACACAGTATTATCCCCCATAGTGGCCCCTGCACCCGGTATTATCCCCCATAGTGGCCCCAGTACACAGTATTATCCCCCATAGTGGCCCCTGCACACAGTATTATCCCCCATAGTGACCCCTGTACACAGTATTATGTCCCATAGTGGCCCCTGCACACAGTATTATACCTCATAGTGGCTCCTGCACACAGTAGTATGTCCCATAGTGGCCCCTGCACACAGTATTATACCCCATAGTGGCTCCTGCACACAGTATTATGCCCCATAGTGGCCCCTGCACACAGTATTATACCCCATAGTGGCCCCTGCACACAGTATTATGTCCCATAGTGGCCCCTGCACACAGTATTATGTCCCATAGTGGCTCCTGCACACAGTAGTATGTCCCACTGTGGACACCCCTAAACAATTATTATACTCTATATCTCTTTTCAGACCCCAGAGTATAATAATCAGAGACCCAGGGGGAGGGAAAAAAAAAAAAAAAAAACCACTGTTACTCACCTATCTCCCGTCTCCGCTGTAGTCCATCTTCTATGACATCTGACATCACATGACCTGGGACGCAGGCCGGGGTCATATGACGTCAGACAACTAGGCCTGAAGCCTGCCCGGATTGTGGAGAGGTAAGTAAGTGTTTTTTGTGTCTTACCTCTCTCGGGCCTCCGATCATTATACTTGGGGGTCTGAAAAGACCCCCGAATATAATGATAGTCTTTGTAGGGCCCGCGGTGTCACTTACCAATCCCAGCCCTGCCAGGATCGGTAAGTAAATAGGGCCAGTTACCGGTTGGAGTTACTCCAGCTGGTAACGGCCTATTAAAAAATAAATAAATCACACAAACGTTAGCGGCTGTCACCGGCCCCCTAATGTCCCGGGCTCTGTGGCTGCTGCCTCTGCGCTAGTTACACCCCTGCACAGGGGCTTGTGTTGTCCTGCACCAATGCCGACTACCAGAGGACATTCTCTAGATGAAGGCTGTACCTCTATATTTATTCACACTTCATCTAAATTTCCCGCTGGAACGTCTTGGCCCGGTCTCGTATTGTTCTCCTCCAGATGTGCTGACTCCATAGACCTTATGTCTCTATGATCTCCACCACCAGCAGATCCCGATCCAATTCAATGGGGGAGACCACGACACCCACTCACTGCTCACCTATGTTATGGACCTAAAGAGCAGCGCCTATAGATCATTCATCCTATCCTAAATCATGCACCAGGGGTAAGGGTGCCTATTTAGGGGTACAATATATAAGGCGGAAGATGGCCCCCATTAGGTGGATACTACCTGGTCCTAGCAGGGAGGCATCTGCCGTGACTTGGACGATCTTGTAGAGTTATAAAGAAAAAAAGGGGGGTTATCATTAGGTCCGGGAAGTCTCAGAATATAGGGCAAGTCTCACCCGACCCTGCCATGGTGCATGAGGCCCACACTAAGTGAATTAACACCAGATTAGTGGAGACCCAACGCCCCTGCTGATCAGCTGTTTGATGAGGCTGCAGCACTCTTGCTTCAATGCCCAGTGATGTCTTATTCATTGGTCACATGACAGCTCAGTGCCAGGCAAAGGAATAGGACTGAGCTGCACTAGCAAGCACAGCCACTATACAAGGTGCTTAGTATTGCAGCTCAATTCACTTTGTGAGTGATGCCTATGAGATTACCAAGCAGCCCATCTACTTGGGTAGGGGGTGCTGGAAGTTGGACCACCATAGTTATTGATGACCTATCCTGAGGGGTTGTCCAGGCCTATGACATCGATCACTGCAGCCTCGTCACCACTTCCCTAGCACAGTGCCACACATTGTATAGTGGTAATGTTTGGCATTGCAGGACAATTCTTCTGGTTTAGTAGACATGTGTCCGCCACTAGGGGGAGCTCAAAGCATCTGTATTGAACAAGAAGGTGCATAGACCTGTGTGCAGCGAGTGCCACCTAGTGGTGGACACATACAGTGTAAGTAGTTCAGTTCTGCATGTACGTGCCGCAGCAGTGAAAGCCTTGTTGAAATGATGAGCGACCAGAGGACAGCGAAGAGGTGCGATGCTCTGCAGCATGAACATTCAGTAGATTCCACAATTTATTGCAGCTTTGGCTGTGAGTAGAGTAGAAGCCGCAGATGTGATACTGTAAGTGATGGACAGAGGACAGACACACACCACCATCTTTTCTTGTTAAGTTTATTGGCATCATTTTCATCTTTACAGAAGAACCCAGCCTACACCAGAGAATGTAGACTGCATGGAAGAGAAAAACAAATAAAAAAAAAAAATCAAGTAAAAATAGAAATAAAACACAAAAAAAAGAAGGTGCTAGATGGGAGCAAAGCTACAAACTCAAGAAAACAGAGACATCAGGGTAGCTAAACTGCCAAGGAGGTTTTATATCAACAAGATTCGGATCCGCTGCGCGGGGGAGGGGCTGAGGGAGAGGGGAGGGGCTTCTAACACTACACGTTACCTGCCGGTGGAGGGAATGAAACATATATATATTACACCCCAGATTGGGAATAGCACCCAAACTCTACAAGATATTTGGGGAAATCTACTCCCCCAGATCTGAGCATCGCAAAGTGTCCCCTGCAGACATGGTAAGATTATATAAAAAGAGGAGAAAGAAAGGCTAAGATGACGTCATAATACCTGCACTTAACCATAAAGTCCAATATTCACATCATCGTTACAGACCCAACTGCGGTCACGGAGCTATACACAAGCCTGGGTGGTGAAATGTACAAGTAGCAGTCTGACAAAACTGTACCCACTGACTACAGCAGAGGCGGAGTCAACATCCAGCCTATCAACTGCATGCCCGGATCCTCAGGGGCGGTCTCTAGCTCGCACTGAAACCGTATTGGCTGACTATTGATGCCGCTGCCCCCGCTGTGCGTAGCAAGATGAAGAACACCAGAACTCGCTCCTACAAAAGCCGTGTCTTAACGTTCGCAACGTGTAAGGAGGCGTCCGAATATCCTTTACCTGCGCTTCAATACTTAAATCAAAAGAAACAAATAATATTCTTACACTAAATTTATACATTTAATCGGTTGCATATATTAACATGTACTATAAGATTCTGACTTTCTGCTCTAAGGAAGCATTACATAATAAATGGATTCTGTAAAAAGTTCGGATTAGTTAAAAGTAATAAGCGATAAACAGATACGAGACTCAGAGACTGAGCGGGCGCTGGCAAGGGAGGACAGGATAGGCGGCCTTCCTGGCGAGAGCCTTCGGTGGGACGCGCAACAATTAAAAGGTTTTATTTAGCGTCAGGTCGTATAGAGGTTAATTATACACACAAAAAAGGAAAAAAAAAACCTGTAAAAAGAACAAACAGAAAAAAAACAATCCGTCTCTCCACAAGACACAGAAATTAAGTTACGCTCAAACAAAACAGTATCGGATAGATCTCGCGTTAACCGCTTGGCGCCCCCGAAGAGGCCCGCAACACCGTTTGTTGCAGGCCGCTTGGCAAGGCGAGGGGTTAAGCCGGCATGGGCACGTTAAGTCCACAGGGTGGGAGGGGGTGGGGTGATGATGATGATGACGACGACGTGTTTTGCTTATAATACAGGTGTCTGTTTCCGCTTGGACCGGTGCCTGGGAGCTGGAGAGGGTGCAGGCGATTAATATTTATCCTTTACACTCTGGGCAGGAGGGGGGGAGGGGCTCGTGTTCGAAGGCCTAAGTGTGATATCTGTTAGTGAAGGACTCCGGGTTCACCTTCTCCTCTCAGCAGCTGCAGCTCTCCGCAGACGCCTTGGCCCGGTCGTTCTTGTCCAGTTTAATGGGCTCTGGAAATTCGTTGTACAGCTCGACCTCTGTTTCCTGGAAGGGAGGATGGAAGGGTTAAATGACGGAACATGACGGCGACCGGTCATCACCACTAGAGGGCGCTCACTGCATTCAGGAGTCTCAGATTTGGATAGAACTCAATTCAACCTGAATTTTCCAAAACTCTCAGATTTGCTACTGATGAAACTCCATTATACTCTGGGGCGTCCTCTTACCCTAGAATCCGGGATAGGGAACGTACGGCTCTCCAGCTGTTGCAAGACTACAACTCCCAGCATGCATACTTGCTCTGCTGTTCTTGGGACTCCCATGGAAGTGAATGGAGCATGCTGGGAGTTGTAGTTTCACAGCAGCAGGAGAGCCGAAGGTTCCTACCCCTACCCTAGACTATAAGGGGAGGAGAGTAATAATAGTTATATTCACGTCTCCTGGGCATCCTTGTGACATCTATCAGTCCCCCAGTATTTTCTTCAGGCCTCTGACTGACATCATGCACCCCGTGATCAGAGGCCTATAATTGGGCCTCAGGGGTCACATGGGGCATGACGCCCAGTCACAGGCCTAAGTGGTGGCCCCAGAGGATGCAGGAGAGCACCGGACGCTGCCAGCTTGCCCAGGGTTTATTATTATTTCCATGTGGTACCCTCTGTCTCCTCACTTCCTTCCTCATACCGCTATACTGCCCCCTACTGCACAGTCTCTGCTCCTTCCTGACAAGCAGGACAGAACGCCATTTCTATTGTCCGGCGGTGACCACCGTGTCCCGGCTCAGTAGGTGGACGTGCACATTACTAGACCCGAGCGCCGCCATTCATCCGTTACCTGTTTAAGTGCGTTCCGTGCAATTGTCTGAAAAGCCTGCTCCACGTTTATCGCCTCCTTAGCGCTGGTTTCGAAGTAAGGGATGTTATTTTTGCTATGACACCAAACCTGTGCCCGCTTTGTGGTGACCTGTGGAATATACAGAGAGAAGGATGATAGGACGGGAGACACGATGGGGGTTGTGCATTACAGTGTGTACTATATATATTATAGGTGCACTACTATCACCCCCGCCACAAGGGGGAGCCTCTTACTTGTCTGTTTTCAAGGTCTATCTTGTTTCCCAGCACAACAAATGGAAAGTTTTCAGGATCGCGAGGACTGGCCTGGATGAGGAATTCATCTCTCCAACTATCCAGGGTTTTAAAAGTGTTAGGAGCGGTGACATCGAAGACCAGGACGCAGCAGTCGGCCCCTCGATAGAAGGCCACCCCGAGAGACTGGAACCGCTCCTGGCCGGCCGTGTCCCATATCTGCAAGACAAACATTTACGGGATGTGGATACTGACGCGGGATATTCTACCTCGTATTCCTCCATAGGCGGCTGTCTGTCGAGTTGCTGACTTATGTCGGCTCTGCCTATATTTACCCCAAGATCAATAGCCGACACTCAATGGAGCAAAACCGCCGATGGCAGCAGAAGACGGCGGCGACGGCGACTCTCTGCTCAGTCACCGTCATGTGACTCGTCTTTTCTTTAGGAACAGTTTCCATAGAGACAAGCACAATACTCGATTACAGAAAACGTACAGAAGTCAATCTCGCATGAGAGTATTTTAGGAATTAGCAAAAATACATCTCATCAGGATGCATGAAAGGAGAAGCGGCGCCAGATGGGCAGAGGAGGCGGCGCAGGGGCGAATGACTTGTTACCGGCTCAGGCACTGAAGTGACTGGGAACCGACCGCCGTATACCGGAGCCTTGTACAAAGCCGAGTCAGTGTAGAAAATGGAGCGACATGGACAAGATCAACTGATACTGATGACCTTTAATAGGAGACTGGTGAGAGTCCTGGGGGTCGGGATCCCACCAATTTGCCACTTCTTCAACCAGCTGTCCTCATGCAAGCGGTGCCGCTTCTTCCCTGGACTACCAAGCACTGTCCATTGTATAGTGGCAGTCATGTGGCACAGTAGCCGCTCAGTCCCATTTGAGTGAATGGGGCTCAGCTGCAATCTTCTTCTGCAATGCCTCTAAGAATGTCAGGCCCCACCAGCTGGACACAGGCAGCGATATACCTATATATACATATATATATATATATATATACACACACACACAGTCCTATGAAAAAGTTTGGGCACCCCTATTAATCTTAATCATTTTTAGTTCTAAATATTTTGGTGTTTGCAGCAGCCATTTCAGTTTGATATATCTAATAACTGATGGACACAGTAATATTTCAGGATTGAAATGAGGTTTATTGTACTAACAGAAAATGCGCAATATGCATTAAACCAAAATTTGACCGGTGCAAAAATATGGGCACCTCAACAGAAAAGTGACATTAATATTTAGTAGATCCTCCTTTTGCAAAGATAACAGCCTCTAGTCGCTTCCTGTAGCTTTTAATCAGTTCCTGGATCCCGGATGAAGGTATTTTGGACCATTTCTTTCTACAAAACAATTCAAGTTCAGTTAAGTTTGATGGTCGCCGAGCATGGACAGCCCGCTCTCAAATGATCTGAAAACAAAGATTGTTCAACATAGTTGTTCAGGGGAAGGATACAAAACGTTGTCTCAGAGATTTAACCTGTCAGTTTCCACTGTGAGGAACATAGTAAGGAGATGGAAGACCACAGGGACAGTTCTTGTTAAGCCCAGAAGTGGCAGGCCAAGAAAAATATCAGAAAGGCAGAGAAGAAGAAGAATGGTGAGAACAGTCAAGGACAATCCACAGACCACCTCCAAAGAGCTGCAGCATCATCTTTCTGCAGATGGTGTCACTGTGCATCGGTCAACTATACAGCGCACTTTGCACAATCAGAAGCTGTATGGGAGAGTGATGAGAAAGAAGCCGTTTCTGCACGTACGCCACAAATAGAGTTGCCTGAGGTATGAAAAAGCACATTTGGACAAGGCAGCTTCATTTTGGAAACAAAAATTGAGTTGTTTGGTTATAAAAAAAAGGCGTTATGCATGGCGTCCAAAAAGAAACAGCATTCCAAGAAAAACACATGCTACCCACTGTAAAATTTGGTGGAGGTTCCATCATGCTTTGGGGCTGTGTGGCCAATGCCGGCATCGGGAATCTTGTTAAAGTTGAGGGTCGCATGGATTCCACTCAGTATCAGCAGATTCTTGAGAATAATGTTCAAGAATCAGTGACGAAGTTGAAGTTACGCCGGGGATGGATATTTCAGCAAGACAATGATCCAAAACACCGCTCCAAATCCTCAGGCGTTCATGCAGAGGAACAATTACAATGTTCTGGAATGGCCATCCCAGTCCCCAGACCTGAATATCATTGAACATCTGTGGGATGATTTGAAGCGGGCTGTCCATGCTCGGCGACCATCTAACTTAACTGGACTTGAATGGTTTGTCCAAAATACCTTTATCCAGGATCCAGGAACTGATTAAAAGCTACAGGAAGCGACTAGAGGCTGTTATCTTTGCAAAAGGAGGATCTACTAAATATTAATGTCACTTTTCTGTTGAGGTGCCCATACTTTTGCACCGGTCAAATTTTGGTTTAATGCATATTGCACATTTTCTGTTAGTACAATAAACCTCATTTCAATCCTGAAATATTACTGTGTCCATCAGTTATTAGATATATCAAACTGAAATGGCTGCTGCAAATACCAAAATATTTAGAACTAAAAATGATTAAGATTAATAGGGGTGCCCAAACTTTTTCATAGGACTATATATATAATATATATATATATATATATATATATATATATATATATATATATATATATACACCAATATAGTGTCTCATCTGTTTTCCCTTTAAAAATCGGTTTATTTCGGACCAAAATCTGAAGCGGTGTATTAAGTAAAGGCTCCTACCTGCATTGTGACCAACCGGTCGTCCACCATCACCTCCTTGGTCAGAAAGTCCGCCCCGATTGTGGCCTTGTACTGATTAGTGAACTTCTTGTTGACATACTGGTTCATGAGCGAAGTCTTCCCGACCCTAAACAGAAGCGGAGAGTCAGTGAACATCTATGGGATGTGGCCGAGGCTGCAACAACAACGTTCATAGCTAAAGAAATTTGCAAAAAGTTCTTGACATTTGCCCATGGGTCCGGCACATCTCAGCCCTCCAGGGCTCTCTAGGAGACATTGCACATTACGATTAACCCCATCAGTACACGTCGCTGTTCTTACCCAGAATCCCCCAGGATGATAACCTTCAGGAGCACTTTCTTCCTGGACGTCATCTTTCCGAAAAAGAACTGTATGGAAGGAAAGGAAAGAGATTACTCAGGAGTGACAGGAGGAGGATGAGCCACTGCTACACAAGGAGGGATGTCCGCACTATAAGGGGTAAGAGCACTGGGACCCGCTGCAATCTTATAAAGGGGGTAGTAAAGTCCCATGTCTGACCCCCACAACAGACAACCAAGTACAGACCGTCACATAGAAGCGTATGGACATGTATATGCCGCCCAGGGGACCCCGTTCTTGTGAATGGTGGGGGTCTCAGCCGTCAGACACTCATCTCCTTCATGTCAATACTGAGAAAATCCCTTTAAGGAGGTTAATTCAATGAGATCCTGAACACGCCACCAATACGACAGCATGTCTAATGAAGGGGGTCACCCACCGTCCCTTTAAGAGGATATATTTAAGTGGACATAGAACAATGGTGACGGGACCGGGAGACGACTGAACACCCCAGTGACCTGTCAACGCATGTGATGACATCGGCGGGACGAAGGCAGCATGTGGCAAGGGAAGAGACATGACGCAAGAGGGCAAAAGCAATCATGTACCACAGCAGCACAAAGTATTTCAGGAGAAACGCGCCAAGCCTGTAGCAAGCAGTGAACGTCTACACAGATTGTTAGGGAGGACATTGCTGTAGCAACATGATACGTGGAGATCAGACAGACATCTGCTGAAAGGAGTACATATTGCAGCGGCACAGAGTATTTAAGTAGGGGTTTACGGATATTGGGAGGATCTGCTGTAATGAGACCTGAACCAGCAGCATCAAACGGCACAAAAAAAAGCAAGTATATGGTGGAGATAAACATCAGCTCGTGACAGGAGGAGCTGCGGTGTCAGGTACAGGTAATAACGCGCGATGTCACCGATATAACCAGTGACAGGATCCGTAAACAGCGGCGCTGCCCATGTGACCAGGTGACGAGAGAAGAGCCATGATCCCTACTATACAGCATGCCTCCCCACAAGGGAATGAAGGTAGGACGTAGATGGTATACAGCGCCACCACACACTCAGGAGACCAGCAGTACTGCAGGCCAAGGCAGCAGGAAAAATGGACAAGCCAAGGACATGAAGGGGAAGTTCTGCGCTCGGTAAATTTACATTCACTTTGCAAAACTGCTGAAGGAGAAGATGGTCTGCGCTTTATTCCATCAGCATTTTGCTACCGATTTATGGTCCGGCTGCCAGTCAGTGTCGGCTGCTAACTCACACTGCCCTCCCCCCACCCGGCAATGACAGGGCATGGGAACGGAATTAAAGGGCTGTGCCTTAAGGAATGGTGAAGGAATAATTACTAAGGTTCAAAGCATCAAAAGCTGCAGCGCGCGGGAATGTGCGAGGGGTTAATCTGTCTCACCTGCACTACAGGAATGTCGGCCGGAACGCAACAAGGGCCGGGGCAAACAACAAGACTCTTATGGAGGCGGCCAGCTGTGACATGAACGGGCAACGCAGCGGCTGACAGGCAAACCTGGTGCAAAATGGCAATGGGGCTGCAAAAACAGCACCTCTGTGGTCCATAGGCAGTGCCCAGTATTGCAGCTGGTATCAGTATAAGGGGCTGCACCTCGGCGCCATCTTTAGCCACAAAAGAGCGTTACAATGTTGTATAAATGAGACACCATCTATAGTGCACAACACTGCCGCCGCCATTATATAGGCGACCCCCAATACGCAAATCCTAAATATCCCATCACAAATCCGTCAGCCAGAAGTTCTGGATCAGTTCTGAGTATCCGTCTGATATTAGCAGAAGTGTAACTAAAGGCTCGTAGGCCGCGCAACAAAACTGCTCTTGTGCACAGAAGCCATGACAGGACAGGGTCCATCTCCTCCTTTCTGACAGTGGAAGGCCGTGTATCATAAAACCTCTCACCCCAGTGCACCAGAGGGAAAGGAGAATAAATGCACAAGGTACAGACTGCCGGCCATCAACGGGAATCAGAAAGGAGATCAAATACGGATTCAGGGTTTGTGGCCCTTTAAGAACTGCACAAGCCAGTAACACCCGCTCAATCCCATTCCTGACACAGGACGCTCTACAACACTTCTTGGAAGTTACGGCAGGAGAGTCAAGTATTGGGCAAGAGATTTCAAGAACACTTGTAATGAACTTATGACAAGGGCCAGAGAATGACGCAGCAGAAAAGACGTCCGAGCCCGGGCTGGAGCGCTCACCTACACCGACATAGTGACAAGCGCAGCGGCTGCGCGAGAGGGGCAGAAAGCAAGACAAGATTCAGGTTACAGAAAACCATCAGAAAATGCCAAGGGAATGAACAACATCACTAAGAACTGCCCAAAATCCCTCCCCACATTGTAGGAGACCCAACACGTCACCGAACAGCAGAGTAAACAACCGGATCATGTAGCAGAGCCGAACGACACAGTCACCTGACAAGAAGATCTGACAGAGGAATGTAAGGAAAGACACCGGGGCAAAGCCGGCCCATCTGTATCACTGCTCAGTGCCAAGAGGCGCGTGCTCATGACTCACCCGAAATAAGGGGAAAGAAAGTGAACTTTACTACATAGAAAACCATAAATATATAGTGTAGGCCACAGAGGACAGTCATGTGATGTATACATGGATATGGTGTGAGATGAGTATATACCCTGCTGGTACAGTCACTGTATACATACATTACTTATCCTGTATTATACTCCAGAGCTGCGCTCACTATTCTGCTGGTGCAGTCACTGTATACATACATTACATTACTTATCCTGTATTATGCTCCAGAGCTGCGCTCACTATTCTGCTGGTGCAGTCACTGTGTACATACATTACATTACTTATCCTGTATTATACTCCAGAGCTGCGCTCACTATACTGCTGGTACAGTCACTGTGTACATACATTACATTACTTATCCTGTATTATACTCCAGAGCTGCGCTCACTATTCTGCTGGTGCAGTCACTGTGTACATACATTACATTACTTATCCTGTATTATACTCCAGAGCTGCACTCACTATTCTGCTGGTGCAGTCACTGTGTACAAACATTACATTACTTATCCTGTATTATACTCCAGAGCTGCGCTCACTATTCTGCTGGTGCAGTCACTGTGTACAAACATTACATTACTTATCCTGTATTATACCCCAGAGCTGCGCTCACTATTCTGCTGGTGCAGTCACTGTGTACATACATTACATTACTTATCCTGTATTATACTCCAGAGCTGCGCTCACTATTCTGCTGGTACAGTCACTGTGTACATACATTACATTACTTACCCTGTATTATACTCCAGAGCTGCGCTCACTATTCTGCTGGTACAGTCACTGTGTACTTATATTACATTACTTATCCTGTATTATACTCCAGAGCTGCACTCACTATTCTGCTGGTGCAGTCACTGTGTACATACATTACATTACTTATCCTGTATTATACTCCAGAGCTGCGCTCACTATTCTGCTGGTGCGGTCACTGTGTACATACATTACATTACTTATCCTGTATTATACTCCAGAGCTGCGCTCACTATTCTGCTGGTACAGTCACTGTGTACATACATTACATTACTTATCCTGTATTATGCTCCAGAGCTGCGCTCACTATTCTGCTGGTGCAGTCACTGTGTACATACATTACATTACTTATCCTGTATTATACTCCAGAGCTGCGCTCACTATTCTGCTGGTACAGTCACTGTGTACATACATTACATTACTTATCCTGTATTATACTCCAGAGCTGCGCTCACTATTCTGCTGGTACAGTCACTGTGTACATACATTACATTACTTATCCTGTATTATGCTCCAGAGCTGCGCTCACTATTCTGCTGGTGCAGTCACTGTGTACATACATTACATTACTTATCCTGTATTATACTCCAGAGCTGCGCTCACTATTCTGCTGGTACAGTCACTGTGTACATACATTACATTACTTATCCTGTATTATGCTCCAGAGCTGCGCTCACTATTCTGCTGGTGCAGTCACTGTGTACATACATTACATTACTTATCCTGTATTATACTCCAGAGCTGCGCTCACTATTCTGCTGGTGCAGTCACTGTGTGCATACATTACATTACTTATCCTGTATTATACTCCAGAGCTGCGCTCACTATTCTGCTGGTACAGTCACTGTGTACATACATTACTTATCCTGTATTATACTCCAGAGCTGCGCTCACTATTCTGCTGGTGCAGTCACTGTAAGGCCCCCGGTTATAGTGAAGCGACCGCCCTGCAGCTGTCTGTGTATGGCCGCACTCTGTGTTCAGGATCGTTACGTTCGCTCACTAGAATCACTTCCTCCATTATTCACATAAGTGACTCGCTCATGAATATCCCAAGGTAGACATCCCGCCGAGGGCTATATACTGTGTATATATATATATATATATATATATATATATAAATATATATATACACACACCTAGAGACAATTGTGTCAGTGGTTAAAGGGAGGTTCCAAGTTTTAGGCCAATAACACTTAGTCACTGTGCCCTAATACAGAGAGATGTGTTCAGCTCACAGAGCATTGTCTAGACTGACACCTAAGGCTAAGGATAGGTCATCAATTAATAAGCCTGGAAACCCCTTTACAACAAAGTCCTAGAACCTTGTACGACATATTTTAGGATTTCGGTTTTGCCGTTTCAGGCCTGGACACTCTTCTGGATTGACTCTTATGTGATACTGTCACCTGCTCTGATACACTGAAGCAAACAATCCTGCAAGGGTATGTGTTAAGCTCGCAGAGTATTGTCATCTTAAAGGGGCAGTCCAGGACTTGGCCATGAACATGTGATCGGAGTCTGAAATCCAGGACCCCAGAGAAGCAGCTGCTTGAATCGGCCGCAGCAGTCGGGTGAGCACTGCCGCCCCTTCACTGTATACCAAGCTCCGCTCTCTAATATTGTAGGGGCTGGGTTCAATATTCTTGAATGGGACAGAGTTGTTGCTTGATCATGTGACCACTGAACGTGATGTCACTGGTGCAAAGAAAAGGCTGCAGCCTCTCCAAGCAGCTGATCAGTGGGGTCCCAGGTGTTAGACCTTCCCCAATATACAAGTCCCATTAGGTAGAGGCCGCACTTTGCAGAAACGCTGCTTTTTTTTTTTGCACATTTTGCTGCAGTTTCTTGAGTGGATGTCGCAGAATGGAGAACTAGAAGCTTCCGATACACGTCACGTTCCTGCCGCAGCATTAAGATCATGGCTACCCAGACCCAATGTATTCTTACTGACCATCAACGCACTCATAGTCCCACCAGGGGGCGTATGTGCCCCTTTAAGTCTCCAGTCACAGCTTCCCTTTATTAGCCTGGTTATCATCTCATCTCCCGACATCTGAGTCTTGTTGTGGCTCCAACAGCAAATAATCCAGGCAAAACCAATAGATTACAGGCGGAACAACATCACACGGGTCAAGTAAGGAGACAGCAAGTAACTGAAGATCACTGCAAGGATATGGTGTAAGGAGAACCATGAAAGATCAAGACGTGGGTGATGGGAGGTAGAAGTCACCCGTCATCTCCCCAAAGCCTATAACAGGACCCAAGCCTGCAGCAAAAAGCCCCAAGTATAAAGCTAAAGAGGGGCTGCTCAGTACTAGGCGCTACAGGACCTGCTGCATCTGCACCACCTACACACAAGAGGACCTGCTGCATCTGCACCACATACACACAAGAGGGCCTGATGCATCTGCACCACATACACACGAGAGGGCCCGCTGCATCTGCACCACATACACATGAGAGGACCTGCTGCATCTGCACCACATACACACGAGAGGACCTGCTGCATCTGCACCACATACACATGAGAGGACCTGCTGCATCTGCACCACATACACACGAGAGGACCTGCTGCATCTGCACCACATACACACGAGAGAGCCCGCTGCATCTGCACCACATACACATGAGAGGACCTGCTGCATCTGCACCACATACACACGAGAGGACCTGCTGCATCTGCACCACATACACACGAGAGGACCTGCTGCATCTGCACCACATACACACGAGAGAGCCCGCTGCATCTGCACCACATACACACGAGAGGACCTGCTGCATCTGCACCACATACACATGAGAGGACCTGCTGCATCTGCACCACATACACACGAGAGGACCTGCTGCATCTGCACCACATACACACGACAGGGCCTGCTGCATCTGCACCACGTACACACGAGAGGCCATGCCGCCGCCACTATGGTGCGATGATTGGCAGACACATAGGTCAGGATACAGAAGATCCGACACATCCTAAATGCACACGGGCGACGCCATCATAGTCACATGATGTTAAACAAAAAAAAAAAAAAAATCCACAAGAGTTTGGGAAATCCTGAGATCCAATCACAGCGAGACTTCAGGGTCAAAGTGATGCGATAGCGCCAAACATAAATCGAGAACCATCTCGCTACACACAGATCATGTGACGGCTCTGGAAGGGTTAACCCCGTCAGCCAGCTTCAGCCTCTAAAACCCCAAGCCTTAATTAGTGTATGGAGAATCATGTGGTAAATCAGCTGCCTGAGTCACAAGGGAGGGGACAGCACGTGTGAACAAAGACTGAGTGATCCAGCATGGAAGCCTGCAGCAAGCAAGCAGGGAGACCCCGCAGTGAGGACCGCCGCCGCTGCGACACCGGAGGACGCCTCCTATGGAAGTCAATGTCTCCAGTCACGTACTGTGCACACCCGGCACCACTGACAAATGTTCCCTGCAGCTCCGCTCCATCTGCTGCACCCGAGCCCTCGATTTACGACCTGCTGCCAAGTTACCAACTTCATTGCCCAAAATCCGATAGACTCCAAGACTAAGATGAAGGCTACACTCGCTCTGCCACCAGTGTACATGTATCCTGCCAATAGGGCATATGGCGGGCCGTCCCCCACTGTGCAGTAAGACTATGTCCCTTTGTTCTTCCTTTCCTTGAGGATAGAGAAAACTGGCTGGGACGGGACATTAACCCCTGAAAAGCCTTTAATAATTGATGACCCATCTTTACAATGGGCCTTCCATTAATGACTAGCGGGGGCCAACACCTGGAACCACCACAGCGAGTGCTGACTAATATTTACCAAAGACAGCGCCCTATAGTGGCTGTGCTTGGTAACACGGCTCAGCCCAATTCACTTGAATGGGACAGAGCTGCAAACGGGTCATGTCAAGGGTCGTCTTGTGGCCCATAAAGCGAATTTAAGAGAGCGCGGCTGCCGTGGAGGGTCCTGGAGGTTGGACCCTTACAGATCAGCTGAAGATCTATACCCAACTAGCACCAAGAAGGGGCCAAATGACCTGGGCCAACCATCATGCCTGTGTATACAATGACCCTATTGGTCCTTTGGCAGGGAAATGAAAGCTGCGCTGTGATTGGTCACCATTGGCCATACTACTTATTACACTCCATGTCGGATCCTTCCTGGTTTCTGTCACGTGTGATGGACGAGGAACAGACAAACCCGTCCGGGCCGCGGTCAGGAATGTCACAACAACACGGCAATTAGCAGGCGGCACGTTACACAATGGCGGTGTGTCAGGATGTGTGACATTCACCAACAGACCGGGGCACATTCTGTAACGTCACATCACACCGGGCGTGAGATCACAAGAATAATAATGTGAACAGTCACCACAACCCGGAGCAGGGATCGGCAGCCTCTACATGTTGTGGCACTACAACTCCCAGCATGCATACAGAGGAGACAGAGCAGTCAGGGCATGCTGGGAGTTGTAGTCTCAGAACAGCTGAATTAGAGGAACAACTGACAGATGTCCCGATACCGAAACATGGCTGGAGAATCAGCGCCCGAGAGGAAGTGGAGACACCACAGCAGCACAGATTATTTCAGAAAGGGACTGTGGAAAGCAGCAACTTCCGAATCTCAGCTGCTCGCGGCAGCCAATCACTGACTGCGAAGGTGCCCAATGAGACCAGTGATTGGCTGTCCTGTAAACAGACCTACAGGCGTACTCCATATCCACACGACCAGCAGAAGAGCCGCCTGGTGTATGACAAGCCGCACGACTCTAGGAGTAACACGGTGGCTCAGTGGTTAGCATTGCAGCCTTGCAGCACTGGAGTCCTGGGTTTGAATCCTGCCAGGAACTCCTTGCACAGGAGTTTGTATGTTCTCCCCGTGTTTGCGTGGATTTCCTCCCCTTCTACAAAAGACAGACTGATAGGGGAAAAATGTACATTGTGATCCCGATATCATATATCCCTATACGGGGCTCACAATCCACAATCCCCATTACGCTTACTGACTACGCCAAGGCTTCCCGATCCTTGGACACCTCTTTGTGGACTTTTAACCATCTGTTGAAGCCGAGAGCAGCTCCATAGAGCGCCCCCCTCTCTCCGGAGGACCCAGCACATTCATGAGTACAATGGGTACTGTGTAATACTTTACTTGTCCTGTGGTGGCGCTGCAGGCTGACCTGTACACTACATCTGTCCCCGCTGCAGGACACTGCCATCAGACCTGAGGGGCCCCTTCTAACAAACACGTTTATATATAAAAAAAAAAAAAAGGGAAGTATGGAAGAGGAAGGACGAGGTGATGGAGGGAACAAAGCGCGATAATGGCGGCTGCTGCGGAACACCGATTAACCCCTTCCCTATCAATATCTTACTAAGGATGAAAACAACAAACATGGCCGCCCTGCGATAAAGGGATGGCCGAATAAAATACAAGGAAGAGAAAGGAAAATTAAACAATGGACCGGGGGAGGGGGGACAAAAGATAAAAGAAGCAACATATAAATATAATAGAAGGGAAGAATGAAAGGGGGAGAGACTCAGGCAGATGATTTTAGAGAGGGGTCCTACTTTGCACCCCCTCCCAGCACCGGAACCAGTGTGTCCAATCAATAGGCGCCATATGCGGCTTCATGGCCAGACAATAAGAATAAAACCAAAAACTCAGGGTAAGTGTGCCGCCATGTCGCACATACCCATCAGAGCAAGAGGTGCAGCGTGGAAAGAGTGAGCGTGGACCCTGCCATATACAATACACCTGCAACTGATACACCCGACAGTAACCGACACAAGTCACTGCCCCACAACAGGGGAAAACTGCGGAGTCACCGCCATCCAACTACCACTAGATGTACCGCACTAATGTGGCCAAGCAAGACATTGTGCAAGGAATGAAGAAGAAGGAGGTAGTGAAAGTGAAAGCAAATACAGGAAACAGTCACAGCATTGCAGTAATATACTTGTACACAGAGGGCAGTATTAGAGTAATATTATGGTCCATGGGGGGGCGGTATTATAATAATAATATGGTTTATGGGAGGGGGAAGGTATTATAATATTGTTGTACATAGAGGCACTACTCATTCTTTTATATAGGGGGCAGTATTATAGTAATATTTTATTTTTTTTGTAGATTGTGAGCCCCGTATAGGGATCTATGATATCGGGATCACAATGTAAATTTTTTTTCCCCTATCAGTATGTCTTTGTAGAATGGGAGGAAATCCACGCCAACACAGGGAGAACATACAAACTCCTGGCAGATGTTATTCTTGGCAGGATTTGAACCCAGGACTCCAGCGCTGCAGTGCTAACCACTGAACACCATGTTATAGTAATATTATTGTACCTAGGAGGGGAGTACACGGGGAACACTGCTATGGTAATATTACCGTACATATGGCGCTACAACTATAGTTATATTATTGTACATGGTGGCAGTATTATCTTGATATTAATGTATATAGGGGACGGCACTATAGTAATATTGTACATAGGGGGGAAAGTACTACAATAATACTATAGTATGTGGGGGGGCAGTACGAAACTAATATTATTGTACATAGGGGGCAGTATTATAATTTTATTGTTGTACATGGGGGAGGCATTACAGTAATATTAACATACATGGAGGCTGGTACTATAGTAATATTATATACAGGTGACAGTATTATAGTGATATATTGTACATGGGGGTCCAGTACTATAGTAATATTACTGTATATAGGGGGCAGTACTATAGTATTATTGTATATAGGGGCCAGTACTATAGTGACATTTTATTTTATATAGGGGCCAGTACTACAGTAATATTACTGTATATATAGGGGGCAGTACTATAGTGATATTATTATACAGGGGGGGCCAGTACTAAAGCCACAGCTGACTGCTCCTGACTAGTGACAATGGTTCCTGTTCTCAGAGCTGTAGTCACTCCACAGATTACAGTAGTCAGAGGGGGGCAGTAGTGAGCACTAGAGCAGGCTCCTCCCTGTGACCCCCCTCCCCCGGAGCACGATGGGATATCAGTGATTGTCTATCAGACATGTGATCGGGATTGTACAGCTGATCCGCTATGGCCCGGGCCCGGTGTCGCGCTCTATGGGCAGTATTGGGTGGGATTCTCCGCCTGCAGTCAGTGGGGGGGCAGCTGCAGGACACTGGGCAGTGACAGGGCGGGGATCTCTGAGGAGAGGCCGGGGATAGCGGGGGAGGTGCGGGCCCGGCACGGCTCACTGCGGCTGTCACGGACGGCTCTATAGCCGGGGTCTCCCCGCCCAGGGCCTCCCGCATCACCCAGGCCTCCCCGGGGGGTCGTACACCAGGATGCGGCCTCCCCTCCCTCCGCCCGCTGCCATGTCACCCGTCACTCTCCCAGGCCCAGCCGCCCCTCTTACCCACGGTGAGTAGATGCCGAGCTGTGTGCGATGCTGTGCCGGGCCGCTCCTGGTCTCCGCCCGGCCCGCTGCTTCTGCTGAGGCTGCTCTCTCCGCTTCCTCCCTGCCAACCCTTCTCTCCCCAGCGGAAGTGACAAGCAGTCATGGGGCTGCTGACGTCACCTCCTCCTTCTTCACACCGATTGGTGGATTCTGAGAAGGAGGCGGGGATAAGGGCTAATCACATGATTTGCTGTGTCACTTTCTCTCGGCCATATTACCTGAGGCGAGGTGTCCCATTCTGGATGGGGGATAGTGAGGGAGGGGGCCTGGTCTTGTTTGTCTGGGGTGGTCTATTAATAAGCTGTGCTTGTAGACTGGCTGCTGCTGCCATTGTGTGACATACCCCTGACAAGCAGGTACAATACAGGACTAGTGCTAGTTAGGGACCTGGACCCCCCCATGACCCAAATGAGACAAACCAAATCACCATAGGGTTCCATGGGTATCTAGGTTTGGCCCACTTGAACCACAGGGGTGCTAGTCTTATGGCCATACTATGGATGACGACGCCTTGGAAATTGTTCCCCAATACTGGTTATTATAAGGCTTTGTTCACACACCAAGGAGGTTCCACTGATAGATTTGCCAAGGATATCTACTGTAGAAATCTTGGTCTTCAGCTACAGAGTAGCCAAGAAATCTGCTCACGAATTAGCCCCATTGTAATCCAATAAAAACATTCCATTGTGTTTGTGTCCGGTCTGTTCTTCGCCTTCGATTGTCATCCATGTTTGGCTCCATTTCTCGTAGACTTGAGTCCATGGGTCAGAACCTCCCACGCTCGTATACAAGACTTCTCCCGAGCTGCACCACTTCTCTGGAATGCTCTACCCCGGGCAATCAGATTAACTCCTAATTTCTACAGCTTCAAGCGGAAACTAAAGACGCATCTTATCAGACAGGCCGATCACAATGTCCTAACGTAAACCCTTCCGTACTATAATTAGAATCCCCAAAATGTAACCTTCCTCTGTCCCCGCTCCCACATTACCCCACGTGATATGATGCCATCTCAGGATAACTTTATATGTCCAAGCTCCATCCACATGTTACAGGACACCACTAGTGACGGCTCACGTTTTCTCTCTCTAATCTCACAGAGATCAGTGTTATCTCCGATCACAGAAGTTTCTGGCAGTTCTGGGCTGTATAACACAGCTGACACCTGTTGTGTATGGCGTGGGCTCATCTCCTGAGCCTGCGCCATATTGGAAGAGCTCATATTTCTCAATGGCCATAGCTATGGTTCAGATCCCGGTGCCATGTTGGGGCGATACTATTCCAAACCTGGTGTCCATTAGTTGTGGTCTGGTTCTGATCCTGTTGCCACGTCCTTGTGATAGGTTAGCGGCCACCTATATGGTTCCCTGATGTTCTTAGCCTGGTATCAGCTGCCTGAGATATTGCCATGTTTCTCCAATGCTATAACATGCCTGGTATCACTATCTAAAAATCCTGAAACTGTCAACACCTATTGAGCCCAACTTGGGACCTCTCCTATTGTTTACGCTCAGGGCTGGGACACTAAGAGATCCTATTTGTCATTTTCAAGGTGAGTTAATCTTTTTGGAATCTCCCTTGATTTCCCTTAATGCGTCTCATTCACAAGAGTCAATGAAAACACTCAGTCGTCTACAACCATAAAGGACACTGACGGTACCTGGAAACCATCAACAAGTTTGTTTTAACCCATTTTGAGCATTTTGTAAAACCAGAAGATTTTACTCATCAGGTAACCCCTGTAATTTGTATACTCCAGTTTCTATAGATCCGCAGCTATCTCTTGTCTATTACCAGGCACTCCCTGGATCCAGGTCCAAGAGGTCAGGAGTACAAGTGGATGACATAGGAAGAAAACAACACATTGTGCGAGAGAAAGAAGAGATGTCCGACAGGACTGGACGGCCGGGGCAATATCCATATAGGATTAGGATGACCTTAGGTCAGGTGGTCAATATAAGATAGGGGGTCCAACACCCAGCACCCCCCAATTAGCTGCTATGGCTGCACAGTGCATGGAGTCAAAAGCAGACAGCTCCATACAGTACATAGTGGCCATGCTGGGGTACTGCAGCTTGGCTTCCGATCATCTGAGGGGTGCCAGTTGCATCCCCCTTAACCCTTATCTCACATCTTACATCCATATATTGTTTTCCAGCTTCTCAGTTCATCATACAGAATATTAAATGGAACCATTACAAGGTACAATTTGTCCCACAAAAACTAAGCCCTCATAGGGCTCTGGGAATGGAAAAATAAAAAAGTGATGGGGTTTGGAAGGCATGGAGTAAACGAAAAATGGTTGTGACAGGAAGGGGTTAAAGGCGTATTCAAAAACTCAGTAACACAAGGTTTCCCCAAAAAAAAATATTTGGCTTCTGAGACCGAGTCCATCACTTATCCCATATATAATCCTGTATCTGAGGGCGGAGAAACCGAGACTGATGACTTGTAATGTCACTAAAAGGAACAAAGTGATGTTCTCAGGCCCCCGCACGTGACCCGGGACAGAGCGGAGCTATGGGCCATACGTCATTAGGCTCCAGGTCAGACTGGAATCTATTACATAATGTGATAAATGTGTCTATACATCATAAAGTGCAACCTCATATATAGAATAATCTGTGAGCGCGGCTCTGGAGAATAACGAGGCATGTTACTGATCTGTTATTGTGCAAGGACACAAATGTAAGGTGCGCTACAGCCAAAATTATAGACAGAAGCCGATCCTTATCTCTATGAAAACAGACGGCTATAGGCGAAACAAATGGGATAAAAAGCCTGATGTGAATGGGGCCGGATAATGTATAACTAAGTAGATTTGGCCTGTAGAAAAGCTGGATTCCGCTGTTTCTGTGGGGTCGGCCATGGCCGCCATATTGGTTGTCGTAGAAGATTTGAAAAGGTTTTCTAACATGTTTTTAAAGCTTCATGTTGTAGACAGCTCCTCCATACCAGTGACATCTGCCCTAGTCAGACGGTGAGCGATGATGTCATATGTACCATGGCCGACTGCTCGGTCCAACACTGGCGCTAAAAGGGAGTATGTGACCAGAGCCCGGCATATCACCCCGGTCATATGAAAGGAGCTCTATGGAGTAATGGCAGCGCCATAGTAGCCTCAAAGATCTCATTTGTATACGACAAAAAACAGCGATGTTTCTGTAATAGAGACACCAATTCACAAGGGGGAAACACAGTTTGATTCAGGTGGCAGTAACCTATCTATCTGCAGGGCTGGGGTGATATGCTGGTTCTGGTGACAGTAACCTATCTATCTGCAGGGCTGGGGTGATATGCTGGGTCTGGTGACAGTAACCTATCTATCTGCAGGACTGGGGTGATATGCTGGGTCTGGTGACAGTAACCTATCTATCTGCAGGGCTGGGATGATATGCTGGTTCTGGTGACAGTAACCTATCTATCTGCAGGGCTGGGGTGATATGCTGGTTCTGGTGACAGTAACCTATCTATCTGCAGGACTGGGGTGATATGCTGGTTCTGGTGATACTAACCTATCTATCTGCAGGGCTGGGGTGATATGCTGGTTCCGGTGACAGTAACCTATCTATCTGCAGGGCTGGGGTGATATGCTGGTTCTGGTGACTATAACCTATCTGCAGGGCTGGGGTGATATGCTGGTTCCGGTGACAGTAACCTATCTATCTGCAGGGCTGGGGTGATATGCTGGTTCTGGTGACAGTAACCTATCTATCTGCAGGGCTGGGGTGATATGCTTGTTCTGGTGACAGTAACCTATCTATCTGCAGGGCTGGGGTGATATGCTGGTTCTGGTGACAGTAACCTATCTATCTGCAGGGCTGGGGTGATATGCTGGTTCTGGTGACAGTAACCTATCTATCTGCAGGACTGGGGTGATATGCTGGTTCTGGTGATACTAACCTATCTATCTGCAGGGCTGGGGTGATATGCTGGGTCTGGTGACAGTAACCTATCTATCTGCAGGGCTGGGGTGATATGCTGGGTCTGGTGACAGTAACCTATCTATCTGCAGGGCTGGGGTGATATGCTGGGTCTGGTGACAGTAACCTATCTATCTGCAGGGCTGGGGTGATATGCTGGGTCTGGTGACAGTAACCTATCTATCTGCAGGACTGGGGTGATATGCTGGTTCTGGTGATACTAACCTATCTATCTGCAGGGCTGGGGTGATATGCTGGTTCCGGTGACAGTAACCTATCTATCTGCAGGGCTGGGGTGATATGCTGGTTCCGGTGACAGTAACCTATCTATCTGCAGGGCTGGGGTGATATGCTGGTTCCGGTGACAGTAACCTATCTATCTGCAGGGCTGGGGTGATATGCTTGTTCTGGTGACAGTAACCTATCTATCTGCAGGACTGGGGTGATATGCTGGTTCTGGTGATACTAACCTATCTATCTGCAGGGCTGGGGTGATATGCTGGGTCTGGTGACAGTAACCTATCTATCTGCAGGGCTGGGGTGATATGCTGGTTCTGGTGACAGTAACCTATCTATCTGCAGGGCTGGGGTGATATGCTGGGTCTGGTGACAGTAACCTATCTATCTGCAGGGCTGGGGTGATATGCTGGTTCTGGTGACAGTAACCTATCTATCTGCAGGGCTGGGGTGATATGCTGGTTCTGGTGACAGTAACCTATCTATCTGCAGGGCTGGGGTGATATGCTGGTTCTGGTGACAGTAACCTATCTATCTGCAGGACTGGGGTGATATGCTGGTTCTGGTGATACTAACCTATCTATCTGCAGGGCTGGGGTGATATGCTGGGTCTGGTGACAGTAACCTATCTATCTGCAGGGCTGGGGTGATATGCTGGTTCTGGTGATACTAACCTATCTATCTGCAGGACTGGGGTGATATGCTGGTTCCGGTGACAGTAACCTATCTATCTGCAGGGCTGGGGTGATATGCTGGTCCTGGTGACAGTAACCTATCTATATGCAGGGCTGGGGTGATATGCTGGTTCTGGTGACAGTAACCTATCTATCTGCAGGGCTGGGGTGATATGCTGGTTCTGGTGATACTAACCTATCTATCTGCAGGGCTGGGGTGATATGCTGGGTCTGGTGACAGTAACCTATCTATCTGCAGGACTGGGGTGATATGCTGGTTCTGGTGATACTAACCTATCTATCTGCAGGACTGGGGTGATATGCTGGTTCCGGTGACAGTAACCTATCTATCTGCAGGACTGGGGTGATATGCTGGTTCCGGTGACAGTAACCTATCTATCTGCAGGGCTGGGGTGATATGCTGGTCCTGGTGACAGTAACCTATCTATATGCAGGGCTGGGGTGATATGCTGGTTCTGGTGATACTAACCTATCTATCTGCAGGACTGGGGTGATATGCTGGTTCCGGTGACAGTAACCTATCTATCTGCAGGGCTGGGGTGATATGCTGGTCCTGGTGACAGTAACCTATCAGATGGATGAGCTGCCTATAATCTGCAATGACTGTATATAACAGGATTTATTCACCTTATAGGCAGAGCGGCTGCTTTAGTTATTCAGAAAATGTTGAATTCTCTCCAACTGGTGAAATTGCCCAGATCACCGGATTATCTCTGTGTGCCACCGCCGCCGCCTTAATCTGTCCAGTACCTGGTTCTAGTCCTCCAGTGATCGCCGCAGTTGTCAGTCGGCTCCTTAATACAGTGTCAACTGAAACCCCATTAACAATCACTATCGAATTCTATCTTCAGATGGAATCAATAGGAAAGAAGCAAATCCAGGTGAGAACAACAGAATACACCATTATGATAGAAAGAGTCACTGCAGAATACACCATTATGATGGAAGGAGTCCCTGCAGCATACACCATTAGGGTGCATTCACACTGAGTAAACGCTAGCTTATTTTGTAGAGTAAAATTACACTTGTAAATTTTGCTATCCCATTGACTTCAATGACATTTTACAGGCGTATTTTTACAGGCGTATTTTTTACAGGCGTATTTTTACACTTGTAAAAAAATATCATTGAAGTCAATGGGATAGCAAAATTTACAAGTGTAATTTTACTCTACAAAATAAGCTAGCGTTTACTCAGTGTGAATGCACCCTTAGGGTGCATTCAGACTACGTAACGCCGGGCGTGTATGAGAGCCGTACACGCCGGCATTACGGCAGACTGCCGAACACTTCCCATTCACTTCAATGGGAGCGCTCGTAAACGCCGCTGTTACGAGCGCTCCCATTGAAGTGAATGGGAAGTGTTCGGCAGTCTGCCGTAATGCCGGCGTGTACGGCTCTCATACACGCCCGGCGTTACGTAGTCTGAATGCACCCTTATGATGGAAGGAGTCCCTGCAAAATACGCCATTATGATAGAAAGAGTCCCTGCAGCATGCGCCATTATGATGGAAGGAGTCCCTGCAGAATACACCATTATGATGGAAGGAGTCCCTGCAGAATACACCATTATGATCGAAGGAGTCCCAGCAAAATACACCATTATGATGGAAGGAGTCCCTGCAGCATACACAATTATGATGGAAGGAGTCCCTGCAGAATACACCATTATGATCGAAGGAGTCCCAGCAAAATACACCATTATGATGGAAGGAGTCCCTGCAGCATACACAATTATGATGGAAGGAGTCCCTGCAGAATACACCATTATGATGGAAGGAGTCCCTGCAGAATACACCATTATGATGGAAGGAGTCCCTGCAGAATACACCATTATGATGAAAGGAGTCCCTGCAGAATACACCATTATGATGAAAGGAGTCCCTGCAGCATGCACCATTATGATGGAAGGAGTCCCTGCAGAATACACCATTATGATGGAAGGAGTCCCTGCAGAATACACCATTATGATAGAAGGAGTCCCTGCAGCATACACCATTATGATGGAAGGAGTCCCATTTCCTCACTAAATTCAGAACGAAAAATCGGGCTGATTTATGGAACTGATTTCCAGTCTGGATTGCCCCATGTGTTTGAGGCCTACTACAATCCTGGTCTGCTGTGGTCCTGTTTGGAGTAGTTGTGCTGAGGTAGTTGTTGTTCCGCACAGCACAGGTTAGCATCAGTGGCTTAGTGGTGTGAGAAGGACCGTCCTGTGGTCACACAATGATTGTTCATGTCTCACAGAGGTTCACGCTCAATACTCACAGCAATCAGTTTTCGGCACAGTAGCGCGCTGGCTCGGTAGCAACAGTGGAGACTTGAAGGATCGGGGAACTTCATACAGTGCAGAATCCACCAGCGTCCTCAGCACAATACACACCAGAAATCCCACAATAAGACGCACAAGGCAATGTACGCAACAATTACACGGGCCAGTCCTGGCGTCCTAAACAAGTCGGCCACCTGATTGGAAGGCAATGGCTCCGACCACCTTATGTATTTGCAAACCACTGTGTGAATCAGATCCTACAAGTAAATCTGGCCCCGAACAGATTTTTTTTAAAAAGGACCTTTCACGTCAGTGTTATGTTATGTTCATGGGTCACATGACCTGTTCACAGCTCAGTCCCATTCAAATGAATATGGCTGAGCACAACCTCTATACAATGTATGGCGCAGCTTATTGGCAGGGCCCCCAACCTGATACACGTCACATCCTCAAGACAGGTCATCAGTATCAGAAGTCTGGGAATCCCCTCTAACTTGTAGCAGCAGCAGCGATCCCTGAGACTTCACATTCATCAGTCGGGGGTGGGAGGGTTTGGGCCCCCTCCGATCTTTAGGAATAATCCTAAGGAAAAGCCATCAATAACTTACCCCGGAGAGCCCCTCACTCTGAGGATAGCGATACACTTCAAGGAACAAACATCCAGTGTTATATCACAAACTAGCTTCATGTGTTATGGAAGTTTAGAGCGCCCCCTAGGGGTATATGTGTATTATACTGTACAAATCATCAGTGCAACAAATCACATTCATCACAATGTAAAGAGCTGAAAACAAGTGATGGGCCGCCGTGTACCCGATACCAGTGAGGGCGGGGTCAGCTATATATAATGATATTCACATTACACCCCTCATACTGCAGAGGAGACCCAGATGTGACATCACTAAACCACTGAGAGGCCCCCAGATGAGTAATGTAATGTATGTACACAGTGACTGCACCAGGAGAATAGTGAGCGCAGCTCTGGAGTATAATACAGGATAAGTAATGTAATGTATGTACACAGTGACTGCACCAGCAGAATAGTGAGCGCAGCTCTGGAGTATAATACAGGATAAGTAATGTAATGTATGTACACAGTGACTGTACCAGCAGAATAGTGAGCGCAGCTCTGGAGTATAATACAGGATAAGTAATGTAATGTATGTACACAGTGACTGCACCAGGAGAATAGTGAGCGCAGCTCTGGAGTATAATACAGGATAAGTAATGTAATGTATGTACACAGTGACTGCACCAGCAGAATAGTGAGCGCAGCTCTGGAGTATAATACAGGATAAGTAATGTAATGTATGTACACAGTGACTGCACCAGGAGAATAGTGAGCGCAGCTCTGGAGTATAATACAGGATAAGTAATGTAATGTATGTACACAGTGACTGTACCAGCAGAATAGTGAGCGCAGCTCTGGAGTATAATACAGGATAAGTAATGTAATGTATGTACACAGTGACTGCACCAGCAGAATAGTGAGCGCAGCTCTGGAGTATAATACAGGATAAGTAATGTAATGTATGTACACAGTGACTGCACCAGGAGAATAGTGAGCGCAGCTCTGGAGTATAATACAGGATAAGTAATGTAATGTATGTACACAGTGACTGCACCAGGAGAATAGTGAGCGCAGCTCTGGAGTATAATACAGGATAAGTAATGTAATGTATGTACACAGTGACTGCACCAGCAGAATAGTGAGCGCAGCTCTGGAGTATAATACAGGATAAGTAATGTAATGTATGTACACAGTGACTGCACCAGCAGAATAGTGAGCGCAGCTCTGGAGTATAATACAGGATAAGTAATGTAATGTATGTACAAAGTGACTGCACCAGCAGAATAGTGAGCGCAGCTCTGGAGTATAATACAGGATAAGTAATGTAATGTATGTACACAGTGACTGCACCAGCAGAATGGTGAGCGCAGCTCTGGAGTATAATACAGGATAAGTAATGTAATGTATGTACACAGTGACTGCACCAGCAGAATAGTGAGCGCAGCTCTGGAGTATAATACAGGATAAGTAATGTAATGTATGTACACAGTGACTGCACCAGCAGAATAGTGAGCGCAGCTCTGGAGTATAATACAGGATAAGTAATGTAATGTATGTACACAGTGACTGCACCAGCAGAATAGTGAGCGCAGCTCTGGAGTATAATACAGGATAAGTAATGTAATGTATGTACACAGTGACTGCACCAGGAGAATAGTGAGCGCAGCTCTGGAGTATAATACAGGATAAGTAATGTAATGTATGTACACAGTGACTGCACCAGGAGAATAGTGAGTGCAGCTCTGGAGTATAATACAGGATAAGTAATGTAATGTATGTACACAGTGACTGCACCAGTAGAATAGTGAGCGCAGCTCTGGAGTATAATACAGGATAAGTAATGTAATGTATGTACACAGTGACTGTACCAGCAGAATAGTGAGCGCAGCTCTGGAGTATAATACAGGATAAGTAATGTAATGTATGTACACAGTGACTGCACCAGCAGAATAGTGAGCGCAGCTCTGGAGTATAATACAGGATAAGTAATGTAATGTATGTACAAAGTGACTGCACCAGCAGAATAGTGAGCGCAGCTCTGGAGTATAATACAGGATAAGTAATGTAATGTATGTACACAGTGACTGTACCAGCAGAATGGTGAGCGCAGCTCTGGAGTATAATACAGGATAAGTAATGTAATGTATGTACACAGTGACTGCACCAGCAGAATAGTGAGCGCAGCTCTGGAGTATAATACAGGATAAGTAATGTAATGTATGTACAAAGTGACTGCACCAGCAGAATGGTGAGCGCAGCTCTGGAGTATAATACAGGATAAGTAATGTAATGTATGTACACAGTGACTGTACCAGCAGAATGGTGAGCGCAGCTCTGGAGTATAATACAGGATAAGTAATGTAATGTATGTACACAGTGACTGCACCAGCAGAATAGTGAGCGCAGCTCTGGAGTATAATACAGGATAAGTAATGTAATGTATGTACACAGTGACTGCACCAGCAGAATAGTGAGCGCAGCTCTGGAATATAATACAGGATAAGTAATGTAATGTATGTACACAGTGACTCCACCAGCAGAATAGTGAGCGCAGCTCTGGAGTATAATACAGGATAAGTAATGTAATGTATGTACACAGTGACTGCACCAGCAGAATAGTGAGCGCAGCTCTGGAGTATAATACAGGATAAGTAATGTAATGTATGTACACAGTGACTGCACCAGCAGAATAGTGAGCGCAGCTCTGGAGTATAATACAGGATAAGTAATGTAATGTATGTACACAGTGACTGCACCAGCAGAATAGTGAGCGCAGCTCTGGAGTATAATACAGGATAAGTAATGTAATGTATGTACACAGTGACTCCACCAGCAGAATAGTGAGCGCAGCTCTGGAGTATAATACAGGATAAGTAATGTAATGTATGTACACAGTGACTGCACCAGCAGAATAGTGAGCGCAGCTCTGGAGTATAATACAGGATAAGTAATGTAATGTATGTACACAGTGACTGCACCAGGAGAATAGTGAGCGCAGCTCTGGAGTATAATACAGGATAAGTAATGTAATGTATGTACACAGTGACTGCACCAGTAGAATAGTGAGCGCAGCTCTGGAGTATAATACAGGATAAGTAATGTAATGTATGTACACAGTGACTGCACCAGCAGAATAGTGAGCGCAGCTCTGGAGTATAATACAGGATAAGTAATGTAATGTATGTACACAGTGACTGCACCAGCAGAATAGTGAGCGCAGCTCTGGAGTATAATACAGGATAAGTAATGTAATGTATGTACAAAGTGACTGCACCAGCAGAATAGTGAGCGCAGCTCTGGAGTATAATACAGGATAAGTAATGTAATATATGTACACAGTGACTGCACCAGTAGAATAGTGAGCGCAGCTCTGGAGTATAATACAGGATAAGTAATGTAATGTATGTACACAGTGACTGCACCAGCAGAATAGTGAGCGCAGCTCTGGAGTATAATACAGGATAAGTAATGTAATGTATGTACACAGTGACTGCACCAGCAGAATAGTGAGCGCAGCTCTGGAGTATAATACAGGATAAGTAATGTAATGTATGTACACAGTGACTCCACCAGCAGAATAGTGAGCGCAGCTCTGGAGTATAATACAGGATAAGTAATGTAATGTATGTACACAGTGACTGCACCAGCAGAATAGTGAGCGCAGCTCTGGAGTATAATACAGGATAAGTAATGTAATGTATGTACACAGTGACTCCACCAGCAGAATAGTGAGCGCAGCTCTGGAGTATAATACAGGATAAGTAATGTAATGTATGTACACAGTGACTGTACCAGCAGAATAGTGAGCGCAGCTCGCAGAATAGTGAGCACAGCTCTGGAGTATAATACAGGATAAGTACTGTAATGTATGTACACAGCGACTGCACCAGCAGAATAGTGAGCGCAGCTCTGGAGTATAATACAGGATAAGTAATGTAATGTATGTACACAGCGACTGCACCAGCAGAATAGTGAGCGCAGCTCTGGAGTATAATACAGGATAAGTAATGTAGTGTATGTACACAGCGACTGCACCAGCAGAATAGTGAGCGCAGCTCTGGAGTATAATACAGGATAAGTAATGTAGTGTATGTACACAGTGACTGTACCAGCGGAATAATGAGCGCAGCTCTGGAGTATAATACAGGATAAGTAATGTAACGTATGTACACAGTGACCGCACCAGCAGAATAGTGAGCGCAGCTCTGGAGTATAATACAGGATAAGTAATGTAATGTATGTACACAGTGACTGTACCAGCGGAATAATGAGCGCAGCTCTGGAGTATAATACAGGATAAGTAATGTAACGTATGTACACAGTGACCGCACCAGCAGAATAGTGAGCGCAGCTCTGGAGTATAATACAGGATAAGTAATGTAATGTATGTACACAGCGACTGCACCAGCGGAATAATGAGCGCAGCTCTGGAGTATAATACAGGATATAACTCAGGACACAGTATGGGAGGCATTATATTGTAAAGGGACAGTGATGGTGGCCATTATACTGTATGGGGAAAGTAATGTAGGGGGCATTAACCCCTTCCTGCTGGTGGCCATTTTGGACTCCCCGCCTTCCAGACTCCATAACTTTTTTCTTTTTCCATTCTCAGAGCCATATTAGGACTTAATGTTTGCGGGACAAATTGTTCTTCATGATGCCGCCATTTATTATTCTGTACAATGTTCTGGTAAGCTGGAAAAAAATTTAGAACGTTATGAATTGGAGAAAAAGTGCATTTTGCAACTTCCTTACAGACTTCGTTTTTACGGCGTTCACTCTGCAGCCAAAATGACGTGTACGGCTCCGGTCAGACTACAAAGACTTTTCCTTTCGATGATTCTGTTTTTCAGGTCTGGAAATACGGAAACCGAAATCCCTGTGTGAGCTTCGCGTTCCCTGTATTCTATGTTTTGGTACAATTCTGGTGAAACTTTATAAAAAAAAAAAAAAAAAATTTTAATTAAAATTGCCATGTCCTGTTTATTTTATATGTCTGTGTCTGGGGGTGTCTGGGGCGCCTTTTCCTGCGGGCCGGGTGTACTTTGTAGTCATAACATATTATCATTGTCAGCTGCTTTGATCAATCAAAAATTACAATTACGTTACAATTTGACCCACAAACGTTAAGTCCTCGTAGGTTTTTGTCGACCGAAAAATAAAAAGTTCTGGTTTTCAGGAGTCAAAAACAAAAACTGAAAAACAAAAACTGTCTGCGTCAGGAAGGGGTTAATCTCAGAGCCTCGGCGCCGCATCGCTCTCTTGCTCCCATTTCCTTCTTGTTCTGCCTGAGATTTATCTCATATTTTGCCCCCATTTTGGCGGTTTTTGCACCACTTTGCTATTTTGTCATCGCGCAGTGGGCGTGGCTTATCTGGAGTAATATTTTACTGCGCATTTATGAAATTTCCTCAGTGACTCCCCGGTGACCCATCAGTGACTCCCCAATGACTCCTCAGTAACTCCCCAGTGACTCCCCAGTGGCTCCTCAGTGACTCCTCAGTGGTTCCTCAGTGACTCCTCAGTGACTCCTCAGTGGTTCCTCAGAGACTCCTCAGAGACTCCCCAGTGACTCCCCAGTGACTCCTCAGTGGCTCCCCAGTGGCTCCTCAGTGACTCCCCAGTGGCTCCTCAGTGACTCCCCAGTGACTCCCTAGTTGACTCCCCAGTGGCTCCTCAGTGACTCCCCAGTGGCTCCTCAGGGACTCCTCAGTGGCTCCCCAGTGGCTCCTCAGTGACTCCAAAGTGGCTCCTCAGTGACTCCTCAGTGACTCCCCAGTGGCTCCTCAGTGGCTCCTCAGTGACTCCTCAGTGACTCCTCAGTGACTCCCCAGTGGCTCCCCAGTGACTCCTCAGGGACTCCCCAGTGACCCCTCAGTGACTCCTCTGACTCCTCAGTGACTCCCCAGTGGCTCCTCAGGGACTCCTCAGTGGCTCCTCAGTGACTCCCCAGTGACTCCTCAGTGACTCCTCAGTGGCTCCCCAGTGGCTCCTCAGTGACTCCCCAGTGACTCCCCTCAGGGACTCCCCAGTGACTCCTCTGGCTCCTCAGTGACTCCTCAGTGACTCCTCAGTGACTCCCCAGTGACTCCTCAGTGACTCCCCAGTGACTCCTCAGTGACTCCCCAGGGACTCCTCAGTGACTCCCCAGGGACTCCCCAGTGACTCCTCAGGGACTCCCCAGTGGCTCCCCAGTGACTCCCCTTAGTGACTCCCCTTAGTGACTCCCCAGTGGCTCCTCAGTGACTCCCCAGTGACCCCTCAGTGGCTACTCAGTGACTCCCCAGTGACTCCTCAGTGACTCCCCAGTGACTCCTCAGTGACTCCCCAGTGGCTCCTCAGTGACTCCCCAGTGGCTCCTCAGTGGCTCCCCAGTGACTCCTCAGTGACTCCCCTCAGGGACTCCCCAGTGACTCCTCTGGCTCCTCAGTGACTCCCCAGTGACTCCTCAGTGACTCCCCTCAGGGACTCCCCAGTGACTCCTCAGTGACTCCCCTCAGGGACTCCCCAGTGACTCCTCTGGCTCCCCAGTGACTCCTCAGTGACTCCCCAGTGACTCCTCAGTGACTCCCCTCAGGGACTCCCCAGTGACTCCTCTGACTCCTCAGTGACTCCCCAGTGACTCCTCAGTGACTCCCCAGTGACTCCTCTGTGACTCCCCAGGGACTCCTCAGTGACTCCCCAGTGGCTCCCCAGTGACTCCCCTTAGTGACTCCCCTTAGTGACTCCCCAGTGGCTCCTCAGTGGCTCCTCAGTGACTCCCCAGTGACTCCTCATTGACTCCTCAGTGACTCCCCAGTGACTCCTCTGACTCCTCAGTGACTCCCCAGTGGCTCCTCAGTGGCTCCTCAGTGACTCCCCAGTGGCTCCTCAGTGACTCCCCAGTGACTCCCCAGGGACTCCTCAGTGGCTCCCCAGTGACTCCCCTCAGGGACTCCCCAGTGACTCCTCTGGCTCCTCAGTGACTCCCCAGTGACTCCCCAGGGACTCCTCAGTGACTCCCCAGTGACTCCTCATTGACTCCCCAGTGACTCCCCAGTGGCTCCTCAGTGACTCCCCAGTGGCTCCTCAGTGGCTCCCCAGTGACTCCTCAGTGACTCCCCAGTGACTCCTCTGGCTCCTCAGTGACTCCCCAGTGACTCCTCAGTGACTCCCCAGTGACTCCTCTGGCTCCCCAGTGACTCCTCAGTGACTCCCCAGTGACTCCTCAGTGGCTCCTCAGTGACTCCTCAGTGACTCCCCTCAGGGACTCCCCAGTGACTCCTCTGGCTCCTCAGTGACTCCCCAGTGACTCCTCAGTGACTCCCCAGTGGCTCCTCAGTGACTCCCCAGTGGCTCCCCAGTGACTCCCCTTAGTGACTCCCCTTAGTGACTCCCCAGTGGCTCCTCAGTGGCCCCTCAGTGGCTCCTCAGTGACTCCCCAGTGGCTCCTCAGTGACTCCCCAGTGGCTCCTCAGTGACTCCCCAGGGACTCCTCAGTGGCTCCCCAGTGACTCCCCTCAGGGACTCCTCTGGCTCCTCAGTGACTCCCCAGGGACTCCTCATTGACTCCCCAGTGGCTCCTCAGTGACTCCCCAGTGGCTCCTCAGTGGCTCCCCAGTGACTCCTCAGTGACTCCCCAGTGACTCCTCTGGCTCCTCAGTGACTCCCCAGTGACTCCTCAGTGACTCCCCAGTGACTCCCCAGTGACTCCCCAGTGACTCCTCTGGCTCCCCAGTGACTCCTCAGTGACTCCCCAGTGACTCCTCAGTGACTCCCCAGTGACTCCTCAGTGACTCCCCTCAGGGACTCCCCAGTGACTCCTCTGGCTCCTCAGTGACTCCCCAGTGACTCCTCAGTGACTCCCCAGTGGCTCCTCAGTGACTCCCCAGTGGCTCCTCAGTGACTCCCCAGTGACTCCCCAGGGACTCCTCAGTGGCTCCCCAGTGACTCCCCTCAGGGACTCCTCTGGCTCCTCAGTGACTCCCCAGGGACTCCTCAGTGACTCCCCAGTGACTCCCCAGTGGCTCCCCAGTGACTCCCCTTAGTGACTCCCCTTAGTGACTCCCCAGTGGCTCCTCAGTGACTCCCCAGTGACCCCTCAGTGGCTCCTCAGTGACTCCCCAGTGACTCCTCAGTGACTCCCCAGTGACTCCTCAGTGACTCCCCAGTGACTCCTCTGGCTCCTCAGTGACTCCCCAGTGACTCCTCAGTGACTCCCCAGTGACTCCTCAGTGACTCCCCAGTGACTCCTCTGGCTCCCCAGTGACTCCTCAGTGACTCCCCAGTGACTCCTCAGTGGCTCCTCAGTGACTCCCCAGTGACTCCTCAGTGACTCCCCTCAGGGACTCCCCAGTGACTCCTCTGGCTCCTCAGTGACTCCCCAGTGACTCCTCAGTGACTCCCCAGTGGCTCCTCAGTGACTCCCCAGTGGCTCCTCAGTGACTCCCCAGTGACTCCCCAGGGACTCCTCAGTGGCTCCCCAGTGACTCCCCTCAGGGACTCCTCTGGCTCCTCAGTGACTCCCCAGGGACTCCTCAGTGACTCCCCAGTGACTCCTCAGTGACTCCCCAGTGACTCCTCAGTGACTCCCCAGTGACTCCTCTGGCTCCTCAGTGACTCCCCAGTGACTCCTCAGTGACTCCTCAGGGACTCCTCAGTGACTCCTCAGTGACTCCCCAGTGACTCCTCAGTGACTCCCCTTAGTGACTCCCCAGTGGCTCCCCAGTGACTCCCCAGTGACACCCCAGTGGCTCCCCAGTGACTCCCCAGTGACACCCCAGTGGCTCCCCAGTGGCTCCCCAGTGACTCCTCAGTGACACCCCAGTGGCTCCCCAGTGGCTCCCCAGTGACTCCCCAGTGGCTCCCCAGTGACTCCTCAGTGACTCCCCAGTGGCTCCTCAGTGGCTCCCCAGTGACTCCCCTTAGTGACTCCCCTTAGTGACTCCCCAGTGGCTCCTCAGTGACTCCCCAGTGACCCCTCAGTGGCTCCTCAGTGACTCCCCAGTGACTCCTCAGTGACTCCCCAGTGACTCCTCTGACTCCTCAGTGACTCCCCAGTGGCTCCTCAGTGGCTCCTCAGTGACTCCCCAGTGACTCCCCAGGGACTCCTCAGTGGCTCCTCAGTGACTCCCCAGTGACTCCCCTCAGGGACTCCCCAGTGACTCCTCAGTGACTCCCCAGTGACTCCCCAGGGACTCCTCAGTGGCTCCTCAGTGACTCCTCAGTGACTCCCCTCAGGGACTCCCCAGTGACTCCTCTGGCTCCCCAGTGACTCCTCAGTGACTCCCCAGTGACTCCCCAGTGGCTCCCCAGTGACTCCCCTTAGTGACTCCCCAGTGGCTCCTCAGTGACTCCCCAGTGACCCCTCAGTGGCTCCTCAGTGACTCCCCAGTTACTCCTCATTGACTCCTCAGTGACTCCCCAGTGGCTCCTCAGTGACTCCCCAGTGACTCCTCAGTGGCTCCCCAGTGACTCCTCTGGCTCCTCAGTGACTCCCCAGTGACTCCTCAGTGACTCCCCAGGGACTCCTCAGTGACTCCCCAGTGGCTCCCCAGTGACTCCCCTTAGTGACTCCCCAGTGGCTCCCCAGTGACCCCTCAGTGGCTCCTCAGTGACTCCCCAGTGACTCCTCTGACTCCTCAGTGACTCCCCAGTGGCTCCTCAGTGACTCCCCAGTGGCTCCTCAGTGGCTCCCCAGTGACTCCCCTCAGGGACTCCCCAGTGACTCCTCTGGCTCCTCAGTGACTCCCCAGTGACTCCTCAGTGACTCCTCAGGGACTCCTCAGTGACTCCTCAGTGACTCCCCAGTGACTCCTCAGTGACTCCCCTTAGTGACTCCCCAGTGGCTCCCCAGTGACTCCCCAGTGACACCCCAGTGGCTCCCCAGTGACTCCCCAGTGACACCCCAGTGGCTCCCCAGTGGCTCCCCAGTGACTCCTCAGTGACACCCCAGTGGCTCCCCAGTGGCTCCCCAGTGACTCCCCAGTGGCTCCCCAGTGACTCCTCAGTGACTCCCCAGTGGCTCCTCAGTGGCTCCCCAGTGACTCCCCTTAGTGACTCCCCTTAGTGACTCCCCAGTGGCTCCTCAGTGACTCCCCAGTGACCCCTCAGTGGCTCCTCAGTGACTCCCCAGTGACTCCTCAGTGACTCCCCAGTGACTCCTCTGACTCCTCAGTGACTCCCCAGTGGCTCCTCAGTGGCTCCTCAGTGACTCCCCAGTGACTCCCCAGGGACTCCTCAGTGGCTCCTCAGTGACTCCCCTCAGGGACTCCCCAGTGACTCCTCAGTGACTCCCCAGTGACTCCCCAGGGACTCCTCAGTGGCTCCTCAGTGACTCCTCAGTGACTCCCCTCAGGGACTCCCCAGTGACTCCTCTGGCTCCCCAGTGACTCCTCAGTGACTCCCCAGTGACTCCCCAGTGGCTCCCCAGTGACTCCCCTTAGTGACTCCCCAGTGGCTCCTCAGTGACTCCCCAGTGACCCCTCAGTGGCTCCTCAGTGACTCCCCAGTTACTCCTCATTGACTCCTCAGTGACTCCCCAGTGGCTCCTCAGTGACTCCCCAGTGACTCCTCAGTGGCTCCCCAGTGACTCCTCTGGCTCCTCAGTGACTCCCCAGTGACTCCTCAGTGACTCCCCAGGGACTCCTCAGTGACTCCCCAGTGGCTCCCCAGTGACTCCCCTTAGTGACTCCCCAGTGGCTCCCCAGTGACCCCTCAGTGGCTCCTCAGTGACTCCCCAGTGACTCCTCTGACTCCTCAGTGACTCCCCAGTGGCTCCTCAGTGACTCCCCAGTGGCTCCTCAGTGGCTCCCCAGTGACTCCCCTCAGGGACTCCCCAGTGACTCCTCTGGCTCCTCAGTGACTCCCCAGTGACTCCTCAGGGACTCCTCAGTGACTCCCCAGTGACTCCTCAGTGACTCCCCTTAGTGACTCCCCAGTGGCTCCCCAGTGACTCCCCAGTGACACCCCAGTGGCTCCCCAGTGACTCCCCAGTGACACCCCAGTGGCTCCCCAGTGGCTCCCCAGTGACTCCTCAGTGACACCCCAGTGGCTCCCCAGTGGCTCCCCAGTGACTCCCCAGTGGCTCCCCAGTGACTCCTCAGTGACACCCCAGTGGCTCCTCAGTGACTCCCCAGTGGCTCCTCAGTGGCTCCCCAGTGACTCCCCTCAGGGACTCCCCAGTGACTCCTCTGGCTCCCCAGTGACTCCCCAGTGACTCCCCAGTGACTCCTCAGTGACTCCTCAGTGACTCCCCAGTGACACCCCAGTGACACCCCAGTGACTCCTCATTGACTCCCCAGTGACTCCCCAGTGACTCCTCAGTGACTCCCCAGAGACTCCCCAGTGACTCCCCAGTGACTGTCACCGCCTGACAGCTCCGACTACTTGGACACCTCATCCCGGGCCTTGTATCTACAGACGCTCCGGATCGCGGTGTATTGAGGTGTCCGCAGTGTTGCCTGCTCAGAATACCCGGATAGATTACACTGAATCGTTGTCTGCCAGGACCGATTACACGCACTGTGTTAGTAGTTGTTCAGATTATAATCGCTTTCTACATAACTTCTATACAGAGGCTGCGGGGTCCTCACAACGCGCGCCGTTCTGTCAGGCATGACTCAGGTCACCCTCACGTTGCTAGGCAGCAGCGGGGGCCTGGGCGGCCATCTTGTTCCCGCTTGGCGGATGAATGAGTAGTCAGCAGAGGCTGCAGTGGGGTCTCCGCACAATCCGCCTCCATCCTCCGCTCCCCGGTCATGGAGTGTCCCGCCATCCGCGCCCTTCTCCTCCTGCTCGCCCTGACAGGCGCCGCCCGGGCCCAGGAGCTGCTCAATGAGGACGTGAAGCGCACGGTGGACCTGAGCAGTCACCTGGCCAAAGTGACGGCCGAGGTGAAGCTGGCCAACCCCGGAGCCGCCGCCGCTCACTCCTTCCTGGTCGCCCTGGAGCCGGAGCTGGCCGGGAGCCTGGCCTTCCTGGGGGTCAGTATGCTGCTGTCCGCACTGTGCGATAACTGCACACAATGCCGCAGCGTCCTGTCACTTCTGTCTGCTGTAATGTCGCACAGCGAACGCGGCGTCTGCAAATGGCTCAGGTTTACAAGTATGTGCGGCATTGTGATGGACGGCTGTGTGTGTATTGTGGTGTAGGAGAGCTGACTGTGATGTGTGGAGGACGGAAACACTGCTCAGCTCTGCTACATCTGTATATACATTGTCTGCTACATCTGCATGGCCCTGGCGTTACATAGGACTGCAAATAGCAGATGTAGCAGAGCTGACTGTGATGTGTAGTGTGACTGAATCACTGCTCAGCTCTGCTACATCTGTAGAAATCACACAGGGGTTTACTGGATGTCCCTGGCATTACATAGGACTGCAAATAGCAGAGCTGAGTTAGTTGGTGTTCTCTATATTACCTGTATAGTCAGAGCACACTGGTGTAGCAGAGCTGAGTTTGTTGGTAATCTGGACATTACTTGCATGGACAGGGTGTACAAGTATAGCAGAGTTGAGTTTGTTGGTATCCATACATTGTATGCTGTTTGTTGGTATTACCTGTGTTATACCAGTGTGAGCTTGTTGGTGTTATCTACATTACTGGTGTAGTTGAGCTTGTTGGTGTTATCTACATTACTTATGTTATACCGGTGTAGCAGAGCTGAGTTTATTACTTGTACAGTTCTGTATATACTGGTGTAGCAGAGCTGATGTGGTTATATGTACCTTACATAGGACTGCAGGGAGACCTCCTGTGTTACTGTCATACAATGACATGACCGTGTCAGCTCTGCTACACCAGTGCACACCTGCAGGATGACATGATGACCACACACCCCACATGTAGAGATGCAGCAGAGCTGACATGGTTTGGTGCTGTGTCTGCAGGGTATTGGTGGCTGCAGGAGGAGGAGGATGTGCTGCTGCTTCCTCCTCGGCCTCCTGCTCTGTAGGATTGTGACACGTCAGCGCTCGCTCCGCACTCACTTCCAGGAGGAGGCTCTGCCCAATCCCGGCTCACAGCCCTCCCATCATCATCATCCTCCTCCTCCTCTGTGACACCGGCCACATCTGGTGGGGACTGCACTGAAATGTTCCAGATTGTAGAGATGGTTTATTCCTCCAAAGAGATCCCCAAATTATTACGTTACCATGTCGGGATTTGTGTGTGATCTTCCTTTGTTGCTCTTCAGTTGTTGGAAAACTACAACTCCCAGCATGCCCTGACTGTCCCTGCACCTGCTGTATACTGTGAACTGTAGACGTTCATGTTCCCTAATTTATCAACATTAAAGTCCGGGGGGAGCCTCAGTGCCATATGCCGGGGGAAGGGGAGAACCTCTGCACCCTGTGCCTGGGGGGAGTCTCAGCGCCCTGTGCCTGCAGCCAAATTCATCGCCCTGCGAGGCCTGTTATATGTGGCCCCTGATACACTGTAACAAGATCTGCTCCTGTGGCCATGATCAGGATGTGAGCATTAGTTTCTGTTCACTGACTGCAAGCAGAGTTTCTAAAGGGATTCCCTCTGTACTTTAAAGTTGTATTCCCATCTTTACAGCAAGGGGTTAACTTTCAGGACGGGGGGGGGGGTCCAGCAGTCAGATCCCACCAGTCAGATCCCACCAGTCAGATCCCACCAGTCAGATCCCACCAGTCAGATCCCACCAGTCAATCTGCCCCATCCTATGGATTACCATGCAAATGCTAATACTGATGATCTGTCCTTAGAATCTCCGCTAATCAGCTGTCTGAAGGGGGCGCTGTGACCTTATTGTGTGTACTAGTTCATCTCCATCCTATGCAAGTTAATGGGCCAGAGTCACGTGCAGTACCAACTACAGCCACTCCAATATGTGCGGCGCTGTGCACGGTGCTGAGACCCCACCTGTCTGACATTGGAGTCTGTCCTGGAATGACGAGCGGGGGGCGGACAGGGGCTGTCTTGTCCTTGGGGGCAGATCACTGCAGGCTTCTCGTGCCCCAGCTCTGGGGTTTTGTTACTTTGTGTCTGTGACGGGTTCTTGTGTTTAATGATTTATTGTCCTACATTACAGGTGAAGACGGAGGATGAAGAGGATGGCTACCTGGAAGTGCGGGAGACCAAGGCGAAAGGGAAGAGGTGAGGCTGAGGGATATAGCGGTATACAGCCTGTGCGGGCATCAGTCTGTGTATATACCTGTCTGGCTGGGGGTTGTAGTTCTTCAGGTATTACTTGGCTGCCAGTGCAGGGCTGGCTGGGACTTGTAGTGCCGCAGTCGGACCCCACAGATGTGACCTTGTCTTCTGTTTACTCCATCAGTGGGAAACTCTTCTTGGTGCAGCTTCCATCTTCTCTGTCTCCCGGAGCCAAGACCAAAGTGTTCATCGAGACGGTGTACACCCACGTTCTGCAGCCGTACCCCACGCAGATCACACAGGCCGAGAAGCAGTTTGTAACCTTTGAAGGCAACCATTACTTCTACTCCCCGTACCCGACCACGTCCCAGACCACACGTGTCAAGCTCGCCTCCCGCAACGTGGAGACCTACACCAAACTGGGCAACCCCTCCCGCTCCGATGACACCATTGAATACGGCCCCTTCAAGGATATTCCTGCGTTCAGCCTTGTAAGTGAGGGCGCAACGCTTTATGGTTATTAAAAGTGCTGTGAAGTTTAACCCTTCACAATAGTTCTGCTGATTCGCTGTGTGGCCGCAGTACCTAGTGGTAGATGATAGCAATCCAGAGACGTGACTTTATTAACCCTTTCATTTATCTACCAGGATGTCCTGAAGGTCCATTACGAGAACAATAGCCCCTTCCTCACCATCACCAGCATGACCCGCGTCATTGAAGTCTCCCACTGGGGCAACATTGCTGTAGAAGAGACTGTAGATCTGAAGCACACCGGGGCCTATCTGAAGGGGCCCTTCTCTAGATACGACTACCAGAGGCAGCCGGACAGCGGCATCTCATCTGTCAAATCCTTTAAGGTGAGTCCTATGCATAAACCGATGGGACTTATCTCCTCTCTGGCCTCTTGGAGGCTTCTACATTACTTATCCGTCAGCTTCGACCCTTCAGCGCAGCACATCATACCCCTGGAAATGTCCCACTGACCCTCTTCCTAATCCTGAGCTGCTTCGGCCTTGCAGACGTTACGTTCATGGTCACATGACTTTTTCAGAGTTCAGTCCAAAAGTGGATGGGGCTGAGCTGTGATACCAAGTACAGCCACTATGCAACTGTATGGCGCTGTGCATGGTATGTAGTAAAGAGGCAGCAGCAGTGCCCGGGTGTCGGACCCCCTGCTGATCTCCACTTGAGCTATTGTAAGGATAGGTCATCAATAAAGATGAGCGAACACTGTTCGGATCAGCCGTTCCGAACAGCACGCTCCCATAGAAATGAATGGAAGCACCTGGCACGGCGTCCGGCCGCCGGCAAAATATACGTGCTAGGTGCTTCCATTCATTTCTATGGGAGCGTGCTGTTCGGAACGGCTAATCCGAACAGTGTTCACTCATCTCTAGTCAACAACCTTAAAGTCTAGCAGACTATTTAACCCTTTACTAAACCAGTCTTCATCCTCCTCTTCCTCTCCTTAGACAATCCTGCCCGCCGCTGCCCAGGACGTGTACTACAGAGATGAGATCGGGAACATCTCCACCAGTCACCTGCTAATCCTGGACGACTCTGTGGAAATGGAGATCCGACCCAGGTTCCCTCTTTTTGGAGGATGGAAAACCCATTACATGATTGGTTATAACCTGCCGAGTTACGAGTACCTGTACAACCTGGGTGAGTGCAGATTACACACATGGCAGCCAACTGGGGGTTGTAGTCACTGCAATATACTTGGGGTTATACCTCTGGGTGACGTGTTATGGTATATACTGACGGTATAGCATTGTTCTATGTGCAAGTGTTGGCGGCATTAGCCTCAGTACAGGTAACCCGCTGCAGATTTTTCTGATCTCCTGTCATGGCGGTGTCTCCTCACAGGTGACCAGTACGCTCTGAAGATGAGGTTCATTGACCACGTATTCGATGAACAGGTTGTGGATTCTCTGACCGTGAAAATAATCCTTCCCGAAGGAGCAAAGTGAGTGCTTATGGGATGAGTCTGTGGTGTCATTTATGGCCTGGAGCTAGGAATGCCCTTTATAACCTCTGGGGACCTGGTACTAATGCAGCCCCATGGGCACCCGCTATACAGGGACCTCCTAGAGTTACCTGCACATATGGCCTGTGCTGCTACTGGCAGGATAACATAAGAGGGAACTCCGCACTGCCAGCCCTTCTGTCTCTGTATTGGTGGGGAGCCTTAGAGCCTGGCGTTCCCTATTACAGCCACAAGCCAGTCTGGTGACTTGAACCTGTAGCATCAGAGATGGCCATAATGGGATATAATGCAGATGTGTCATGACTATATGAATCCGGCCTTCTGATCAGGTGTCTGGCTACTTGGCTCCCATGCTCCTAGTCCTGTTATATGTTCCAGACCGGTCACTTAGGCTATTGGTTTTCCTGCGCCATCCTAGTGCATATACCAGGGTAGTATACAGCACATTATATAACAGGGCCATCAGTCTGACCATGTAATAATATTATTTCCAGAAATATCCATGTAGAGAACCCCTATGACCTGAACCGCGCCCCTGATGAGCTGCACTACACCTATCTAGACACCTTTGGCCGGCCAGTCATTGTGGCTCATAAGAACAACCTGGTGGAGCAGCACATCCAGGACGTCGTGGTCCATTACACCTTCAACAAGATCCTGATGCTGCAGGAGCCGCTGCTGGTGGTCGGAGCCTTCTACATCCTGTTCTTCACCGTCATCATCTATGTCCGGCTCGACTTCTCCATCACTAAGGTCGGTGATTGCAAAAACATTTGGGCTGTAGGAAAGCTGGATGGCGCCGGGGAGAGGTGTAATGGTGCACAGTCAGGGTGTCACCCAGCTTTCCTAGAGAGACTCATGGTCATGTGATCTGACCCTGTGCACTTTGTCATGGCAGGACCCAGCGGCCGAAGCCAGGATGAAGGTGGCCTGCATCACGGAGCAGATCCTCACACTGGTCAACAAGAGGCTCGGACTTTACCGGCACTTTGATGAAGCTGTGAACAAATACAAGCAGTCGCGGGACATCTCCACGCTAAACAGCGGCAAAAAAGCGCTGGAGACCGAACACAAGAACCTGACAAATGAGATCACCTCTCTGCAGGCCAAGCTGAAGGCGGAAGGCTCCGACCTCTGTGATAAGGTGAGTGCAGGCTGGTCAATAACGTGGCTGCTGTTATTTTCAGAAACGGCGCCACATCTGTCCATAGGTTGTATTTGCAGCTACTTGATTGCAGTCAGTGTGCTGGAGCTGTAATACCAAACTCAACCTGTGGACAGAGGCAGCGCTGTTGGTGCAAAAAGCAGCTAATCCTTTAACCTGTCCCTGTGCACTCATGTCAGTATCCTCACTCAGAGGTGCATGTGATTGTCAGGGAGTGAGTGCCAGGGCCCCAGCAGGTGCTGTACTGACAATTAAAGGGGTTGTCAGTAGAGATGAGCGAACAGTGTTCTATCGAACACATGTTCGATCGGATATCAGGGTGTTCGCCATGTTCGAATCGAATCGAACACCACGTGGTAAAGTGCGCCAAAATTCGATTCCCCTCCCACCTTCCCTGGCGCCTTTTTTGCACCAATAACAGCGCAGGGGAGGTGGGACAGGAACTACGACACTGGGGGCATTGAAAAAAATTGGAAAAAGTCATTGGCTGCCGAAATCAGGTGACCTCCATTTTAGACGAATAGTGGATTTCAAATCCGGGTCATATGAGAATGTGAACTTTGTGACTATGAGACAGGGATAGCTGTACAGGCAGGGATAGCTAGGGATAACCTTTATTTAGGGGGGAATGTTATTAAAAATAACTTTTTGGGGCTCTATCGGGTGTGTAATTGTGATTTTTGTGAGATAAACTTTTTCCCATAGGGATGCATTGGCCAGCGCTGATTGGCCGAATTCCGTACTCTGGCCAATCAGTGCTGGCCAATGCATTCTATTAGCTTGATGAAGCAGAGTGTGCACAAGGGTTCAAGCGCACCCTCGGCTCTGATGTAGCAGAGCCGAGGCTGCACAAGGGTTCAAGCGCACCCTCGGCTCTGATGTAGGAGAGCCGAGGGTGCACTTGAACCCTTGTGCACCCTCAGCTCTGCTACATCAGAGCCGAGGGTGCGCTTGAACCCTTGTGCACACTCTGCTTCATCAAGCTAATAGAATGCATTGGCCAGCGCTGATTGGCCAATGTATTCTATTAGCCTGATGAAGTAGAGCTGAATGTGTGTGCTAAGCACACACATTCAGCTCTACTTCATCGGGCTAATAGAATGCATTGGCCAGCGCTGATTGGCCAGAGTACGGAACTCGACCAATCAGCGCTGGCTCTGCTGGAGGAGGCGGAGTCTAAGATCGCTCCACACCAGTCTCCATTCAGGTCCGACCTTAGACTCCGCCTCCTCCGGCAGAGCCAGCGCTGATTGGCCGAAGGCTGGCCAATGCATTCCTATGCGAATGCAGAGACTTAGCAGTGCTGAGTCAGTTTTGCTCAACTACACATCTGATGCACACTCGGCACTGCTACATCAGATGTAGCAATCTGATGTAGCAGAGCCGAGGGTGCACTAGAACCCCTGTGCAAACTCAGTTCACGCTAATAGAATGCATTGGCCAGCGCTGATTGGCCAATGCATTCTATTAGCCCGATGAAGTAGAGCTGAATGTGTGTGCTAAGCACACACATTCAGCACTGCTTCATCAAGCCAATACAATGCATTAGCCAGTGCTGATTGGCCAGAGTACGGAATTCGGCCAATCAGCGCTGGCTCTGCTGGAGGAGGCGGAGTCTAAGGTCGGACCTGAATGGAGACTGGTGTGGAGCGATCTTAGACTCCGCCTCCTCCAGCAGAGCCAGCGCTGATTGGTCGAGTTCCGTACTCTGGCCAATCAGCGCTGGCCAATGCATTCTATTAGCCCGATGAAGTAGAGCTGAATGTGTGTGCTTAGCACACACATTCAGCTCTACTTCATCAGGCTAATAGAATACATTGGCCAATCAGCGCTGGCCAATGCATTCTATTAGCTTGATGAAGCAGAGTGTGCACAAGGGTTCAAGCGCACCCTCGGCTCTGATGTAGCAGAGCTGAGGGTGCACAAGGGTTCAAGTGCACCCTCGGCTCTCCTACATCAGAGCCGAGGGTGCGCTTGAACCCTTGTGCACACTCTGCTTCATCAAGCTAATAGAATGCATTGGCCAGCACTGATTGGCCAGAGTACGGAATTCGGCCAATCAGCGCTGGCCAATGCATTCTATTAGCCCGATGAAGTAGAGCTGAATGTGTGTGCTAAGCACACACATTCAGCACTGCTTCATCACGCCAATACAATGCATTAGCCAGTGCTGATTGGCCAGAGTACGGAATTCGGCCAATCAGCGCTGGCTCTGCTGGAGGAGGCGGAGTCTAAGATCGCTCCACACCAGTCTCCATTCAGGTCCGACCTTAGACTCCGCCTCCTCCAGCAGAGCCAGCGCTGATTGGTCGAGTTCCGTACTCTGGCCAATCAGCGCTGGCCAATGCATTCTATTAGCCCGATGAAGTAGAGCTGAATGTGTGTGCTTAGCACACACATTCAGCTCTACTTCATCGGGCTAATAGAATGCATTGGCCAGCGCTGATTGGCCGAATTCCGTACTCTGGCCAATCAGCACTGGCTAATGCATTGTATTGGCTTGATGAAGCAGTGCTGAATGTGTGTGCTTAGCACACACATTCAGCTCTACTTCATCGGGCTAATAGAATGCATTGGCCAATCAGCGCTGGCCAATGCATTCTATTAGCGTGAACTGAGTTTGCACAGGGGTTCTAGTGCACCCTCGGCTCTGCTACATCAGATTGCTACATCTGATGTAGCAGTGCCGAGTGTGCATCAGATGTGTAGTTGAGCAAAACTGACTCAGCACTGCTAAGTCTGCATTCGCATAGGAATGCATTGGCCAGCCTTCGGCCAATCAGCGCTGGCTCTGCCGGAGGAGGCGGAGTCTAAGGTCGGACCTGAATGGAGACTGGTGTGGAGCGACCTTAGACTCCGCCTCCTCCAGCAGAGCCAGCGCTGATTGGCCGAATTCCGTACTCTGGCCAATCAGCACTGGCTAATGCATTGTATTGGCTTGATGAAGCAGTGCTGAATGTGTGTGCTTAGCACACACATTCAGCTCTACTTCATCGGGCTAATAGAATGCATTGGCCAGCGCTGATTGGCCGAATTCCGTACTCTGGCCAATCAGCACTGGCTAATGCATTGTATTGGCTTGATGAAGCAGTGCTGAATGTGTGTGCTTAGCACACACATTCAGCTCTACTTCATCGGGCTAATAGAATGCATTGGCCAATCAGCGCTGGCCAATGCATTCTATTAGCGTGAACTGAGTTTGCACAGGGGTTCTAGTGCACCCTCGGCTCTGCTACATCAGATTGCTACATCTGATGTAGCAGTGCCGAGTGTGCATCAGATGTGTAGTTGAGCAAAACTGACTCAGCACTGCTAAGTCTGCATTCGCATAGGAATGCATTGGCCAGCCTTCGGCCAATCAGCGCTGGCTCTGCCGGAGGAGGCGGAGTCTAAGGTCGGACCTGAATGGAGACTGGTGTGGAGCTATCTTAGACTCCGCCTCCTCCAGCAGAGCCAGCGCTGATTGGTCGAGTTCCGTACTCTGGCCAATCAGCACTGGCCAATGCATTTCTATGGGGAAAAGTTAGCTTGCGAAAATCGCAAACTGACAGGGATTTCCATGAAATAAAGTGACTTTTATGCCCCCAGACATGCTTCCCCTGCTGTCCCAGTGTCATTCCAGGGTGTTGGTATCATTTCCTGGGGTGTCATAGTGGACTTGGTGACCCTCCAGACACGAATTTGGGTTTCCCCCTTAACGAGTTTATGTTCCCCATAGACTATAATGGGGTTCGAAACCCATTCGAACACTCGAACAGTGAGCGGCTGTTCGAATCGAATTTCGAACCTCGAACATTTTAGTGTTCGCTCATCTCTAGTTGTCAGGGGAGTGTTAACACATTTCTCTGGGATTTTTATATACTGTGCCTGGAGGGGGTTCTGGGCTGGTTCGGACCCTGGGTCACGTGGTTGGAACCAGCACCCTTGTCGCTCTGCCCCCTACTGCCTGTGTTACTACAATAAGGCTGACCCATAATAGGAAAAGGGGGGAGCATGCTGAGTGAGCCAGGGGGGCCAAGCATGTGATCCAAGGTTGGAAGCCAGAACAGCCAGGTATAGCATCCAAAAAATCCCTGAGGAAGTGAAATAAGACTCCCTGGACATCCCCTGTAAGTGACAGGAGAAGGGTCTCTCAGCAGCACAGAGTATTTCAGGGCTAGTTCATCTTGACTTGCAGTACCTGGCTAGATTCTGTATACAGCGCTGTTGGGTATATCATGGGCCTTATAGCGTGAGCCCTGACGCTTACAGTACGCTTTGTGACTCAGGTTGCAGAGATCCAGAAGCTGGACAGCCAAGTGAAGGAGATTGTGGTGAAATCGTCGTCTGAGGCCGAACGCCTGGTCGCCGGCAAACTGAAGAAGGACAGCTACATCGAGAGCGAGAAGCAGCACGCCAACAAACGCCAGGAGCTGGTCAACAAAATCGACAACATCCTGGACGCTTTGTAACGTCGTGCTCAAGACCAGGACTGGACAAACCTGTGGAACCGGATTACAGCAGTGCCTGAAAGCAATACCGCTCCTCGCGCCTTCCTGCAACCTTGTCGGTCTGACTCCTGAATCCAGCGTGATTTGTCCTCTCCTGCTTTAAGAGTTGTCAACTTGTGAGATTAAGGCACAACTGTGCGCACTGTCCCACCGAGCCAAGCCCTTATAGTCTGATCGTCCCCGGAGGGTCTTATACCGCCAAACGCTGGACATATCACTGCCGCCATAGGGTGAGCGACCAGGCACTTATAGAAGGCGACACCAGAGAGCACCAGCTCCTCGGTCTCCCTTCTCCAGCAGTTTGTGCCTGAGATTCTCCGAGGAGATTACAATCATTTTCTTTGGGTGGGAAACGTAATAATAACGGGGAAAGTGGTGACGAAAAAACGACAAATTTATTTTTTTTGTTCCTGTCTTTAAATTCCAAAATTTAAAATTTAGATTTTTGTTAAATATCTATATTTTTTTTTTCTAAATTGACCCCAATCTTGTCCGTGCAGGCGGTAACGCTTGTCGCTCCACAGGACGGCGACCTTTGTTTTGTCTCTTTTCTACATGCAGTGACCCCGCGAGCTGCGCAGGTTCATGAAAGAAGAAAAAAAAAGTCTCTGCCAAGTTTTTACACTTTATGATTGTCGGGAAAAACTGTAAAAAGTTTTGTTTTTCTGCTTGTTTGTGTGACCAAAAGGTAATAAAGAAGGGATTGTGGATACACCGGCCTGTGTGCGCTGCGTTGGCTGCGATGTGCTGCAGATTCTCATCTGTATTGTAACAAATTCATATTGAGGTATCCTATATGAGAGTACAGCCATGCTGGCATTGAAATGCTGAGAAACTGCAGCTGCATCCCCCTCCTGCCCCTCCATCCTGTCTGATCCTGAATAGAGAACATGCAGACAGGGCAATAGAGGCCGAGGTTCAGCATAAAAATACACAGATTATACATGCAAATGTTTCTTTAAATTCTTCCATCTCCCATATCACCTTAAAGGGAGTGTCACCAGAACCAGCATATCACCCCAGTCCTGCAGATAGATAGGTTACTGTCACCAGATCCAGCATATCACCCCAGCCCTGCAGATAGATAGGTTACTGTCACCAGACCCAGAATATCACCCCAGCCCTGCAGATAGATAGGTTACTGTCACCAGACCCAGAATATCACCCCAGCCCTGCAGATAGGTTACTGTCACCAGACCCAGCATATCACCCCAGTCCTGCAGATGGATAGGTTACTGTCACCAGACCCAGAATATCACCCCAGCCCTGCAGATAGATAGGTTACTGTCACCAGACCCAGCATATCACCCCAGCCCTGCAGATAGATAGGTTACTGTCACCAGACCCAGAATATCACCCCAGCCCTGCAGATAGATAGGTTATAGTCACCAGAACCAGCATATCACCCCAGCCCTGCAGATAGATAGGTTAGTGTCACCAGAACCAGCATATCACCCCAGTCCTGCAGATAGATAGGTTAGTGTCACCAGAACCAGCATATCACCCCAGCCCTGCAGATAGATAGGTTAGTGTCACCAGAACCAGCATATCACCCCAGCCCTGCAGATAGATAGGTTACTGTCACCAGACCCAGAATATCACCCCAGCCCGGCAGATAGATAGGTTACTGTCACCAGACCCAGCATATCACCCCAGTCCTGCAGATAGATAGGTTAGTGTCACCAGACCCAGAATATCACCCCAGCCCTGCAGATAGATAGGTTACTGTCACCAGACCCAGCATATCACCCCAGCCCTGCAGATAGATAGGTTACTGTCACCAGACCCAGAATATCACCCCAGCCCTGCAGATAGATAGGTTATAGTCACCAGAACCAGCATATCACCCCAGCCCTGCAGATAGATAGGTTACTGTCACCAGACCCAGCATATCACCCGAGTCCTGCAGATAGGTTAGTGTCACCAGAACCAGCATATCACCCCAGCCCTGCAGATAGATAGGTTAGTGTCACCAGAACCAGCATATCACCCCAGCCCTGCAGATAGATAGGTTAGTGTCACCAGAACCAGCATATCACCCCAGCCCTGCAGATAGATAGGTTACTGTCACCAGACCCAGAATATCACCCCAGCCCGGCAGATAGATAGGTTACTGTCACCAGACCCAGAATATCACCCCAGCCCTGCAGATAGATAGGTTACTGTCACCAGAACCAGCATATCACCCCAGCCCTGCAGATAGATAGGTTAGTGTCACCAGAACCAGCATATCACCCCAGTCCTGCAGATAGATAGGTTACTGTCACCAGAACCAGCATATCACCCCAGTCCTGCAGATAGATAGGTTAGTGTCACCAGAACCAGCATATCACCCCAGCCCTGCAGATAGATAGGTTAGTGTTACCAGACCAGCATATCCCCCCCAGCCTGGCAGATAGATAGGTTACTGTCACCAGATCCAGCATATCACCCCAGCCGTGCAGATAGATAGGTTACTGTCACCAGACCCAGCATATCACCCGAGTCCTGCAGATAGATAGGTTAGTGTCACCAGAACCAGCATATCACCCCAGCCCTGCAGATAGATAGGTTAGTGTTACCAGACCAGCATATCCCCCCCAGCCTGGCAGATAGATAGGTTACTGTCACCAGATCCAGCATATCACCCCAGCCGTGCAGATAGATAGGTTAGTGTCACCAGAACCAGCATATCACCCCAGTCCTGCAGATAGATAGGTTACTGTCACCAGAACCAGCATATCACCCCAGTCCTGCAGATAGATAGGTTAGTGTCACCAGAACCAGCATATCACCCCAGCCCTGCAGATAGATAGGTTAGTGTTACCAGACCAGCATATCCCCCCCAGCCTGGCAGATAGATAGGTTACTGTCACCAGACCCAGCATATCACCCCAGCCCTGCAGATAGATAGGTTAGTGTCACCAGAACCAGCATATCACCCCAGTCCTGCAGATAGGTTACTGTCACCAGAACCAGCATATCACCCCAGCCCTGCAGATAGATAGGTTACTGTCACCAGAACCAGCATATCACCCCAGCCCTGCAGATAGATAGGTTAGTGTCACCAGAACCAGCATATCACCCCAGTCCTGCAGATAGGTTACTGTCACCAGAACCAGCATATCACCCCAGTCCTGCAGATAGATAGGTTAGTGTCACCAGAACCAGCATATCACCCCAGCCCTGCAGATAGATAGGTTAGTGTTACCAGACCAGCATATCCCCCCCAGCCTGGCAGATAGATAGGTTACTGTCACCAGATCCAGCATATCACCCCAGCCGTGCAGATAGATAGGTTACTGTCACCAGACCCAGCATATCACCCCAGTCCTGCAGATAGATAGGTTAGTGTCACCAGAACCAGCATATCACCCCAGCCCTGCAGATAGATAGGTTAGTGTCACCAGAACCAGCATATCACCCCAGCCCTGCAGATAGATAGGTTACTGTCACCAGACCCAGCATATCACCCCAGTCCTGCAGATAGGTTAGTGTCACCAGAACCAGCATATCACCCCAGCCCTGCAGATAGATAGGTTAGTGTCACCAGAACCAGCATATCACCCCAGCCCTGCAGATAGATAGGTGACTGTCACCAGACCCAGCATATCACCCCAGTCCTGCAGATAGATAGGTTAGTGTCACCAGAACCAGCATATCACCCCAGCCCTGCAGATAGATAGGTTACTGTCACCAGAACCAGCATATCACCCCAGCCCTGCAGATAGATAGGTTACTGTCACCAGAACCAGCATATCACCCCAGCCCTGCAGATAGGTTAGTGTCACCAGAACCAGCATATCACCCCAGCCCTGCAGATAGATAGGTTAGTGTCACCAGAACCAGCATATCACCCCAGTCCTGCAGATAGATAGGTTAGTGTCACCAGACCCAGCATATCACCCCAGCCCTGCAGATAGATAGGTTACTGTCACCAGACCCAGCATATCACCCCAGCCCTGCAGATAGATAGGTTACTGTCACCAGAACCAGCATATCACCCCAGCCCTGCAGATAGATAGGTTACTGTCACCAGAACCAGCATATCACCCCAGCCCTGCAGATAGGTTAGTGTCACCAGAACCAGCATATCACCCCAGCCCTGCAGATAGATAGGTTAGTGTCACCAGAACCAGCATATCACCCCAGTCCTGCAGATAGATAGGTTAGTGTCACCAGAACCAGCATATCACCCCAGCCCTGCAGATAGATAGGTTAGTGTCACCAGAACCAGCATATCACCCCAGCCCTGCAGATAGATAGGTTACTGTCACCAGAACCAGCATATCACCCCAGCCCTGCAGATAGATAGGTTACTGTCACCAGAACCAGCATATCACCCCAGCCCTGCAGATAGGTTAGTGTCACCAGAACCAGCATATCACCCCAGCCCTGCAGATAGATAGGTTAGTGTCACCAGAACCAGCATATCACCCCAGTCCTGCAGATAGATAGGTTAGTGTCACCAGACCCAGCATATCACCCCAGCCCTGCAGATAGATAGGTTACTGTCACCAGAACCAGCATATCACCCCAGCCCTGCAGATAGATAGGTTACTGTCACCAGACCCAGCATATCACCCCAGTCCTGCAGATAGGTTAGTGTCACCAGAACCAGTATATCACCCCAGCCCTGCAGATAGATAGGTTAGTGTCACCAGAACCAGCATATCACCCCAGTCCTGCAGATAGATAGGTTAGTGTCACCAGACCCAGCATATCACCCCAGCCCTGCAGATAGATAGGTTACTGTCACCAGACCCAGCATATCACCCCAGCCCTGCAGATAGATAGGTTACTGTCACCAGAACCAGCATATCACCCCAGTCCTGCAGATAGATAGGTTACTGTCACCAGACCCAGCATATCACCCCAGACCTGTAGATTGATTCACTTGACCCTAATCTGTCTGGGTTTCCCTTGTGATTCGCGGCCTCTCTTTCTGATATTTCACAGTTTTGTCTGCTCTCTTTGGGGTAATGCAGATGCTGCCACTGACTTCTCTTCTATCTGTTCGGTGACTCTTTTATATGTTGCTGATTTCTTACATAGTGATAGTTTTATTACACTGTATACATGCAGCTGCCAGTTGGGGGCGCTCACTTATGGATTATTCCCATTTCTGTATAAATCTATATGGATTGAGCACCCTCTAGTGGCAGCTGCATGTACTCTGCAGATGAGGTCAGGTTCATGCAGGGGGAGTCCTGGTGATGGCGCTAGAGAGCTGCAACACTGAGGAAGATGATGGAAAATAGTGAAGTCTGAGCTTGAAGAAAATGAATCCAGGTGAGATTTACCGGCTGTGATCAGAAACAGACTGTTACACTATGCAAGATGGAAGCCAATGACTGGTATATACAGAAGACTGCTGTATGTGGTATGTATACTAATGGGGGGGATATAGCGTACGCGGTATGTATACTAATGGGGATATAGTGTAAAATATAAACTGTTATGCAATGGGAATGAAGACAACTCCACTATTGTGTATACGGCTCCACACACACACGTATCTCTAAGGTTGCAGATAAATCCAGACTTGGACCCAATACACACACAGCGTTTATGATGTAGCAGAAGGCGCCAGGGCCTGCAGATATCTAATAGACACACACACTAGTCTCTGCTGGCGACTTTATCTGCAGGTTGTTGGTGTCGATGATCCTCCTGCTCCGGAGGTTTGGCAGTTCTCAGGCTGGCCTGCCGCTGAGCTTGTTCCTCGCACCGTGCCTGTGATTGTTCCGGCTCGCTGAGACGCCATGTAATGAGCGTGGTGTTGATGATCCGGCTGCTCTAAGAGCCGCTTACTGAATCCTCCTCAGCTCTACTCGTCATAACTTTGTTTTTTTTGTTTTTTTTTTTTAATTTGCAAACAGATTAGATCTTCGTTTCCTCGGCATGTTTAAAATTGGGAAACTGCCAATTTGCATTAAAGGGGTTTTCTCAGGTCAGTGTCCGAACACTCTGCCTGGGATTATCCTTCTACCTGTTATTAGATGATCAGGTTTGGGATATTTCCTGTTCCTGAGTACCTGGTGATTGGCCCCAAACAAGGTGTGAGCAGAGCCTAACCCTGCCACTAGGGGGCGCTCCTGTAGTGTGAGGGGTAGCCTCTCTACTCCCTGCAGATGATGCTGATCAGTATGTAATATGAAGGCGCCTTATACTGTAGCACTGCATTGGCCGTCCCTGTGACATGGCTGTGATCCCAGTGCGCTGCGGAGAGACGTGCAGTGCAGCACGTCAGGCCTGAGACTCCCATGTCGGCCATGTTGGTATTTTCAGATATATCAGTATTTGGCCTGTTTTCACTGTTTCCTGATTGCCGCATTGATTGGTAATAATGGGAACATTTAGGCGAGGACTATGGCTGTCCTACATGTACGGGGTATGGCCGGCTTTAGGGCTGAATTCGAGGTGGTTCCCGCCTGACTTCTACACAATCCTGGTGGATCCTGTCGGAGAACTCTTATTGAAGTGAATGGGAGGCCGAAAAATTCTGCTCCATATTCCGCAGTGTGAAGGCGCCCTAAGTTGTGTACAGCCGAGACGCCTCCGATATTTTCCATGACCAGGCCGGAGCTCTCGCCGCACTTGACCTGCACACTCGGCCATGACACGAGGCCTTAGAGTTCACAACTTTCCTCTGCAGCTTCTTGTAGACATTTATGGCTGGGAACTATAATGTCGGGCTTTTCTTTCCCAGGGGATTGATTATAAGGGCGCACATTTCCTGCCATGAAATAAATGGTCTCTTTCAGGTAAGAGCAGCAGAATGAATCCGTCTCGTTGAGCGCAGATGTTACCGGCGTGTATAAGAAGACATCTCAATGATAATCCTGTGGCAGGACGAGCGCCTGTTTCCTGGTGTCAGCCGCAGCCGTCTCTGGTCTCAGGTCAGTACCTCACAGCTGCCACTAGATGGCGCTCTCCACCAGTACACTACAGCCCAGTGCACACTTGTAGGCAGAGATGGCGCCTGGTGCAGGTGTTAAGGCCGTGTTCACACCTGCAGCATTCTTCTGTTCTGTCTTACAACCAACAGGTCCCGTTGACTATAATCGGCGCCATCTTGGTGTTGCATTTGGGTTTTTTCATTCATAACTTTGCAACACAGGTGTGAACGTGGCCTTACCCACCCATAGGCTTCCATTATACTGACAGGTCATATCAAAGCTGCGTTCTGATTGGTTTATAGGGGCAAGATGGAAACAGAAACAGCACCACACTTGTCCACTGGTTGCATCTGGTATTGCAGCTCAGTTCCACCCGGCCTGTAGTCGGGAGAGGCGCTGTATCTAGAAGAAGGCGGCCATGTTTTACTAATCCTGGACAACCCCCTTAAGCATCTACAAGATGGCGACATTCCTGACTTCTCTAGCAGGATTTGTACAGCTTGTCTCGGATGTGAACCCCAAATACCTCCTGTGTGTGCTCAAGTCCGCGCCGCACCAGCAAGGGCACAGCAAACATCCATCTCCGCTCCCAGTGTTTGACCAGCAGATGCTCAGACAATGGCCGACACAATGACAAGTGATAAACGGCCCAGGTCAGACACAGGATTCCCAGCAGAAGGTCCGCCCTGGAGACGGCCATGTATAATGTATAGAAAAGGTGGAGGAAAGACCAGGAATGTAGTATATACCTACTAGTCATGTCTACTACTATATACTGCTACTACTATATACTGCTACTACTACTACAGTGTTGGCCAAAAGTATCGCCCCCTGCAGTCCTGTCAGATAATCCTCGCTGTCCCCCAGATAATGATTACAAGCACAAACTCTTTGGTAATATCTTCATTTATTTTGTTTGCAATGAAAAAACACAAAAGAGAATGAAAAAAAAGTCACATCATTGATCATTTTACACAAAACTCCAGAACTGGTGCGGACAGAAGTATTGGCGCCCTCAGCCTAATACTTGGTAGCACAACCTTTAGACACAATAACTGCGCACAACCGCTTCCGCTAACCAGCAATGAGTTTCTTACAAGGCTCTGCTGGAATCTTAGACCCTTCTTCTTTGGCTCCTGCTCGCGGTCCCCCCTGAGATGTGAAGGGGGCCTTCTCCAAACTGCCACCAAGAGATCTCCCCTCCTCCCCCACAGGTGTTCTATGGGAGTCAGGGCTGGACTCATTGCTGCCACTTTACAAGTCTCCAGGGCTTTCTCTCACCACCATTTTCTAGTGCTGACCTGAAGTGTGTTTTGGGTCATTGTCCTGCTGGAAGACCCCTGACCTCTGAGGGAGACCCCGCTTTCTCACACTGGGCCCTACATGATGCTGCACAATGTGTTGGTCGTCTTCAGACTTCATAATGCCATGCACACGGTCAAGCAGTCCAGTGCCAGAGGCAGCAAAGCAACCCCAAACCATCAGGGACCTCCGCCATGTCTGACTGTAGGGGGCGTCTTCTTCTCTTTGAAGGTCTCTTTTTTCCTGTAATCTCTATGTTGAGGCCTTTTCCTACTTTTGTCTCCTCTGACCAGAGAACATTCTTCCAGAACGGTTTTGGCTTTCTCAGGTAAGTTTTGGCAAACTCCAGCCTGGCTTCTGTCTGTGGGTAAGAAGTGGGGTCTTCCTGGGTCTCCTCCCATACAGTCCCTTCTCATTCAGATGCTGACACTGGATAGTACGGGGTGACACTGTTGTACCCTCGGACTGCAGGGCAGATGGGACTTGTTTGGATGTTAGTCGAGGTTCTTCATCCACCATCCGCACAATCTTGCGGTGAAATCTCTCGTCAATGTTTCTTTTGCGTCCACATCTAGGGAGGTTAGCCACAGGGCCATGGGCTTTACACTTCTTACCGACACTGCGCACGGTAGACACAGGAACATTCAGGTCTTTGGAGATGGACTTGTAGCCTTGAGATTGCTCATGCTTCCTCACAATTTTGCTTCTCAAGTTCTCAGACAGTTCTTTGGTCTTCTTTCTTTTCTCCATGCTCAATGTGGTCACACAAGGACACAGGACAGAGGTGGAGTCAACTTTAATCCATTTCAACTGGCTGCAAGTGTGATTTAGTTATTGCCACCACCTGTTAGGGGCCTCAGGTAAGTAACAGGTGCTGCTAATTACACAAATTAGAGAAGCATCACATGACTTTTCAAACAGTGCCAATACTTTTGTCCACCCCCTTTTTATGTTTGCTGTGGAATTATATCCAATTTGGTTTTTTGACAATTCTTTTTGTGGTTGAAGACAAATTAAATGAAGAAAATACCAAAGAGTTTGTGATTGCAATCATTATCTGGAAGAACACAAGTATTATCTGACAGAATTGCAGGGGGCCAATACTTTTGGCCAACACTGTATATTCTTGTACATAGGAGCAGTATTTTGGCCCATGGCAGTGAATATTCAATGTGCTTAACCCCTTGTTGCCGCTAACATGCATTCCTATGGCAGTGAGCTATTCAATCGAATACTATTCTCTCTTCTGTAAGGGACGCCTCTTGTTAGATTGGTCTCAGCATCTACAGATATTCTTGCACATAGGGGGCAGTATTACACTCATATACATTGCATTATTCAGCAGGGGCAGCACTATAGATTATTCCGCCATCGTGTGAGTCTTCTCCCTCCTTACACTCGATGACACTTTGCCTATAACCTGTTTCTACGTGTGACCTCTGCGCTGTGATATAACTGATGGGGATTATTCTCTATTATAACGTTATCTTTCCTATCACTTGTGCCCGGCTTGGCGGCGGCGGCGGCTGGCACATAATGAATCCTTCTCCCTCTCTGCAGCCAGTGACAGATTTGTCAGCGCCCCGCTGAGTCTCTTTCATCCTCTGCCCTGGTTAGTCACCACGTTGTGACAGTATTTGCTGCTCATTGCTGCGGCCTCAGGACTAGATTGCTAATTCCCGCCCGCCATGAGGCGGCTTCTTTGCCACCAGGGTTGAGCTCCTCAGTAATGGAAGCAAAAAGTGTTGGGACTTGCCATGGGGCGATGGTTAGTGAGACGCAGGCGCTGTTTGAAGCTTCCCCGACGTGTCCTAACACTGTGCCCTGTCCGCACCGCCGGATTCTCTCACTGACTACTTGTTTTCTCTCCTTTAATACTTTGATTGGAAGAAAAGCCAAAAAGCTCTTAATATTGGAGCCTATTCACACAGCACCACCCCATAAATCTGCAGCGGCTTATAAGACATCAGCAAGGATTTGTGAAGTGTAAGAAGAATCATTTATGTTTTAGTTAAGAGTCCCCGGGATCGGCCGCGCTCTGCCCATCCTATGGCGGCTGGATTTTCTCTGCTGTGAATGAGGACGAATGTTAAAGGGGATCTCCTCATATATGTCCCGACATACAGGAGCGCTTCCTTTATAAAGGTTGGTGCGGTGAGGTTCCTGATCCACCATATTCCTCTGTAGATCTGCAGAAAATAAGAGAGGACGTCTAGAATGTTCTAGATATGGCGGCAGCGGCCGTATACAAGGGGCAGATGTAGACAAGCTCGGACCCCCTATTGATTATACCTAGAGAACGCCGGGCCAGTGCCCGCATAACAATGCCCACAATTCCCTGACAATAGTAACAATGACAGCCGAAACGTCAGTTGTGTGACCTAGAACACCGCCAGTCACTACACCCTATACCAGGGCCATAGGGTTCCCATATCACCGCCAGTCACTACGCCCTATACCAGGGCCATAGGGTTCCCATATCACCGACAGCCCCTATATGACCACCATAGTATCCCCATAGGATGGACCACCACAATGACCCAACAACAATCTCAGCCTCAGTATAAGCCACAATGCCCCATAATAATGGCTGCCAAAGTATCCCTTTAATAATACCCGTATCCCCACAGCAGTGGCAGCCACAGTATACGCCCGTGTACCCTAGAATAGTCAGAGGCACAGCTTATGGGCCCCACTTACCATGTGCTGTCTGTAATACCGGGGTCTTCCTATGTTGTGCAGAGGTCTTTGGACACCCTGAGAATCCTGGAGCTGATGGTTATTGCTCCCTCTGAACCCCTATAGCTATGCCCCTGATGGCAGCCACAACGCCCCTCATATCTGTGCCAGCAATAGCGCCCCATTTCAGTGTATGGCAATGCCACAGTATCTGACAGTGCCAGCCTGTTACTCGTATAGCAGTGACGGTCAAGGTGCCCCATCTGACTACCATGGTGTCCCCATAGCCTTATACCCCTGTAGGTAACAGCCCCTGCCATATAATAGCCCCCCTACACTAATACACTATATACAGGAGACCATCAGCGCCCGTTGTCCTCTGGATATTCTGCATTTCATCTCTCGGTGGATATTTTGGGTCTTCGGCTCTTACAGACGATGACGTCATCACAAATCCATTTGGCATTGTGCGGGTCTTTGTAGATCTCTGGGTGCCAGAGGAGCTCAGGCCTGTAATCTGCAGAGGCCTTTACCCCATGTGCTAATTATTCTGTCCTCCATCAAAGCGCCGTATGCCTGAGGCCTGACGTGACGGGCGGGGGGGACGGGCGGCTGTCCTGGCACGAGCAGCAGTTCAAAGCCCCAGCTCTCACCTTGGTTCAGGTGGCCATGACATGAACCGACCCGTTAAGGGAGGAAAATGAGAGCAGTTTTCGGGGAAATCTCACAAAACTTTGCACCGTTTCTTCAGTTCGGGAGTCTCCTTTGATGTTCGTGATTATCTACCATCCTATAATTAGACGCAGCTTGTCTGCTGTGATGGCTGCCAGGATTAGGGCGAGCTCCCTGCAAAGGACTTAACCCTACAGCGGCCCGCACCAGTCATCCATCCATTGCAGAGGGTAACCTATGGGGGTAACACAAAGCCCCTGACACAGCAGGCGGGCCCTAGGCAGGTACAGCAGGGGCCCCGTGTTCTCATCAATCGTGGCTCTTTAGCAAATCCTTCACATGTACCTAGATAGCAATCTCCCAGCAATTGTAAAACAGGGATCTTTACCTTAGTCCCTTAACATATGGCCGGACAAAATCGCTGCAAAATGTATTCTCTCTTATTGATTAATGCAGCACAACTGCAGAATGTAGGCGTGTCCTAACATGCAAATTAGTAAGTGCTAGAAAGACTTCCCTCTGTTATTCCTCCTGGAAATATACAAACAAACTGACACTTGCCATTTTGGACAGTCTCCCATTGTGTAGAGGCCGATGCCATTGATAAGATGATGATGCTCTGTTTCTGTTTCACTTCATTCGCACATTTCCCAGAGGAATAATAGAGGAACGGCACAATTTCATAAAAAGTATTTGCAGCTGAGATGATTTAAAGGGGTTTTCCAGGACTTGTATATTCAGGATTGGACGGCGCTGTGCTTGGTAGGAGCCACGAGGCCACAGCTGTCTCCCCATATCTACTGGGTGTCAGGACCTCACCCCATCACTAATTTACAAACCTCTTTGACCCTTATCCCCATTTAAAGTGACAGGTCCCTCTTCTAGGTGACGGGTCCGGAGGGCTCCATAAGGGAGTCCTTGATCTTGTCCCTCTTCTTCGTCTTCTTCTCGCTTCCACTTTCTCTTCTTCACAAGTGTCCATTAACAAACACGCGGCGGCCGAGCGTCGTCCTCGCACAGTCTCCCCATTGTGTCTGAGCATGCCGCATCCGGCCGCCCCTCCAGGTACGAAACCAAATCTTGTTGTGAATGCTTTCAAGAGTTAAGCACCATATCTGCGAATTACGTGAATCATCCTGAGCAGATAACAAGCCGCAGGTTGCTTTTTTTTTTTTTCTGCCTCTTCTATTTTTGGCATCAGACCAAGCGGAGGAGTTGGCAGATACTTGTCACGTCCTGGAGACTAATTTAAGATGCGCCTCCATTTTTATCACATTTCGTACGGTCTACCCAGCTGCTTACGGGACGATCAGACGGTGGCGAGTGCCGTAATACCCCTCCTGTCCTCTATATATAGACTGATTTGGGGAGGGGGGTCGGACAATGCCTTTTGTCTTTGAAGTCGCTGAATACAATTATAACTATGGAATTAGCTAAGTGTCCAATGCAGGACTGTGCTGTAACCTTATATAGTAGTGTATAGGGTTAATAAAGGGGGTCCCGAGTAGGAGACCCTCCACTACATTGTCCTTATATAACATACGCGCTCATATACACCTGACATCTATGTAGAACATCCAACCAGTACTGGAGCAATTACATTCAAGGGGCCCCAATCCTAACCTTGGACTGGGGCCCCATCTAGCGAGACGCCATCCTTGGTCACTTCTCTGCCTCTCGTCTTCCTCCGCACAGTCACCGCCTCCATGTTCTAGAATGTTCTTGCATCTGCATAAAAAAAGGAACCAAATATGATTGTAACAAATCTCCGTTTTATGTCTCCAGCTCCGGTGCAGAGCAATGTGTCTCTATGGGTACAACAAACCGTGTATAGACTAACCCTGCAATCATTATTGGGGCTGTGGCAGGTTATGACCCATTAATAGCATAGAGGCGGAGTTGAGTAAGACTACTCAGACCCCTACTGAATATAATTAAAGGGGTTCCACTTCCCTCATATGGAGTGCCGCTCCATTCATCTCTATGGGACTGACAAAGAAAAGCGGAGTGCAACGCTCGTACAGTAGAGATGAATGGAAAGGCAGCGAGCAGGTGGGACTTGTGCTGGGAGGGTTAGGACCCCCGAACTTGTGATCAATGAGGGTCCCGGTGGTCAGACCTCCCCCACTTAGACACATGTCACCTCTTCTTTGGGTAGGTTTAAAGGGGTTTTTCCAGCCCAAAATGTATTTTTGATTTTGATCTGTGCGGGTTTAAGAACCAGACCCCCACATAGGTCTGCTGAGCCGGGTGCCAAAAACCTACAGCGGTGGGGGGGGGACAGAACAGATTCAAGTATTAGGAGTGGGGCTGTAATTCTGTAGCATCACTACTACTATACACTGTATGACCTGGGAGCCCCCCGCTGCAGCTTCCATCGCCTGGGCGCCCCCCGCTGCAGCTTCCATCGCCTGGGCACCCCCCCCCCACTGCTGCAGCTTCCATCGCCTGGGCACCCCCTGCTGCAGCTTCCATTGCCTGGGCGCCCCCCACCCACTGCTGCAGCTTCCATTGCCTGGGCGCCCCCGCCCACTGCTGCAGCTTCCATCGCCTGGCGCCCCCCGCCCCCTGCTGCAGCTTCCATCGCCTGGGCGCCCCCCTATTAGTATATGGGACCTATGGATAGGTTATCAGAATCCAAAATACATTTGAGGCCAAAAGCTTGATATAACACCTATAACACTGAAGATGGGGCCCCCGCAGTTGATGGGCCCCTGTGCAGCCGTTTGTCACTCGCTTGCCCTGTTCACCTGACATATCCTTGAAGGGTAAAATATTCACCAGGGTCACTGACCTGGACACTGTATACGGCGCCCTGTATAATACAGTACAAACATATATCAAGGTAGAGGCACCCGGTTCCCACGCTGCGGAGCTCGGCCCGCACTTTATAGACTCATAACTTGGTGTTGTCCTTGTATTTTCATTGCTAGTGTAAGGGACAGAATTCCAGACATTGCTGGGTTAACGCTGACCTCATGTGACCTCTCTAGTATACATATATAACCTGTATCTCCTGCTGTAGGGATTATAGGCATTCACAGGTTCAACGTATCACCTATATTAGTCTTTCTAAGGATTAAATCCAGATCCTGACACATCATTGACTTCTATGGGAGAGTGTTGTGGGCATGCTCAGTGACCTCTGTGCATAGAGGGCGAGGAGGAGAGCTACGACTACCACCTATAGGGAATTCTGGATCCTGTGTTATCTCTATAAAGGTGTTATCGGCCTTTGTTATCCTTCCTCTGCTGATAAGATAATTTCTGAAAAGTGATCTCTACAGAACAGGCGGTGTCAGCCCATGGTAAGGATCAGTGTAAGCACTGCAAGAATTTAGGATTTCTTTTAGCTTGTGCCAGCTAGGACAGACTGATGACATCATCATGCGGGTACGATGCAATGTCATGATCACACTTCATCAAACGGCCAACAAAAAGGTTTCCAGAGGTTTTTCTTTTAGTTCTCATTTTGTTATTTAGACTGCATTTTATCTCCTTATCTATTTCCTAGACTTAGACTTAAAGGGTTATTTCAGTTACATGGTCATCATCCCTTTAAAAGATAAAATTCTGGTTGCCTCCAGTCACCAGTAGGGGGAGCACCAGTAGTGTCAGAGATAATGTACTAGTATACAGCAGTATATGCTAATACATTATAACACTAAGTTGTTACATCAATAATTTATTGATCTATAGTTCAAAATACACAAAGAATCATCTTATATATGTCACGTCCTATGCGATAAGATGGCGGAAATACAATCAAGCATTTGGTATAACCAGTCTCTGCCATACGGAGTTGTTTTCTCGGCCCGATGACTTGCAGTAAATTCTGCGCTAGCTTTTACTAGTCCTTACACTGGAATGTCTCTTAGGAGTTGAATATTCTTGTTTTCATTTCCACTTTCTTGAAGGAATATTTCTGGTTGGTCCTCTTGTCTGTCAGGATGTACCAGGTGCCCCAGTATATGCCATTTGTCACCCCGCTGTATCGCCCCTTGTGATACTTCCCATTCAGATTGGCAGCCAAACAGGTGTCGAACCACCAGCCGGAGCCGTAGTACGTGCCGCAGTTGCCCGATGGATAATTGTCGTTGTCGCTGTCGTACGTTGTGAAGTGTTTATGGTCGTGGTTGTAGTTCCGGCTGTAGCTGAGGGCGTTCCCGGCATTGCCCTGGTATTCCCTGGCGGTCAGTCTGTACTTGTTTTGTTCACTGGCTACTTTAAACTTCTTGTAGATGGCATGGCGTTTCACACCGTACCAGTCTTCAAGTTCGATACGGAGGGTATGTTGTCCTAGCCTGGTGAGACTGTGCAGGTTTTCATTGCCCAGCCAGTGCTCCCCTTGTAGGCTGCCGAAACCTTGTCTGTACTCCTGCCAGGTGCGGTTGAAGTCTACGGTGCCGTCCTGTCGCCTCTGGAATACCGTCCACCCTCCTCCATCGGTGGCCATATCACAGTAAGCCTGGAAGAGATTTTGCAAAATTATTAGACAAGCAATGCAAACGGCTTCAGAGGTTCATGAAGTCTTCATATTAATATACCGGACCCTAATAGTGGCACCCCGGCCAGATATACAAGGCCACACAGCGACACAGTATTAAACACTATCCAGGTTTAGTGCAGTGAAGGTCATTGCTTACGTGTCTGGGGGGTCTAGGGTGGTGAAGGAGTGAATGTCTGTATGTCTTGTGGTCTTTGGTAGTAAAGGTGTTGGCGTCAGCATCCCTTCTGATTTAGAGCAATTAAAGGGTTAATGTTAACATTCCTGGTGGTCTAAGTCAGTGAAGTGGATAATGTCGGTATCCCTGGTGGTCTAAGTCAGTGAAGTGGATAATGTCGGTATCCCTGGTGGTCTAAGTCAGTGAAGTGGATAATGTCGGTATCCCTGGTGGTCTAAGTCAGTGAAGTGGATAATGTCGGTATCCCTGGTGGTCTAAGTCAGTGAAGTGGATAATGTCGGTATCCCTGGTGGTCTAGGGCTGTGTAGGTATTTAATGTCACTATACCTGGTGATCTAGGACAGTGAGTGGGTTAATTCCAGTATCTTTAGAGGTTTGGGCAGTGAAGGGGTTAATATAATGATCCCTGGTGGTCATGGGCAGAAAAGGTGTTAATAGCAGTATAACTGAAGGTTTAGGACAGTGAGGGGGTTATTTCCAGTACCCATGGTGGTCTTGGACTGTTAAGGGATTAATGTGAGGAATTCTAATGGACTAGGGCAGTGAGATGGTAATTTTAGTATTCTTGGTAGCCTAGACCAGTAATGGAATTATTTCCAGTATCCCTGGAGGTCTAGAGCTGTGAAGGAGTAAATGATTCCTGTAAAGATCCCTTATAGCAGGCAGTGGAAGGGTTAATGCCGCATTACTAGGTCCAGTGGTTATTTACCTTTCTAGGCCTCAGCATTGTCCCTCCTGTAATGGTTCCCTGTACATTTAATGAGTTTAGCTTCCTGTTTCCCTCCCGTAGTCATAGAACTGACTACAAGGAGGAGATAGAGAGTACTGTGCAGCTGTGTCTGTATGGCTGCAGAGTTCTTACTATGATCAGGCAGAGCGATTCAAGATTCTTTACAGGGGTTGTTCAGGCTTAAGGAATTTATGGGATATCCTCTGGATAGCCATAAACACCTGATCTGTAGGGGACCACCAGCCGCCCCAGGACTGATCAGCTGTGTGGAGACGCTTCAGTATAGCAGCCGGACGCCATCACTGCAGCTCAGCTTCCTTATATTTCAATGAGGGCTGAGCTGCAGTTACAGTGCCCAACCACTATACAAGGGAACAGCTGTACAGCTACATTACTAAAGTCCGGACATCCCCTTTAAGGAGACTGATCAGGATCACACAATAAGAGATTAAAGCCATATGAGTATCGGACTTAAGACTGTAGGACTGAGCAATAGTCATCAGATTTACAGATGGGTGAAGACCCCTGTACCTCAAATGGCTGCCTGACTGCAATGGGCTGGATGGTGTAGATTCCATTATCTCGGATCCCCTGTTTGTAGATATCCGCACAGTCTCGGGGAAACAGTCTCTCTGGTTTTTCCGAAGAGTCAACTATGAAGAAGAACGAGAAGAGAAAGGAAGAGACATTATAGGAGCTAAATCAGAAAACAAGCAAGAACACGGTAGAGTCACAACTCGGGGGTCATTGTGTCCATTCACCTAAACTGCTTGTGTCATAGTCAAAAGTGTCCCCCTCCCCACCACCTTTACCTCCAGGTTATTTTTAGGACCTAAAATCATGCTGATAATTGTTACTATATCTTATAGCAGCCGGAGATTTGATACAGAGCTCCAAATATTCTGCATGGTCAGTCAATGGCCCCCACTAGGGGGAGCTCCAAATCTTACTGCATACTGAGTTGTTATTGAGCGCACAGGGCACTCAGCCGAGTATTTTTAAGGTCCTGCCGTGCCCCAGAAGACTCCCCCCCCCCCCCCCACGGATTAGGGATTTAGATCATAAATAAAAATTCCTGGACATGTCCTATAAGTTACCAGGACACCGATCCCACATTCCCTGCCATATTTGATGCCGTTTCATGTATATCGCATATACGCTCACCTGCGGATCCGATGTTTCCCACACTCTTCATCACATGCGGCATCTCCTCCTTTGTCTCGAGAGTCCTGAGTCGTCGACTTTCTACAACAAAGACTTTTTGAGTGAAGGCAAAAACAAAGGATACAATGTATTATGTAAACTTTGCAAACAATCTTACGGTTTTCTACAATTTTGTGTATACACCTCCTATACAGACAGCAAATATGTAGACGGGCAAGAAGAGACAGACAGGGGTAAGTATGACTGAAGAGTCCGACTACATGGCGTATGTGTGTAGTCTGTAACCATGGTATAGAACTGGTATATAAAAACTGTCTAGTTTATTCTTGGAAATTTGCAAAAATTCCATAACTTTCTAGGATTCGCTTCTGCTACTTCTGAGGCCCTGAAAACGCTGGTTTGGACGTGGTGGACGGTGCCCTGTGGGATTCTTCAAAAATCCTTCAATTCGTTCTGCTTTATTCTGCAAGTTCTTGAAGAATGTTCTGAAGGAGCCATATTGTACATGGTTGGAATGACTCGCATTTTCCCTATACATCTGCCCTCTTCATAATACTGAACTGGCAAATGCACAGCGCGAAGCTACAGACAGAGCGGGGATTGTGTGCGGGGAGCGGAGAACGCTCTGGGCTTTGTTTGGTGGAGGCGCTGGGAGCCGGGACGGTCACATCAGAGGCTGGTGGCAAAAACTCTTCCAACTTTGGAGGACGTCAGCGCTCACAGGGGCTCGTCGGAGCATCAAAGATGGGACAGCAATAAATGAGCCGCACAATGAGAATTTCCCTTTTGTTTATATTTTTCTCCTTCCACTTCAGTAACTCGCAAATAATCCCAAATGTTCTCTCATCACATTGTATGTGCCCTAATAGAAGTGACTGAGGAAGAACCATAAGGTGGACCTACAGCAGTCATTGGATGGATGGTGGGATGGATGGATAGATATAACATAGATAGATAGATAGATAGATAGATAGATAGATAGATAGATAGATAGGAGATAGATAGATAGGAGACAGGCAGATAGATATAGATAGATGAAGATAGATAGATAGATAGATAGATAGATAGATAGATAGATAGATAGGAGATAGATAGATAGATAGGAGATAGATAGATAGGAGATAGATAGATAGGAGATAGATAGATAGATAGATAGATAGATAGATAGATAGATAGATAGATAGATAGATAGATATTAGGTTCTGACTCTTCTGATGCTATGATGTGATAAACTGATGTTGTTACATTTGATCTGTGTATCTCTATCCTGACACTTCTGTTCCATGAGGATTACCGCCGAGTTCTCTAATCCGGCTCTCTTACTAGCACTATATACCATCTGCACAATAAAACAATCATCAGGTTTACAGTCAGTTCTTTCCCCTCCGGAGCGAGGAGTCAGCCCTGTAATTATCAGCTATTAAAGCCTTCTGGATGACAGACCACATACCACTGCATGACAAGGTAATGGTAAGAGCCTGGGAAAGCTGGGTGATAACCAGAGTGTATCTGCAGTGGGTGCACAGGTAACCATCACTATGGGGCTTTGGATCCTATTATAGATGGCACCTGGTAGACAGGGGCCCGATTACAGATTTTGCATTGGAGCTCAGATAGTTCAAGGTAAACCACTGATAACCTGTATGGAAACGGCAGACGGACACTTTATTACACTTAGAACATAAAAAGGACTTGTTAGCTACTACCCTCAGCATTGATAACCTAGTGCATTATGGGTTGTGTAGTTTAGTAATGGCACCATTATGTTCGGCTCATTCCCAATGTGAGGCACAGCCAATTACCAGCACTATACATACATAGATGCCACACAATGGACTCTGATGCCTTTGAGGAGACAAAGCAAGCGGCTTCTGTGAGATCCTGGAAGAGTCATTAATTATACTGAGAAATCATTAGAGGGAAGACATGAAAGGCTTCCACCTCCAAACTGCCGACAAGGGCTGGGGTGGACAGTCAGGACCCTGCGAGCAGAACCCTGGAACTAACTCCTTGTACAGACTCTTAATCATCTATTTCATTATAGAGACAGATAATCCAAGAGGATATTCAGTAAATGTAGTGATACAATGTCCAGAACTATTGTCACATTGTACATACAAAATATCAAGATTGTGCATGAAAACCAATGTCAAAGAAACTACAGGAATGCAGAGGTGACAGTCTCCTGTGGGATCTGCTGCTTGACACACCCTGTTGTCATGTGAGAAAACATCAAACAGCACATGGTAGGAGATCTTTACATAAGGAGGTTCAGGACCTTCAAAGATCTTGCATTGAGGTTTAGGACGTTTACAGACTTTGCATTGAGGTTCAGGATCTTTGAGGACAAAGCATTGGGGTTCAGGATCTTGCATTGAAGTTCAGGATCTTTGAGGACTTTGCATTGGGGTTCAGGATCTTGCATTGAAGTTCAGGACCTTTGAGGACTTTGCATTGAGGTTCAGGACATTCAAGGTCCTTGCATTGAAATTCAGAAGCTTGAAGGACCTTGCATTGAGGTTCAGGACGTTCAAGGACTTTGCATTGAGGTTCAGGACGTTCAAGGACTTTGCATTGAGGTTCAGGACGTTCAAGGACTTTGCAGTGAGGTTCAGGACCTTGCACTGAAGTTGAGGACCTTGCATTGAAATTCAGGATGTTCAAAGACCTTGCATTGAGGTTCAGGACATTCAACGACCTTGCATCTAAGTTCAGGACCTTCAAGGGCCATGCATTGAGGTTCAGGATGTTCAAGGACCTTACATTGAAATTCAGGACCTTACAGGATGGAGCACAGATTTTATATTCTGCTTCCCATGAGAGTGCAATTAAACATTGTGGCCTCTTAATTTTTTGGAGCGATGACAACGGCTCACAAGGGGAAAATTCCATTTGGTTCAGGTGATCCTAACCTATCTGTGGCGCCACGTTCTGATGACAGGGTTGGAGTTGGTGGAAGGTCCCCTTTAACAATGACCGCTAGTATCTACCTAAGGCGCCAATGGGATAACCAGCAGGGACTATGTGGCCCTGATCTTCAGTATAGTCAGATTTCTCAGTGTCTGTCTCTGATAACCAGGAACACATTTACATGTTAACTCTCAATTCTCATTTCACCTCTGGTTCACCTCTAAGATGATGAATGTAGGCGAAGATATTATGGCAGATGTGCAAGACCATGTATGAGACCAAATGGTGGAGAACTGAACCAGCTTGTGTAACACTAGAGTCCATCCATCTTGCACATCCTGCATGTGCACCACTCCGACTCTAGATTTATAGAGATCACACTTAAAAGGAAGGAAGACAACAGGTTTCCCCCGGTGGGATAATACTTGGGTGCCCCAGAGGAAAATGCCTCATATTCTGAATAACTGGAGGATTCTTTAGTCCATTGGTAATGTCTTGGTTTATCAAAATCTATAAATCTACCATACAGAGAATCTGATGTCGTGACAGTCATCTGCATAGAAGAGCGCAGCCACTCAGCGCAGAATGGAGATGATTAGGGGATAAGCCACGGACACGTGACAAACTGACTGCAATGGGAGGTCAATCCCAAAATATGTGCTGTCACAATGTAACCAACACTGCAAATAATTCTCCCTATGAAAATCTCTTATGACTTTAATGAGGTTTCATTCTAAAATTTTTATTAGAAAAATGTGAATGTTTATTTCCATAAAGGAGTTCAATAGACGGGGCCCCAGTGCAGGACCCTCATTTATTACCTAGAGAAGACAAAGGCTGCGTCCGCCCATCAGCTCATTGATCTCCATAAGCATTGTGTAATACTTCTTTTCACCAGTGGTGGCACTGCAGGGAAATAAAACACCTGCTGATGGTTCCTCCTTAGATTATAGCAGATCGCTGGGGATCTCAATAGCAAGACATTTCGAGATCTGCTTATCAGGGGGCTGTCTAATGAAAACATGGACAATCATGGAAATATTGATGACCTATCCATGGGTTAAGTCACCAATAACAGATTGTTCATCAGTCACATGGCCTGATTGCAGCTCAGTTCCCTGTCGTCCCTACCAGCGGCACAATGTGGGGTATTTCGTGCCCCTGTGTGCTGGTAGGACAGGCGGAATTTTAATTAGCCATGTATTAATTTCACATGGCTTGTTCCCTTTAAGAGGGCACAGATACCTCCCCCCTGTGCGTTTTTTTCTGTCCTGTGTAAAGGATCGGACAGGTGGGGAGGACTCTGTGTCCTCCTAAAGAGAAAGAGTAAGAAGAAGTTTCAGGTACTTACCTGCTCAGACCTGTTCAGGTGTCTTCAATCATGCACTCTGCCCCTTTGGACTTCTGTCGGTCCTGCAAAGAGAATAGGTAAGATTAAAGTTACCTATTTTGCCCACCTCCCTCACGCAATCCTACCTCCTGTTCCCCGGCATCCAGTCCTGCTGGGCTTCGGAGCCGCGCGCAGCCAGCCGGCGTGTTCGCGCGGCTCCATGAGGGGAACTTCCGGTTTTCGCGGAACCTTTCCTCTGCGTAGGAGGGTTCCGGCCGGTCGTTTAGAAGTGTAACACCGGCAACTTCCGGTTTTTCGGCATTCGCCGCTCCGGGACCACGCGAACAGCAGCGTTGGACACTGGAGGTCCTCAGGAGATTAAGGTACGTGCCAATGTAGTTGGCTCAAGGGGGGAGCGTGACTTGAAGGGCTAGGAGTGTTATGAAGGGCAAAGGAACGGAGCTTTTGACTAAGGCCACGCCCCTTCCGGATATGGGGCTGTAAAAAGGGGGCAGGTTGCATCCCTCATTGCCTGCTAGTCTAATCCCTAGCTGGTTTCTGCGCTGTGGCTTGTGGTTTCCGCTTCAAACTGCATTTATTCTACTGCAAACTCTGCTGAAGGTTGGTAAGTGGTCTGCAGAAGCTGGGTGAGTCTCCTCATATGGTTCCTTGAATGTACTCCTCTGATGTTTCATATTCCATGCTTAGGTATCGCTGAAAGCTAGCTTCTATTTGTCATGTCTTCCTCTTCTACCCCTCCCGGGGATCAAGTAAGACGGAAGAAGTCTTCTAAAAGGAGACACCTGGCTTGCATTGATTGTGACGTTCCACTACCTGATGGTAGGTGCGTTTTTTTTCGTCTGCTAATTCTCCCAATGGTGGGAGTATCCTGAATGTCATTGTTTTGCCTTTAGGCTATGACTGGTCACGCTGCCAGCAATGCAGGGGACCTCTGCGGGAGGAACCCGTTACCAGTGATATGGTAGCATGGGTCAAGGAGTACATGGTGAGTACGGTTGCCGCAAAGAGGGGAAGGGTCCCCTCCGGCTTCTAAGTATCCTTGTGTTTTTTGCAGGATGATTCTTTAAAGGATATCCGTACTTCACTGGCTCAGCTCACCAAGAAGCAGCGCGTGGAAAGGCGTTCTGCTTCACTGCCCTCCCTGGAGCGCCTCCAGGTGGAGGAGGTGTCCATATCATCGGACGATCAGTCCTCCTGTACCAGCAGACCAATTTTCCATCGGGAAAAGACTAATAAACTGCTGAAGGCCATCCGGTCGTGGGACCAGGTTGGCGAGGGGGAAGCCTCTGCGTCCACCTCTGGGAAGCGGAGGGTTTTCCAAGTGGACGCCTCCATGGCCAGCCTAATGGAACAAGAATGGAAGCAGCCGGAGAAGGCTTACGTCACCACCAGAGCTTTCAAAGCAGTGTATCCGATTGATCCCTCCCAGCTGGATCGCTGGGGTCCACCACCCAAGGTGGATTTAGCCATCTCTAAGCTTTCCCGTCGCACTGTCGTGCCCATCGATGACGGGTCAAATCTTCAGGATTTGCTTGATAGAAGAGTGGATTCAACGCTCAAGAAGGCGTATTCGTCTGCTTCAGCCCAGGTGACGGTGGGCATCGCCTCAACGGAAGTAGCTGATAAGCTTCAAGCCCGGCTGGACCGCCTGGAACGGGATATCGACTCCGGGGTTAACAGGGACGACATCCTGGCATCCATGGGGGAGATCCGTCTCGCTACGGATTTCCTGAGAGAATCGGCAAGACAGCAGGTGAAGCTGGCTTCCAAGGCCATGGCCCTCAATACCGCCGCCAGGAGGCCCTTGTGGCTCAAACCTTGGCGGGCTGATGTCGCCTCCAAGTTTTCTTTGTGTTCCCTCCCCTTTCAACCTGGGAAGGTTTTCGGCCAAGGGCTGGACGATCTGATGGAGGGATTGGCTGATGGTAGAGGGAGATCACTACCACAAGCAACCAGAGGAGGAAGGCCTCCCCCTTCTAGGGGTCGAGGCTCCACGTCTCAATACAGGCCTCAACAAGGAAGCCAGAGACGCCCCAGATACCGTCCGAAAGGGGCGGGTCGCGGGATCCCCAAGGAGGACCCTAAGAAGAAGGGGTTTTGAGGAGACGCCGCTCTCTGTGACCAGCTCTCCCGTAGGAGGGCGCCTTTCGAATTTCCTTGTGGCATGGCATCTTCGCATTCTGGACCCATGGGTCTTTCAAGTTGTTCAGCGAGGATACGCAATAGAGTTCTCCCATCCTCCGGTGGATCGTTTCATCACTACGCGGGTCTTACCAGCCCTACAACAAGACTGCCTGGAGGCTTCCGTCGCAGAATATCTCTTAAAGGGGGCCCTGGAAAGGGTCCCTCCTCCCGAAGTGGGTCAAGGAGTTTATTCACCCGTGTTCTTGGTTCCAAAGTCCACAGGAGGGTGGCGGATGATTATAGATCTTCGGTTCCTCAACCTCTTCATAAAGAAAAAACCTTTCAGGATGGAGTTCATAGACTCAGTAACCAGTTTCCTATTGCGCAACGAGGTCATGGTCACCCTGGACCTGAAGGATGCCTACTTACATATCCCCATCTTCCCGCCACACAGGAAATATCTACGTATAGCCGTTCTTATGGCTGGTCACAGAGAGCACCTACAGTTCACTGCTCTGCCATTCGGCATATCGTCAGCTCCGTATGTATTCACCAAGATGGTCGCACCAGTTGCCGCCGCTCTCAGACTTCAAGGCCTCTTCGTGGTTCCCTACCTCGACGACTGGCTTATAAAAGCTCAGTCTACTTCAATTCTCCATCACCACCTCCAGAGAGCCATCGCCTTCCTCCAGGAGTTAGGTTGGCTGATCAATTGGGAGAAGTCAGAAATAGTGCCATCCACCCGGAAGGAATTCCTAGGGTTTGTTCTGGATTCCCAGAGCATGCAGATTTTCCTATCTCGTCCAAGGCGAGCAAAAATAGAAGCTTCGGTTCGGGGCCTCCTCAGGTCCCGATGGATCACCATTCGCACCGCCATGCGGGTCCTAGGCCTGATGTCTTCTTCAGCCAAGGCGGTCCCTTGGGCTTTATGGCACTTGCGTCCCCTTCAGATGGAAGTGTTGAGAGCCTGGAACGGATCTCCACGGGGACTGCACAGGAAGATCTGCCTTTCTCCCGGTACCCGTCTTTCCCTCAGATGGTGGAGACACCTGAAAGACGGAAGGTCCTCGGTTCAACCTCGTTGGACCCTGTTGACAACAGATGCGTCCCATTCGGGATGGGGAGCCCACCTGGACGGCAGGACTGTCCAGGGTCTGTGGAGGAATCCAGAGGTAGGAACCTCCAACCTGAAGGAGCTAAAAGCAGTGTATCTGGCGCTGAAGTACTCGCCCCCTTTCTCGAAGGGAAGGCAGTCAAGGTCCGGTCAGACAATATGACGACGGTAATATACTTGAACAAACAGGGCGGCACCAGGGTTCCAGCCCTACTGAGAGAGGCGAACTTGATCTTCACGTGGGCAGAGAAGAATCTGACCCACCTATCCGCTGTTCACATCAAGGGCTCCCTGAACATAGTAGCGGATCAGTTGAGTCGGGGTATCCCTGTATCAGGAGAATGGTCTCTCAATCAAGACATATTCCATCAGATTGTCCAAACATGGGGCCTTCCGGATGTCGACCTCATGGCAACCCGACTCAACGCCAAGGTGGAAACCTTCTGCTCTCTGTACCAGGAGGACAATGCCTTGGCAGTGGATGCCCTGTCCATCCCATGGAGGTTCAGGCTGATATACATTTTCCCTCCAGTTTCCATCATACCCAAGGTATTGATGAAAATCAGACAGGACCAAGTCTCGGGAATTGCCATAATCCCGTTCTGGCCGAAAAGGACTTGGTTTGCCCAGCTCATGTGGATGAGTCAAGGCAGGTATTGGAGGCTTCCCCCCCTCCCAGATCTGGTGACACAAGGAGAGCTGAGACACCACGATCTGAGGAGATTCAATCTGACAGCCTGGAGGTTGACCAGTCCCTATTAAGGAATAGAGGACTGTCTCAAGGCGTCCTAAGGACTTTAGCCAGCGCCAGAGCCACCTCGACCAATAAGAATTACCGTAGGATCGGTAATATTTTCCAGGCCTGGTGCACGGAACACGAAGTGGACTCCTCCGATCCCCCTGTGAGGGCGATCCTGGATTTCCTTCAGGACGGCCTAGACAGAGGGCTTGCAGCTTCTACCCTGAAGGTACATGTAGCCGCTTTGTCCGCCTATCTGGGGAGGCGGTTGTCTCAGGATCCTTTAGTGAGCACCTTTATCAAAGGGGCAACTAGGCTGAGACCAGCAGTTTCTGCTCCTGTCCACCAATGGGACCTCAGCAAGGTCCTAACGGCACTTTGTGTTGCTCCATTCGAACCTCTGGAGGAGGTGGATCTAAAGTGGCTGACCTATAAGGTATCTTTTCTCCTCGCTATCACCTCGGCAAAAAGAGTAGGGGAGCTTCAAGCACTCTCATCGGAAGCTCCTTACATTGCCTTCTTTGAAGACCGTGTTCAGTTGAGATTTCTGCCAGGATTCAGGCCGAAAGTTTCTTCTAGGGCGAATGTGAGTCAGCTCATTTGCTTGCCAACCTTTTTTCCCGTGCCCACTTCCCCTGAGGAGGAGAAGTGGCATACCCTAGATTTAGTCCGGAACCTGCAGATTTACCTTCAGCGCACACGCGCTTTCAGGAGATCTGAGAACTTGTTAATAAATTATGTAGGGGGCCATAAAGGCCGCAAGGCTTCTAAGACCACCATCTCTCGCTGGGTGAAGGAAGCAATCAAGTTGGCGTTTGTGAGTCAGAACTTACCTCCGCCGACCGTCCTAAGGGCCCATTCGACGCGGGCAGTATCGACCTCTTGGGCAGAGGTCAAGGCTCTCACCTTGGACCAGATTTGTGCAGCAGCATCCTGGTCTTCAGAATTGACCTTTGTGAAGCACTACCGACTTGATCGGTATGGCTCAGAAGCTACTGCCTTCGGGCGTACTGTATTACATTCTGCTTGTGTTTAATCTCCCACCCTTATGGGGATTACTTGCTATTTCCCCACATTGTGCCGCTGGTAGGGACGACAGGGAACAAGGGATTATGTAGATAATCTTGTTTCCCTTAGTCCTAACAGCGGCACAAGGATTCCCCCCCTATTGTTGTTTATTTTGGAATGTATGTATTATTACTTGTTATTTACGCACAGGGGGGAGGTATCTGTGCCCTCTTAAAGGGAACAAGCCATGTGAAATTAATACATGGCTAATTAAAATTCCGCCTGTCCTACCAGCACACAGGGGCACGAAATACCCCACATTGTGCCGCTGTTAGGACTAAGGGAAACAAGATTATCTACATAATCCCTTGTTCTATTCAAGTGAAAGGGCTGAGCTGCAATACCAAAGCACAACCACTACACAATATATGGCGCTGTGCTTTGCGAGCAGTGCTACTTCTGCCACTATATAATAGGTGGTAAGTTCTTCCTCCGCCATACCCGGCAGTATATAATCGGTAGTAAGTTCTTCCTCCGCCATACCCGGCAGTATATAATCGGTAGTAAGTTCTTCCTCCGCCATACCCGGCAGTATATAATAGGTGGTATGTCTCTCCTCCGCCACATCCGGCAGTATATAATCGGTGGTATGTTTCCTCCGCCACATCCGGCAGTATATAATCGGTGGTATGTCTCCTCCGCCACATCCGGCAGTATATAATCGGTGGTATGTTTCCTCCGCCACATCCGGCAGTATATAATCGGTGGTATGTCTCCTCCGCCACATCCGGCAGTATATAATCGGTGGTATGTTTCCTCCGCCACATCCGGCAGTATATAATCGGTGGTATGTTTCCTCCGCCACATCCAGCAGTATATAATCGGTGGTATGTTTCCTCCGCCACATCCGGCAGTATATAATCGGTCTCTCCTCCACTTTCCCTCTCGGGGTCGCTGCAGCGGCTGCTTCAATAACTTATTTGAACTCTTGCCTAAACAATTGCCGCCATGACGCAGAACTTTCCAGCCTGGACTTCCTCTTTTGGCCTCCTTCTCCTAACACTAAATCCTGCCATTCAACGGGGGTTCAGATCTCAAAGTTCACAGTGGTTGATGTCATAGAAACTCCTAAGACACACAGAGGGGATTCGAGGTAACCGGTCGTTCCAACAATAAAACGATTCAGTCTGACTGAAGATGGAGACGATCGGGCAAGAAGGGGTTAACTCATTAAAGAGAGATCATGGCTAATGTACATACAGGCAGGGTGACAGACGGGGGGGATTTCCTTGAAAGTGACCCAGATGTCCTGGATGTGAAGTCATCGGCTTCTCTAGACATAAAATCCGGAGACCCTACACACCATTCATCCCGAATCTGTCCATGGGGCTACAAAATGGTTAATGTTGTCGAACAGTCTGGAAATTCTGAATTATGGGAACGCATATACAATATACAACGTTTATATAAGCTGCAGTTTCACATCTCTGATAAGAATCTCCTTAAAGGGGTTGTTCAAATGGAACATCGCCATCATTTTGGAGATGCAACCTCCAGTTACAATCTATAGGGAAACCTGGTAGTAGGTGTCCAATTTCCCTGCAGCGCCACCACAGGAGAAATCAAGCATTACACAGTTTTAAAGGCGTTGTCCGAGACCCATGAGTAATGGATACTGATGAAAAGGATAGGTAACCAGTATCTGATCAGTGGGGGTCCAACACTCAGACCCCACACTGATCAGCTGATGTGGCTGCAGAGGGTAGCCCTACTCTTATTGAAGTCAATGGGAGCAGAACTGCAGTTCCCTGTAGTCACCACTAGACTGAACAGAGCCAGAGGCTATATATATATATATATATATATATATATATATATATATATATATATATATATACTCTATAGATGCCTTCAGTAAGAGCAGCGCTGCGGCCGGCCTTATACCTTGTTTATAGCTTCCAGGTGCTAGACCCGCACCAAATCCTGTGCATAGGTCATCAGTATCCATCACACATAGGGCTCAGACAACCCTCAATGGACTGTAACACATCCATGTGTCGGGTCCCCCAGCGCACCGTCAGGTGTTATCCTGCTGTATAGGGAGCATGGAGAGAAATAGGATTCCGTGAAGTACAATTACTAGAGAAATAAAATTCTATATTTTGCTAGAAAATCTCCAGTCCAAGGACTTATGGTCTGACATCTTTACCCAACCCCATGTGTAATGTTCCATGTTAGGCCTATTGGGATCTGCTTTATGTCAGTATATTGCTGGACCTTCTATGACTTGTCACAATCTATTGGAATTTGCAGCAATAGAACAGCACAGATGTCCCGGCTCTGGCCTGAGGTTATGTCGCCAGGGTCAGGACTAACCTCTCCTGTACTTGTAGACGTCTACAGAAGTGTCTATTACACTATATATCACTGGCTGGGAGACAGGACTTTATGACTTTCCTATAAAAGATTTGCATCAATAAAAACATATTTGTAAGAAGAATCGATTCTTATGAATATTTCAAATTGGCAAAAAAAAAATTGCAACATTTGTTTAGAAGGAGATGGAATACAGAATTACAGAAAGGTTTGTACTGATGGTTTTTGACAATAGGGGGCGATAATCAATGGATAGCCATCAATAATGACAAGTATCTAATATGTAGGAAAATGTTCTTGTGCTCAGGACCTTTTGGCAACAACTCAAGCAATGAGAGATGTCTGAGAAGGAAGGAGAAGTCTCATCATCCGTGGGTGTGTGGACCAGACTTCTCACCACATATGGAGAGCTGAAGGTATCTGGACAACCTAGTAAAGGGGACGACCATGTCCAATGTGACTGCTATCTATACTAACTCCCATTATCTCCTTACAGAGAAGTCTTCCCTACAGAGGTCTCAAGGCCACCATCCTTCCTACTATGAGGTCAGTGCTCGGACTGTAGGGTTCATTCTCTATATCTTAGGTATGTTATGTAATGTTTCCTATTCTCTTATGTCAATGTCACCAACGTATGTGGATGGAACCAATTTCCAAGGACTCACCTAATGCAGAGAGTTTTTGGACAGACTCATTGCAGGGCAGTTCACATCCCGACAAGATCCCCAAGAGAAGGACCACCAGGGAGTTGAGTCGATCTTCCATCTTGCTGAGGTTCATCTTGCTGTCCTCCTGTAACTTGTGGAATAGGGAGGTCATAGACTGGAGATTCATCTCCAACAAAGTCAACCTCTCCCCTACGCTCTTGGGCTTTGGGTTTTGAGGTTTGGTGTTCCCTTCAGGTCCAGACTGTTTGAGGGTTTGCTTGAACTCTTGGTTCGCTTCCTGGTGGACTTCCTTAACTTCTTCAGGGGTAGGTTGCTCATCTGGAAGAAGAAAATGCAGCCTGCATCCGTGAGGTCCATCACAGTTGGCATCTACAGGTGGCATGGCCACCAGATGCTCGAGGCAGGCAGGGTCATCTCGCCTGTCACTACAGTCAGGATTGTCAGCCGCCTCGACATCTGGCAGCAGTAATAGGAATACGATCCATAGCATCTTCTGGCAGGAGAAAATCCACATTGCCAATGCCCTAGAAGTTTTTCCTATTCCCTCAGCCGGTATCTTGCATGCACGGACTGGAAAAAAAAATAACCTGTGCAAACTTTCTTCACTTTTTTACAGGTTGGGCAATGTCCCTCTGTACACAACCCTTCACAGGCTGGGAAATCCTCTGAAAGAGCTTCAAAGCAAATGAAGATAGTGTGTGTGTGAGGCATGTACCAGAGAGGAGGGGGCTGGGGGCTAAGGGGGGCAGCTTGCATGAGGGGAGAGGAGGGACTGGAAAAGTCTCAAATAAAGAACACTTGAAACTAAGATTAGCATCTTGCAGCCCATTGAAGAGCTGCCTTGGTTGTGTCTAGGTGAATGGCCTCTGTCTGACTATTATTATTATTGTGTGCGCCGTCTGCCTGCGAAGACTTGACTGGGAAGGGTTTGGGGAATATCCCAGGTATTATCATCATGACTGCGAGAAGTTTCCACCGCCATCAACTGGTGTGACAGCACAAAAACAAGCGCGATGTACGGGGTAATGGGGCGATACACTGTAATATAAGCCATTAACCAATCACATTGCAGCTTTCATTGTGCCACCGCAGTGCAAGAGATGAAAGCCACGTTCTGATTGGTTAGCAAAGGCCATAAGCGCAGTTTTTCTATTAGGCGACCTACAGTATAGAAGAACATATGGGGGCACATTCAGTAACAAGTTACACATACACATGCATGCTCAGTATGGCCAGGTGTGCATGTGTTGTGAATGGGGAGAGTGGGCATCTGTTGGAGAGATTGGGGTGGCCACAAATATCAGGTGTTCGGCCGGTCCTATCCAAATTGGCCCACAATTATCCAATGTGTATAGTAGACTCAAAGCACGAACTGGTGGTACACAGGAGCAGACCACCAAAAACAGTATACTGCACCTGTATATAGTGTAATACCCCTTAGTGCCCCCGAATACAGTTATAATACCCCCTTAGTAGTCCCCAAACTTGCCTGTCACATCAGCCTTCTCCATCCTGATCTATTATGGTGGGGTGCACTGGCCCATGCTGCAGGGCTCTGGAGCGTCTTCAGGAGTTGCTGCACCTTCTTCAGAGGTGGCTAATGGGCTTCCCCGTATTATAAGTTACTAGGACAAGCCATCACTTCATGATTGGAGACAGTCCAAGGTTTCGGATCCCCATGACCCTGAGGATGCAGAGGTCACAGGGTTGGTGTCGTGATGCATACAATGTTATAGCAGTGCTGAGACCCCTTTATTCCCATGGTCAGAGGTCGCACCACATAAAGTGATGACCCCCCGTCAGGACGATCAACTTCTCCGAGACAGGAGAACCTGGGCACAACCAGGACACTTAATCCTTCTGTAATTCCACAAGACCGCCCTCATGGAGACAGCTGGGTAGGCCCATGCGACCCTCAGATCGCCGCCATCAGTCTTATAACTTGGTCACCCATTGCCTAGATGACAATCTGGAAATTCTGTAACAGTGATGGCGTCCATTCCCATGGTCAGAGGTCGCACCACGTAAAGTGATGACCCCCCCCCCCTCCCGTAACAGTGATGGCGTCCATTGTCCGTCCATAGTGAGGTCATTTTTTGGCTAGAGATGGGCAAATCGGTTCATACCAAGTCAGGTTCTATCCAAAATTTTCCAAATTGTTTGCTTGCTTTTACAAAACTGAATAAATGGAGATTTGCCTCGGCAAACTAAAACGTCCACTGCATTATAGTCTGGGGTCTCTGGCCCAGGGAGGTGTAAAGCACTCATACTCCCCTTCCCTTACCTCTTATGGGGCTCCTCGCAGAGTCCGGAGCTCTTTTGGTGACGTCTGTCAGTCTTCTGTGACATCATCAGCGCAGGGTCACCGTTGAGGCCGGTAATTGGGGCTCGTGGGTGAAGTCACGAAGCTTCCATGTATGTAGTTTCTATGTTATCCCTGATTCTTCTATCTGAGCTGCAATCCCATAACCAATGCAATGTCCCTTCTAGCCACTAGGTGGATCACTCTAACGTAAGTCTCACATGTTGACATTTTAGTTACTTGACCAGGTGTCCCAGGAGTTGTCTATGTGATAACAGTCTGAAATACAGAAGAGACAGAGTAACACATGACTATGAGATCAGACTACACGCAAGGTGTTTGTAGTCTGTCTCCATAGAGACGCTTAGATCTACATAGATGCTGTAGACACAAAATTGAAGATGGTAGAAGTTGCTTCCTTTTCTGAAGCAATAAAGCATATTAACTACAGACCTTCATACTACAGACCTTACTACTACAGACATTACTACTACAGACCTTACTACTACAGACATTACTACTACAGACCTTACTACTACAGACATTACTACTACAGACCTTACTACTACAGACATTACTACTACAGACATTACTACTACAGACCTTACTACTACAGACATTACTACTACAGACCTTATTACTACAGACCTTACTACTACAGACCTTATTACTACAGACCTTACTACTACAGACATTACTACTACAGACCTTATTACTACAGACATTACTACTACAGACCTTACTACTACAGACATTACTACTACAGACCTTACTACTACAGACATTACTACTACAGACCTTACTACTACAGACCTTACTACTACAGACATTACTACTACAGACCTTACTACTACAGACATTACTACTACAGACATTACTACTACAGACCTTACTACTACAGACATTACTACTACAGACCTTATTACTACAGACCTTACTACTACAGACCTTATTACTACAGACCTTACTACTACAGACATTACTACTACAGACCTTATTACTACAGACATTACTACTACAGACCTTACTACTACAGACCTTACTACTACAGACATTACTACTACAGACCTTACTACTACAGACATTACTACTACAGACCTTATTACTACAGACCTTACTACTACAGACATTACTACTACAGACCTTATTACTACAGACATTACTACTACAGACCTTACTACTACAGACCTTACTACTACAGACATTACTACTACAGACCTTACTACTACAGACCTTACTACTACAGACATTACTACTACAGACCTTACTACTACAGACATTACTACTACAGACCTTATTACTACAGACCTTACTACTACAGACATTACTACTACAGACCTTATTACTACAGACATTACTACTACAGACCTTACTACTACAGACCTTACTACTACAGACATTACTACTACAGACCTTACTACTACAGACATTACTACTACAGACCTTATTACTACAGACCTTACTACTACAGACCTTACTACTACAGACATTACTACTACAGACCTTACTACTACAGACATTACTACTACAGCCCTTATTACTACTGACCTTACTACTACAGACATTACTACTACAGACATTACTACTACAGACATTACTACTACAGACCTTACTACTACAGACATTACTACTACAGACATTACTACTACAGCCCTTATTACTACTGACCTTACTACTACAGACATTACTACTACAGACATTACTACTACAGACCTTACTACTACAGACCTTACTACTACAGACATTACTACTACAGACCTTACTACTACAGACCTTACTACTACAGACCTTACTACTACAGACATTACTACTACAGACCTTACTACTACAGACCTTACTACTACAGACATTACTACTACAGACCTTACTACTACAGACCTTACTACTACAGACATTACTACTACAGACCTTACTACTACAGACCTTACTACTACAGACATTACTACTACAGACATTACTACTACAGCCCTTATTACTACTGACCTTACTACTACAGACCTTACTACTACAGACATTACTACTACAGACCTTACTACTACAGACATTACTACTACAGACATTACTACTACAGACCTTACTACTACAGACATTACTACTACAGACATTACTACTACAGACCTTACTACTACAGACATTACTACTACAGACCTTATTACTACAGACCTTACTACTACAGACCTTATTACTACAGACCTTACTACTACAGACATTACTACTACAGACCTTATTACTACAGACATTACTACTACAGACCTTACTACTACAGACCTTACTACTACAGACCTTACTACTACAGACCTTACTACTACAGACATTACTACTACAGACCTTACTACTACAGACATTACTACTACAGACCTTATTACTACAGACCTTACTACTACAGACATTACTACTACAGACCTTATTACTACAGACATTACTACTACAGACCTTACTACTACAGACCTTACTACTACAGACATTACTACTACAGACCTTACTACTACAGACCTTACTACTACAGACATTACTACTACAGACCTTACTACTACAGACATTACTACTACAGACCTTATTACTACAGACCTTACTACTACAGACATTACTACTACAGACCTTATTACTACAGACATTACTACTACAGACCTTACTACTACAGACCTTACTACTACAGACATTACTACTACAGACCTTACTACTACAGACATTACTACTACAGACCTTATTACTACAGACCTTACTACTACAGACCTTACTACTACAGACATTACTACTACAGACCTTACTACTACAGACATTACTACTACAGCCCTTATTACTACTGACCTTACTACTACAGACATTACTACTACAGACATTACTACTACAGACATTACTACTACAGACCTTACTACTACAGACATTACTACTACAGACATTACTACTACAGCCCTTATTACTACTGACCTTACTACTACAGACATTACTACTACAGACATTACTACTACAGACCTTACTACTACAGACCTTACTACTACAGACATTACTACTACAGACCTTACTACTACAGACCTTACTACTACAGACCTTACTACTACAGACATTACTACTACAGACCTTACTACTACAGACCTTACTACTACAGACATTACTACTACAGACCTTACTACTACAGACCTTACTACTACAGACATTACTACTACAGACCTTACTACTACAGACCTTACTACTACAGACATTACTACTACAGACATTACTACTACAGCCCTTATTACTACTGACCTTACTACTACAGACCTTACTACTACAGACATTACTACTACAGACCTTACTACTACAGACATTACTACTACAGACCTTACTACTACAGACATTACTACTACAGACATTACTACTACAGACCTTACTACTACAGACATTACTACTACAGACCTTATTACTACAGACCTTACTACTACAGACCTTATTACTACAGACCTTACTACTACAGACATTACTACTACAGACCTTATTACTACAGACCTTACTACTACAGACCTTACTACTACAGACCTTACTACTACAGACATTACTACTACAGACCTTACTACTACAGACATTACTACTACAGACCTTATTACTACAGACCTTACTACTACAGACATTACTACTACAGACCTTATTACTACAGACATTACTACTACAGACCTTACTACTACAGACCTTACTACTACAGACATTACTACTACAGACCTTACTACTACAGACCTTACTACTACAGACATTACTACTACAGACCTTACTACTACAGACATTACTACTACAGACCTTATTACTACAGACCTTACTACTACAGACATTACTACTACAGACCTTATTACTACAGACATTACTACTACAGACCTTACTACTACAGACCTTACTACTACAGACATTACTACTACAGACCTTACTACTACAGACATTACTACTACAGACCTTATTACTACAGACCTTACTACTACAGACCTTACTACTACAGACATTACTACTACAGACCTTACTACTACAGACATTACTACTACAGCCCTTATTACTACTGACCTTACTACTACAGACATTACTACTACAGACATTACTACTACAGACATTACTACTACAGACCTTACTACTACAGACATTACTACTACAGACATTACTACTACAGCCCTTATTACTACTGACCTTACTACTACAGACATTACTACTACAGACCTTACTACTACAGACCTTACTACTACAGACATTACTACTACAGACCTTACTACTACAGACCTTACTACTACAGACCTTACTACTACAGACCTTACTACTACAGACATTACTACTACAGACCTTACTACTACAGACCTTACTACTACAGACATTACTACTACAGACCTTACTACTACAGACCTTACTACTACAGACATTACTACTACAGACCTTACTACTACAGACCTTACTACTACAGACATTACTACTACAGACCTTACTACTACAGACCTTACTACTACAGACATTACTACTACAGACATTACTACTACAGCCCTTATTACTACTGACCTTACTACTACAGACCTTACTACTACAGACATTACTACTACAGACCTTATTACTACAGACCTTACCACTACAGACCTTATTACTACAGACCTTACTACTACAGACCTTATTACTACAGACATTACTACTACAGACATTACTACTACAGACATTACTACTACACACCTTATTACTACAGCCCTTACTACTACTACAGACATTACTACTACAGACATTACTACTACAGACATTACTACTACAGACCTTACTACTACAGACCTTACTACTACTACAGACCTTACTACTACTACACACCTTACTACTACTACACACCTTACTACTACAGACCTTACTACTACAGACCTTACTACTACAGACCTTACTACTACAGACCTTATTACTACAGACCTTACTACTACAGACCTTACTACTACAGACCTTATTACTACAGACCTTATTACTACAGACCTTACTACTACAGACCTTACTACTACAGACCTTATTACTACAGACCTTACTACTACAGACCTTATTACTACAGACCTTACTACTACTACACACCTTACTACTACTACACACCTTATTACTACAGACCTTACTACTACAGACCTTACTACTACAGACATTACTACTACAGACCTTACTACTACAGACCTTACTACTACAGACATTACTACTACAGACCTTACTACTACAGACCTTACTACTACAGACATTACTACTACAGACCTTACTACTACAGACCTTACTACTACAGACATTACTACTACAGACCTTACTACTACAGACCTTACTACTACAGACATTACTACTACAGACATTACTACTACAGCCCTTATTACTACTGACCTTACTACTACAGACCTTACTACTACAGACATTACTACTACAGACCTTATTACTACAGACCTTACCACTACAGACCTTATTACTACAGACCTTACTACTACAGACCTTATTACTACAGACATTACTACTACAGACATTACTACTACAGACATTACTACTACACACCTTATTACTACAGCCCTTACTACTACTACAGACATTACTACTACAGACATTACTACTACAGACATTACTACTACAGACCTTACTACTACAGACCTTACTACTACTACAGACCTTACTACTACTACACACCTTACTACTACTACACACCTTACTACTACAGACCTTACTACTACAGACCTTACTACTACAGACCTTACTACTACAGACCTTATTACTACAGACCTTACTACTACAGACCTTACTACTACAGACCTTATTACTACAGACCTTATTACTACAGACCTTACTACTACAGACCTTACTACTACAGACCTTATTACTACAGACCTTACTACTACAGACCTTATTACTACAGACCTTACTACTACTACACACCTTACTACTACTACACACCTTATTACTACAGACCTTACTACTACAGACCTTACTACTACTACAGACCTTACTACTACTACACACCTTATTACTACAGACCTTACTACTACAGACCTTACTACTACAGACCTTATTACTACAGACCTTACTACTACAGACCTTATTACTACTACAGACCTTACTACTACTACAGACCTTACTACTACTACACACCTTATTACTACAGACCTTACTACTACAGACCTTACTACTACAGACCTTATTACTACTACAGACCTTACTACTACAGACCTTACTACTACAGACCTTACTACTACAGACCTTATTACTACAGACCTTACTACTACAGACCTTACTACTACAGACCTTATTACTACTACAGACCTTACTACTACAGACCTTACTACTACTACAGACCTTACTACTACTACACACCTTATTACTACAGACCTTACTTCTACAGACCTTATTACTACAGACCTTACTACTACAGACCTTATTACTACTACACACCTTATTACTACAGACCTTACTACTCCAGACCTTATTACTACTACAGACCTTATTACTACAGCCCTTACTACTACTACAGACCTTACTACTACACACCTTATTACTACAGACCTTACTACTACTACAGACCTTACTACTACTACACACCTTATTACTACAGACCTTACTACTACTACAGACCTTACTACTACTACACACCTTATTACTACAGACCTTAGTACTACAGACCTTACTACTACAGACCTTATAACTACTACAGACCTTACTACTACAGACCTTACTACTACAGACCTTATTACTACAGACCTTACTACTACAGACCTTATTACTACAGACATTACTACTACAGCCCCTACTACTACTACAGACCTTACTACTACAGCCCCTACTACTACTACAGACCTTACTACTACACACCTTATTACTACAGCCCTTACTACTACAGCCCCTACTACTACTACAGACCTTACTACTACAGCCCCTACTACTACTACAGACCTTACTACTACACACCTTATTACTACAGACCTTACTACTACTACAGACCTTACTACTACTACACACCTTATTACTACAGACCTTACTACTACAGACCTTACTACTACTACAGACCTTACTACTACAGACCTTACTACTACTACAGACCTTATTACTAATACAGACCTTATTACTACAGACATTACTACTACAGACCTTACTACTACACACCTTATTACTACAGCCCTTACTACTACTACTACATACCTTATTACTACAGCCCCTACTACTACTACAGACCTTACTACTACACACCTTATTACTACAGACCTTACTACTACAGACCTTACTACTACTACAGACCTTACTACTACAGACCTTACTACTACAGACCTTATTACTACAGCCCCTACTACTACTACAGACCTTACTACTACAGCCCCTACTACTACTACAGACCTTACTACTACAGCCCCTACTACTACTACAGACCTTACTACTACACACCTTATTACTACAGCCCTTATTACTACAGACCTTACTACTACAGACCTTACTACTACACACCTTATTACTACAGACCTTATTACTACTACAGACCTTACTACTACAGACATTACTACTACAGCCCTTACTACTACAGACCTTACTACTACAGACATTACTACTACTACAGACCTTATTACTACAGACCTTACTACTACAGACATTACTACTACAGACCTTACTACTACACACCTTATTACTACAGCCCTTACTACTACTACACACCTTATTACTACAGCCCCTACTACTACAGACCTTACTACTACACACCTTATTACTACAGACCTTACTACTACAGACCTTACTACTACTACAGACCTTACTACTACAGACCTTACTACTACAGACCTTACTACTACAGACCTTATTACTACTACAGACCTTATTACTACAGCCCCTACTACTACTACAGACCTTACTACTACAGCCCCTACTACTACTACAGACCTTACTACTACAGCCCCTACTACTACTACAGACCTTACTACTACACACCTTATTACTACAGCCCTTATTACTACAGACCTTACTACTACAGACCTTACTACTACACACCTTATTACTACAGACCTTATTACTACTGCAGACCTTACTACTACAGACATTACTACTACAGCCCTTACTACTACAGACCTTACTACTACTACAGACATTACTACTACTACAGACCTTATTACTACAGACCTTACTACTACAGACCTTACTACTACACACCTTATTACTACAGCCCTTACTACTACAGACCATATTACTACAGACCTTATTACTACAGACCTTATTACTACAGACCTTACTACTACAGACCTTACTACTACAGACCTTACTACTACACACCTTATTACTACTACAGACCTTCACACTACAGACCTTTCTACTACTGACCTTACTACTACACACCTTACTACTACAGACCTTACTACTACACACCTTACTACTACACACCTTACTACTACACACCTTACTACTATTACAGACCTTATTACTACAGCCCTTACTACTACACACCTTATTACTACTACAGACCTTTCTACTACAGACCTTACTACTACACACCTTACCACTACAGACCTTACTACTACAGACCTTTTGGCTGAAATAATTGCTTGTGCTACGAGAACCTTGCGGCTGGTACAATTGTGCTGATACCAGGGGACCTCACAGATGTGACTCTCGGTTTCCTTGCACCTGTCAGCACGCTCTTATGTGCCTGCTAAACATGAAACAAATAGAAAATAAATTAAAGCGGAGACGATGGAGAGAACAGGAGGAAAGATTTGTCAGCTCTGAGGAAGTTCCCATCAGATGAAAGGAGAGGTTCACAAGATGACTGAATGAAGGAGAAGCACGTGCGCTTCAAAGACCTGTCCCAATCCAGCAACCTCTCTCTTCCGAAAATCTGCACTGAAGGACAAAGCTATCAGCTGGACTTTGAACTATTGAAGGGGCAGGGGGAGCGATTCAAGTCTTCCGACATATCTGTGCAGCCCTTCAGCCAAGATGTCACTTCAGTAATAAAGGACAATCTCAAAAGGGTTGTGATAGCAGAAGCCATGGGGAGCATTTAAAGGGGAAATCCTCCATAATCTCCTGACATGTTATCAGGACAGTCTGTGAGCTCAGGCTTCATCTCTGTCCAAAGAGCCGCTCGCTTGTGCAGCATCAGACTTCCATCCCTTTAAGTCCCTTGTGATACAGAAGACACAATAAGAAAATGATCTCCTCCAGAGATGTAACATGAAGCGCTTGTACACTAAGCTTACAAGGCAGTCGCTGAATTGGGTCAGGGTGTTGCATAGGAACTGAAGGGGTGATCAGCTGGGTGACAACTTGGGAACACCAGACTACTGTGGACGGCGATCCATACCATTGGCATATCTATGCACCAACAATTCTGCAGCTTTATAAACATGCGAGAAGATGGCTGCTGGTGATACAATGTGAAAAGCCGGGCAAGTAATTTTATTTCCTAGGTTTTTCTGTAAGATCTTTACTGTAACTATGGACACGCATGATATAAGGGTGTTTAATGATGGAGGAAAACTGGAAGTTACAATTATTCTGGGTTTTGTCATCTATCATGGCAGGAAGCTACAAAGTATCAAACATGAATGTAAATGACTATCTAGCACCATCTTCTGGACAAAGTGTAATAGTACAATAACAATCATTCTATATCACTGTGTACAGGGATGGCAGGTAAAGGGAGAGGGGCTGACAGGTCAAGTCAACATGGCCGTGTAATGGGATAATACCCATCCTCTAAATGTAACTCTGGGTCATCAGGTAAATACATCAAATCAACTTTCAGATCGATTCCTGTTAACTAAGCATTGTCCAAAACATGAAGGAAGAACATTCACCCATCCACAAGCCGTCTGTATCCCAATAATTGTCCTCATCCATTAAATGAGGTGAAAGTAGAAGACATGGGACTATCCCAGGACAAAAATGAAGCTCCTTCCAGAAGTCACCTTTCCATGACCCAAGTATATATGACACTTTTCCGTTAGCTAATATTGCAGCATCCCCAATGATCCTGTCCATATACTGTCTGTATACTTGTCCTGTCCATATACTGGTTGACTAACATAGGGACAAGGCTGATTGAACATGGTCTCACTCTCCAGGGTTGCTGTATATACTGGTCCTATGGTATATACATCCTTAGCCTGATGTATATGGTAACCCAGAGCATTGCAGACCTCTGCGTGGGCACAGAAGACTGAAGACATGGACAATGGGTGGAGGGGACATGCAAAAATAAAGCGCTGAGCTTTGCACTTTGCAGAATAGTTAGCTATATAATGGAGGCCTATACTGGGGCAGCTGCTCTTTATGGTTTGGCCCACATTGGGTGAATTAACATTCCCCTAGGTAGGGGGTCACAGCACAGGGTAAAGGGCTGAGAATCCTAAATCCATTGCATGTGACATAAACCAGGGAAGTCTAGTGTCGGACTAAGAATCCTTGGGCCCACCAAAGGTGTATGACCGTTATTATGTTAGAGCCGGGGCCCTCCATAGGATCCTCTGGTGACGTCTTATACTCATCCCTTACTACACGGAGCCTCCAGTCTGCAATGGTTGATAACAGGGAACAATTGACTGTATTGAACATCTGTAGGTTGACAACACAACCAGTTATCAGTAAATGTGGGCTATATCGTGCTATATACTAATAATGTCTCCTACTGGGATCGCACTATATATTTAATATCATTTATGACACTTTTGGTACGGTACATCATGATACATTTTCCTGCAGGGGGCGACATAGTCCTGCTATATGGAGTTCTCCTTGGCTTGGGTTTGTCATTGGTCATGGGGCCGCCACTCGGTCTATAACATAAGTCATGTCTTTTGAAAGCCCGGGCCCATCTCCATGTAGGACGCAATCACTTCTCCATTCATAGAAGAAATAAATAATGAGAATTAATGACATGCCGCCTTCTCTCCAGCCCCATTTGTCTTCCAGGTTGACATTAAAGAAAACCCCAAATTGTCACCCATATGTGTACAGTTTTACCACAGTATCCTGGCAAAGCATCTGCTATGGTGCTGATAGTGAAGTGTGAGCGGAGACTAAGGGTGCGAGCACGCTCCTCCGGAAATGTGCGGCTGCCCCTGTTCTGAGGCCTGGCAGGCACAACCTGTCTTATTGACAGCAATGAACAGGAAGCTGCGAGGAGTTAATGTACGGCCGCTTTCATCACTTACACTGAAAATTACCAGAAAAGAAAACTATTTTAGGTTAAAAAGGGAAAATAATGATACAATCCTATAAAGAAGGATTCAGAATATTGGACGGTTTAGAAAACCCACTTATAATGCAGGGAATTAAGAGTTAATAGAGGGGGTCCCTGATCAATAAGCTGTGAAGATTGTCTCTCACCCTGGAGGACTCCGCTTGTACATGTATTAGATGAACATCCCAGTGATGGCAATGGAACCAGTGTAGTGCTTCATGTATCCTGTGGTGGCGCTGCAGGGAAACTGAACACTTACTGTCTGGCCCCACCCCATAGGTTACAGCCGATCACCGGTGGTCTCAGCAGCAGGACTCCCTGGGGTTCATTTACGGTTAGGGATTGTCCAAAGCAAGACATTGCTATAATAAAGAATGTTCTTACAGTTGAGTTATTTTCCCGTGGACGCCCCTGAAGCGTTAAGTTATCGATACTGATAAGTTACCCCTAAAATGGTTACAAATAAAATCTGTAAATTCTCAGGTCTAGCTGAAAACAAACACCCGAGGCCGATGTTGGTGTCAGACGTGGGAGTTGTGGTTTTGATCTATACATAGATAATACTTACATGGCTTAGGTGTAGCTATATCCTCTTTGGGCCAGGCTATATTCACTGGGTAATAACATGCTATAGTGTAAGGCTATATACAATAGGTAATGACACATGCTATACAGTAAAGCTATATACACTGGGTAATAACATGCTATAGTGTAAGGCTATATACAATAGGTAATGACACATGCTATACAGTAAAGCTATATACACTGAGTAATGATACGTTACACAGTAAAGCTATATACAATGGGTAATGACACATACCATACAGTAAAGCTATATACACTGGGTAATGACACATGCTACACAGTAAAGCTATATACACTGGGTAATGACACATGTTATAGTGTAAGGCTATATACAATGGGTAATGACACATACTATACAGTAAAGCTATATATAATGGGTAATGACACATGTTATAGTGTAAGGCTATATACAATGGGTAATGACACATACTATACAGTAAAGCTATATATAATGGGTAATGACACATGTTATAGTGTAAGGCTATATATAATAGGTAATGACACATACTATACAGTAAAGCTATATACACTGAGTAATGACACATGGAAGGATCTTTATGCATCACATGGGCACTCTTGGACCATTCCTAGAATATCCACATTACACCCGGGGTTTATGATCGTGTTGAGTAAAGATCTCTGATGGAGAAATGTACATGACTCTTATTACATGAGCAGAAAGTCAATATACAGTTCAGCCACAAGATGTCCCTTAACCCCTGAGAATACATACAGGAGCCCTGGCAGACTTGTCTGTGCCATCAGACTGGATATATAATGTGTATAGGTCCGGCTTCCATACTGCTCCGGACATCTCCATATACAATGTGTAACTAGTGACTGATAATATCAGACTGACAAGTCCAGTCCTCTCTGCAACTCACTGGGTCATGATGTCACAACCACTAAGACCTGTTGTAGTGACATCATCCATGGAGTAGTGATGTCATGTTCCAGGTTTGCGGCACCAGCACTGCTACATCAATAATCCTGTACCTGGTCGCCCGTTCTAAAGACCCGGGCTGGTGAAGAGTCCACAAGGTTCCTGCTATTGTGATTGTCTGAGCTTCAGAGGGTCCGACATTATGCACAAATGCTATATGTACACTACTGAGCAAAACTTTTAGGCAGGTATGGGGAAAAGTGCTGCGTAGTAAGAATGCTTTTAGAAATAGAAGGGTTAATAGTTTATCTTTGTGAATGAATAAGAGAGAAATGTAAATCTCATCAATATTCGGTGTGACCTTTGCCCTTTGCCTTCCATCAGTTCTTCTCGGTACTTGCAGACAGTTTTTGGCAGAACTTAGCAGGGAGATTGTTCCCACCGCCATCTTGGAGAACTAAGCCCAGATCTTCTGAGGATGTTGCTCGCTCCAATCCATCTGTCTCTTCATGTCATCCCAGACAGACTGGATGATGCTGAGATCCGGGCTCTACCTGTGGGGGCGTATTATCACATCCAGGACTCCTCCCCCGAAGGACAAAGGTCACACCGAATATTTCTCTTTTCTCCATTCATATAATGAACCATTAACCCTTCTATTTGTTACATTGTAGCATTTCTTCCACACTTGCCTATGGGTCTCCTTGACGGTACGTGGTGCTCAGTTACAGTGTTGCAGGCGTCTTCCTTATCCCTTCTGCTGCTTTTTCTTTCCTCTGCACCTATAAGACGCTCATGGGACCTGCTACTGGATTGAGGAAGTGGAATCTGGAGGGGAGAAGAAGCTACAAATATATTTAGTGAGTTTCCTTGTCTATGTCGTGAGCAGGATAAGATTATCCAAAAAGTGAGCTGAGACAGTCGGGATGTGGGATTGTTCATTCTGAGGCCAAACTGAGCACAACTGCAGCCATTGTGATCTGCACGAGGGCCTAGCCAGAATGGGAGATGTAACAGTGTATAGAAGAAGCTAGCGGGTTTACATATGTGTATATATATAATGTTACATGGTCACTATTGGGCCGCGACTCTCTGCAATGACCTTCCTCAAGGTCACCCAGTCAATCAGGACTCCTTGCTCCCTACTTGAGTATTTGGGGCAGTGTCCTGGTGCGGTCACATCTTTCTCCTAGACACGACTCCTTCCTGACAGTTGAACATAAAACTTTTCTTCTCCCCATGTGCAAGACAAGATCAGTTTTATCACAGTTCCGTTAAAGACAGGCCATACCTTCCGGTGGCTCAGAAGAAGTAGAAGAGTTCCCTTCCTCCTGTCTAACCTCCACTTGGCAAGGACCTATGAGCCATTTGTCTCATCACCAACAGACTCCAGTCACCCATCGCCCTCCCCAGGCACATGATATGGAGGGCTTACCACATCAGGATACACAATCTGCTTCAATTCCGGTTTACAGGCGTATGTTTCAGAGCTCTGGTCAACCGCAAATATACAAGCCATACATCATTAGAAAAAAGCAGGAGCAGGGAACGTGGCATTTAACGGAATTCTAAATATATTAACCCTTTAAAACACGGCTCTCATTACAAAAAAAAAAAAAATTCAGATTTGCAAGACCTATGGCGGTTGTGAGATTTATTTATTTTTATTTTTTTGGAGGCCTGCAGGTTTATTGATAGATGAAAAAAAAAATAGGCAATGGTTTATTATAATTTTTAAGCTAATTAGTCTATAATTATTCTAATTTTAATAATTTATTTATATATTTTTATATTTTTTTCTCTGCAAAATATCTATATACATTTTATATATAATTAAATTATATACTAGTAGATATTTGGCCAAAAAAAATAAAAATATATATATTTTATATATACACTAAGTATATATTTGCAAACCCAAAAAAAGTATATATATATATATATATATATATATATATATATATATATATATATATATATATATACACATAATACAACAAAGTCCAAAATGTCTCCCAAACCATTAGCAATGCGATGGACTTGTGTTTACTAGTAGTGGAAACATAACCTATGTGTCCAGAAACCCCTGAAGCAAAAGCAATGCAGCGATAAGCAGGTTTTAAAAAAAAAATAAAAAAAAAATCAGCTGATAAGTGCACTGGGGGCGGAGCCTGAGTTTGGATGTGCACGTATATACAGCTGTGATGGAAACAGAGGCTGAAAATGTCATTCATAGGGTTTCAAGGCTGCAATTCCAGAGCAGAGATGAAGTATTACCTCCTGTACAGTATGTTCAGCTAACAATTGAGTCCTATGGAACATTAAATAAGGCCGAGTTCACATAAGAAGGAAATGCTGGAGATTTTCCATGCAGATTTGCAAATGCAAAAAACCTAGCAAAATACAGTAGCATGCAAGTGGATAAGACTGACTGGCAGAGGACCGGGGATGCATGGACGCGGGAGCACCAGGGGATTGCTATACTATATACCACCATAGACTTCAGTGGGGAGAGTCCTGGCCACCTCTACATTCAGTCGCATCCAGATGCATATTTTAGTTGGGGGGTCCCATTGATGGGTCCGGCACCTATCAGACCATCATGGTATATCCTGAGGTGAGAGCATCTGCAGTTGTATGTGTACTCCCAGGGCCCGCTGTCCACCTGATGTCCACTAGGGGCCACTACTAGTTCACAGATTCCACAATATTTGCCTGTATATTGTCTAGATAGAGATTAGGATACAACATAATGAGGCGACACCCAAATACTAAAGTGACTAATGGGGAGAGAAGAGGCAGGAAAATGTTACCGTGTAGGGGAATATTCACCTTCCATCTATAGGGCCTTGTAGGAGAGACGGCACAGCCACAATCCTGCGGGGAATAAACATCAGTCAGGGTTACATAACATGTGATGAGACTTATTGTGGTCACTGGTAATAGGAGGGATTATTATTAGACACTATAGAATCATAATACTTATATTTGTATTAATAAAACACTGCCCCATTCATCCAGGCACTGTAACCAGTATTATAACTCATCTGCATTTACGGTAGTGCTGCAATACCACACACAACCACTGAACAAGCATGGCACTGTTTGGGGATAAAAAAGCAGGTATCTTAGACATGTCTCTTCGGCATCCTTAGGCACATGCTGGTTTGGACCCTACTCTACATATTAGATGGACCGACAGCGCCACCAAAAGCAGAGGACTTGGTCAACATGTGTCTAATAGGTATGACCCTAAAATAGTATGGCATGTTTCTTCACCTATTTTACCTCATTCTGCCAAATCTGTGCAGTAGAAGTCTATGGAGAGGGGAGGGGAGGAAGAGGAGGGCTCCTCGAAGCAGAGAGACTTGGGCACTATAGAGAGACAGTTCTCTACACACCACAGCTGGGGTATCAGCGACTATCTGGCCTCCTCCATGACACATTTAATGCTGGGAACGGTCTCAGATCTCTCCTCCCTCTCCATAGACTTCATTGTAAACTGACACTGCTTGTGTATGAGGTACAGAACAGAATTTTTCAGATAGGACAGGAATACTTGAAGACAATGGTGCTACTTCTTTAATGTTCCCTTCACCTGTCCCATGGGCGTACGAAATAATAAATGAACGTTTACTTACCTCTGGACCCCACTTATCATTATAGTACTGGTGTCCTTAATGGAGACCCCCTCCAGTTTCAGGGTCCGTATACAACTGCTGCCTCTGCACTTCCAAGACGCCCGGTCCAGGTAGCAATAATTCAGGACAGTCATCTTACCGTACCCCCGAGCCTATATATAGGAGAGGACGGTGCGGGCAGCCATGGCGGATACACTGGAGCTCACAGTTGTCGCGCACTCATCACAGCCGCGTCCCTGGGGCTCGCTTTTCAATTCTCTCTGCAGACACCTTCTCTAAGAAACTTCCATCAATCTCTGCAGCTTTTTAGGAAATCTTTCAAGTCTTCAATGAAGGGCAGCTCATTCCTGAGGCAGCAGCGGGGAGCGTCAGGGAACAGAAGGGTTACTGTAGGATATTAATAGCAGGAGCTGTACATCTAATCCATCAATGGGGCATTATCCCAACCCCTGTGTATTACCTTGCACTGTTCACTTTAGGGAGTCCTGCGCCTCTCTGGATACAGTAATATATACAAAGCCGTACACAAGGAGACAGGCCCCAACGTCTCACTGCCACTTCCAGAGTCCCCGGCTTTCCTGGCATGCTGTTTGGTTGGGCCGCGGGCCAGCGTGCGGGTTATAAATCAGGCTATCGTGTCTTGACATAAGAAGGAATTCCCAGGACAAGAGCAGAGTGTTCCAAGTGGGCACCGGGCCGATAATGATCCTATTGATCAATAACAGAGCGGCCGCCAATAAATCCTTATTAGTAGTAACAGCAGAGATGCTTCTTAAAGGGGAAGTCTCAACATTTATTTGGTTTATTGCACCCTGAAAGTGAAATTGCACTTTCTTTTCCTAATATTTTGATTGCAGATTTTTTTTTCTATTTTCTGCACAGGATCATGGGTGGCAGCCATGTTGCCTGAGCTTCTTTCCTACTGTAACAGCATTTAGTGATTTGCTTTACAGCACAGTTATGGCCATAGGCCGCAATAGGCGGGAGCCGACTCATTGAGGTCTATTATTACCCCCCACATCTATATTCATGGACGCTCCATCATGCCTAGTCCATTGACCCAACAGATCAAGGGGCCAATGCCACACTAACTAGTATAGAGGGGTCCTTCATGTCCGCGCAGGGCCCTTGTTTTGGGAACCATAGCAGATCCTACAGTAATGGCAGATCCTACAATAATGGCAGATCCTACAGTAATGGCAGATCCTACAAGTAATCTCTTGGCAAGGAGACCCAAATCGATTCTGAGCCGCTGGCAGATTTCCAGAAGGCTGTGCAAATTTCTTCTACCAGTTCAAGATTCACCACAAACCGGAAGTCATTCGCCCCGGCGTGCAGTGATTTTCAGTAGAGGTGCAGACCACAGTATCCTTCCATTGTGACATAAGAACTACCACACTGGAGCGTATATTACAGCTGCAGGTTCCCGCACGTCCTAGACAGTTCTCTGCTACAACACAGGGATTAGGGAGTTAAAAAAGACTGGACCTCCAGTGTTACTGATCTGGCATTGAAACCGCTGGAGTCCGGGACATGGCCAAATTTGCTGGAACGGTTTCTGAAAATTAGAGACAGTGTATGCCAGATTTGGGCAAAAATTACGCAAAAATTTACAATTTTTTCATGTGTTATACGTCCAAAAACTGGTAGAAAGGCAAACATAACAATAACCTTGCAAATTAAAGGGGATGTCCACATGAATTCCAAAGGGCTAAAGGCAGGACCAGCATAAAACCCATTAAATGTCTCTTAAAGGGGCTGTCCAGGGTTCTACTATCTCTTCTCAGGTAATGACATCACATCCTTTGGTCACATGACCATGCTGCAGCTCAGTGCCAGCCAAATGAATGCAACAAATGAAGTTGTCCAAAGCCTTTGTTAAGGTCAGAGGTGGATGGGATAAGACTATGCATGACCTTGCTGGCCTCGGATAGCCGCCATGTTTCTCCTGCACTCTCTGGGAATAGGGGATGTGAGTCTTCCCAGCTACTAAGCAGTCCTGTGTAATATAAGGAGAGATGACAGTCGTGCGGTGTCGTCCCCTCCAGGCACGTGTGAGGATGCGTCTCTCTCAATTAACCTATTGTAAAGATAGGACGATGTGGAATGCCAACAAGTCCGGAGAACGGGCGGCCGTCCCATCCTAAACCCTGATCAAGGAGATTCAAGAATGTCTTTGGTGGCACGCTGAGGGTGAGGATGGATTGCAAATATAAAAGAGGTATTCTGCCCCCAAAATCTGCAGCGAGGCATCTGTCAGTAAAGCCGCTTCTTCATCTGCGGCCATTGGTTTAATAGATCAAGGGACAGGCTAATCCGCACAGGCATCCCCTCTTATATGGGAGCAGAACATAACAGCAGCGGGCTGTGATCGCCTAATCCTTCGCTATCGCACAGGATTGCTCTGATATATGGTCCAAAGCTCCGGGTCAGGAGGGGCGCCCTGCCAACTACTGACCCCACCAGTCATGGCCGTCATCTATGTAGATTTTCCCTGCACAACATCTGCCAGAGCCCAAGCACTGCCCTCTGACCACCTCGCCTATGTCAGGAATATTAGATCACCCATCGCTGGTCCATATTTGCACAGGACAAGGATTAAGAGATTTTATTGCATAAATAATATCAGGTCTCTTTGGTGCATATTCACATGGGGCTGAAATGCTGCAATTGCAAATCTTTGCAAGCATTTTTTGTTGTGGATTTGCAGATTTTTATTGCAAAGGGTCAAAACTATGTCAATATCTGAAGCAGAAAGTGACTTGCAGGGGAATCTCTGCAGGTTCTCTGTGTGGATGGGTGAGGTTTCAGTGCTGTGAGAACACGGCCCAAGAGGAGACTCACATCTGTGATAGTACAATGAATATCTGCTTAGTGATAAGATGGGACAGGAGGGTCCCAGGAACCCGATTTACACTGATAGACCCCCCATATATAACCAGAGACACAGACATTGGCAGGCATGCTGGGAATTGTAGTTGTGTAACAGCTGGAGAACCCCAGATCCTGCTCTGCAATGATAATATGACAGGGGCGCTGCAGGGTACACAACAATCTGATACTGTGGGTCCCCCTTCTACCTGTCATTTATAATCTGTACCACTAGAGGGCTCTGCTGGTTAAGCATATTATAGAGAACTATAAGACACATGGATAGGACTGGCTAGATTACTTACCTCTATCCTAAGACAGTGGTCAATGAGCTAAAGGTGACAAACTATAGAATTAGAGGGCAGCGAGTACAGCCATAGAACAGCCATGATATTTGGGCTGCAGTCTTTTACCCTCATGGCGGCTTTGTACAATCCCTTTTCTTAGAAGGACCATTTGATAATAACCTGATCATGATTTGTCTGATTGGACACCCAGCGATAAGTGGTGGAAGCCTGGCAGTAAGTGTAAGGCTTCTCTGCAGCGCCACCATAGGGAGAATGAAGTATTACACATTTTCCACTCATATCAATGGGTTGTTTGTATAAGGCAGGACAGGACGGGTCCTCCAGAGAAGGAGATGCTCTTTATAACCAGTTGTGTTCTGCACGGTTACATTGGCAGAGCAGGGGTCTTGGCATTGGAAAGTCTAGTACGAAATGCATTGGCTTTTATGGTGTCATTAATAAAAAAAAAAACAGGAACTAGCGGGCGCTGAGGCACACAATAACAAACCAGGCAACTCGGCAAGAGACATCAGATGAGTCTCAGGAAAACATGATCGATGTCACATGTACACAGGGGAATCCAGGCTGGAAAATCCTGTCCCTGCACCAGCTGGATGTTAGGCTATGTACACACCTGCACGGAAGACATTTCTCTCCACCGGTTTCAGTATAAAAAACAGTGGTTACCCACAGATTATGGGGTGTCCTTTGGGTGTCCACCATTTTTATACTGAAACCAGTGGAGAGAAATGTCCTCCGTGCAGGCGATTTTTGGCGGTTTCTGCAGCGGAGACTCCGACACAGATGTGAACTTCGCCTTACACAGCAAAAACGCAGCCAATATCATTCACCTTGGACAGGAGTCATTCATTGGATCTTGATATTTTTGCAGTGAAATGACACAATGCGTGTTTTTCTCAGTGCATTGAAATCAGTGTGTGTGTGTGGGGGGGGGGGGGAGGCAGGTAACATTCCCATGCTGCGTTTCTCAAACATCGTTCACACGCCACTGTTTTGTGCATATGTTTCCCTGCAATGTGCAGAGGAGATTAAATAAATTCTCTTACACTTTGCTCGGACTGTAAAACCTTGTTTTTTTCTGCTTCATTTTCAGGGGGCCAAAGATGTTGCACTTCTATAATATGTGACCTGCGCCTTAGGGTATTGCACCTGGTCCAGACAAAACTGCATTGGAAATAAACTGCATGCAGAGCTGAGCTGGTTTTTGGTGCACTTACATAAGTGCAATCCACCTGTAAAGTTATCAAACTGCACAAAAAACTGTATCAAAACTTTATGCACTTTTTTCCCTGCAGTCTCCGCCGTACCCAACTGCGCTGTGTGCACGCACCCTGAATGTGATACTGTGTGAGAACTGGAGGTTTTCAGGGGCAGATCAGAAGGGACCATTTCTCCTCCAAGGGAAAGAATCACAGCTGCGATACCTGACACAGCCTACGGACAAGGGTGGTGCTGTTTTTAGATTTATCTAATCCTGGACATTCACCGCCACAGCCTGTACTTTGTTATAGAACTGCAATACATTATTAGATTGATCATCAATTCAAAAGATCAAATCTTTATTTATTAGCGGAGCGTGCAGAAATGACTCTCCATTTTTTTCCCTGATTCCTCGCCCTAAATCAAAGCGTTTGGTGCTCCTGGCATGCGGGGTTGTGCCTGTGCAGCTGCACGTTCCCCGCACTGAATGCTGACTGTCACAGCGAGCGCTTCCCTCTATTTGAAGTGTCGTGCCCAGCTATCTCCCGGTGACATGTTTCTTTCAGCGAGAATTATTTTCCCTGGGCTTCTGTCATTGCTCGTCTTCTCCCTCCCCACTCCGCTCTATTCTCTCGGCCCTAACATCCACGCTCTGCTACGTCCAAGCAGGTGTGAGGACAGGCTGCCCCTTTGTGCTGGCATTGGTCCTCGTCCAGCCCTGTCACTTTTCCCTCTGTCTTTTTCCTAGCAGAGCAGGAGGCTCGCTCGCTGTCACCTGTGCGCGCTGACCGGGTGCCTGCTCTAATCTCCCTCCATAAAGGCCATTATTGTCACTCAGGGGGGGAATTGGCTCCAACCTGAAAGCAAAGGCCCGGGCAGTCATTAGCAAGCGAACCTCTGACAGGCACAGGTACAATTAAAAAGACCCCCCATCCCCCTCCCCTCCCCCCGCGGTGACACATGTATTATTCCAAAGAAACTTTTCTAATGATTTCAAAGTAGAAACTTTTATGCTGAGGATGTGAAGAATTGTCAGGAGAGGCCGAACGTTACCGAACCTACAGATAATAGGGAGACAGGAGGAGAGGGAGAAGGAGAGAGGGGCGAGGAGGGAGGCCGAATATTACCAAACCTACAGATAATAGGGAGACAGGAGGAGAGGGAGAAGGAGAGAGGGGTGGGGGGAGAGGCCGAATATTACCAAACCTACAGATAATAGGGAGACAGGAGGAGAGGGAGAAGGCGAGAGGGGTGAGGAGGGAGGCCGAATATTACCAAACCTACAGATAGTAACAGAGACAGGAGGAGAGGGAGAAGGAGAGGGGGGGTGGGGAGGGAGAGGCCGAATATTACCAAACCTACAGATAATAGGGAGACAGGAGGAGAGGGAGAAGGAGAGAGGGGTGGGGGGAGAGGCCGAATATTACCAAACCTACAGATAATAGAGAGACAGGAGGAGAGGGAGAAGGAGAGAGGGGTGAAGAGGGAGAGGCCGAATATTACCAAACCTACAGATAATAGAGAGACAGGAGGAGAGGGAGAAGGAGAGAGGGGTGAGGAGGGAGGCCGAATATTACCAAACCTACAGATAATAGAGAGACAGGAGGAGAGGGAGAAGGAGAGAGGGGTGAGGAGGGAGGCCGAATATTACCAAACCTACAGATAATAGGGAGACAGGAGGAGAGGGAGAAGGAGAGAGGGGTGGGGGGAGAGGCCGAATATTACCAAACCTACAGATAATAGAGAGACAGGAGGAGAGGGAGAAGGAGAGAGGGGTGAGGAGGGAGGCCGAATATTACCAAACCTACAGATAATAGAGAGACAGGAGGAGAGGGAGAAGGAGAGAGGGGTGAAGAGGGAGAGGCCGAATATTACCAAACCTACAGATAATAGAGAGACAGGAGGAGAGGGAGAAGGAGAGGGGGGTGAGGAGGGAGGCCGAATATTACCAAACCTACAGATAGTAACAGAGACAGGAGGAGAGGGAGAAGGAGAGAGGGGTGGGGAGGGAGAGGCCGAATATTACCAAACCTACAGATAATAGGGAGACAGGAGGAGAGGGAGAAGGAGAGAGGGGTGGGGGGAGAGGCCGAATATTACCAAACCTACAGATAGTAACAGAGACAGGAGGAGAGGGAGAAGGAGAGAGGGGTGAGGAGGGAGGCCGAATATTACCAAACCTACAGATAATAGAGAGACAGGAGGAGAGGGAGAAGGAGAGAGGGGTGAGGAGGGAGGCCGAATATTACCAAACCTACAGATAATAGAGAGACAGGAGGAGAGGGAGAAGGAGAGGGGGGTGAGGAGGGAGGCCGAATATTACCAAACCTACAGATAGTAACAGAGACAGGAGGAGAGGGAGAAGGAGAGAGGGGTGGGGAGGGAGAGGCCGAACATTACCAAACCTACAGATAGTAACAGAGACAGGAGGAGAGGGAGAAGGAGAGAGGGGTGAGGAGGGAGGCCGAATATTACCAAACCTACAGATAATAGAGAGACAGGAGGAGAGGGAGAAGGAGAGAGGGGTGGGGGGAGAGGCCGAATATTACCGAACCTACAGATAATAGAGAGACAGGAGGAGAGGGAGAAGGAGAGAGGGGTGAGGAGGGAGGCCGAATATTACCAAACCTACAGATAATAGGGAGACAGGAGGAGAGGGAGAAGGAGAGGGGGGTGAGGAGGGAGGCCGAATATTACCAAACCTACAGATAGTAACAGAGACAGGAGGAGAGGGAGAAGGAGAGAGGGGTGGGGAGCAAGAGGCCGAACATTACCGAACCTACAGATAATAGAGAGACAGGAGGAGAGGGAGAAGGAGAGAGGGGTGGGGAGCGAGAGGCCGAATATTACCAAACCTACAGATAGTAACAGAGACAGGAGGAGAGGGAGAAGGAGAGAGGGGGGGGGGGGAGGCCGAATATTACCAAACCTACAGATAGTAACAGAGACAGGAGGAGAGGGAGAAGGAGAGAGGGGTGAGGAGGGAGGCCGAATATTACCAAACCTACAGATAATAGAGAGACAGGAGGAGAGGGAGAAGGAGAGAGGGGGGGGGGAGAGGCCGAATATTACCAAACCTACAGATAGTAACAGAGACAGGAGGAGAGGGAGAAGGAGAGAGGGGTGAGGAGGGAGGCTGAATATTACCAAACCTACAGATAATAGGGAGACAGGAGGAGAGGGAGAAGGAGAGGGGGGGGGCGAGAGGCCAAACATTACCAAACCTACAGATAGTAACAGAGACAGGAGGAGAGGGAGAAGGAGAGAGGGGTGAGGAGGGAGGCCGAATATTACCAAACCTACAGATAATAGAGAGACAGGAGGAGAGGGAGAAGGAGAGAGGGGGGGGGGGAGAGGCCGAATATTACCAAACCTACAGATAGTAACAGAGACAGGAGGAGAGGGAGAAGGAGAGAGGGGTGAGGAGGGAGGCTGAATATTACCAAACCTACAGATAATAGGGAGACAGGAGGAGAGGGAGAAGGAGAGGGGGGGGGGCGAGAGGCCAAACATTACCAAACCTACAGATAGTAACAGAGACAGGAGGAGAGGGAGAAGGAGAGAGGGGGAGGGGGGAAGAGGCCGAATATTACCAAACCTACAGATAGTAACAGAGACAGGAGGAGAGGGAGAAGGAGAGAGGGGGGGGGGAGAGGCCGAATATTACCAAACCTACAGATAATAGGGAGACAGGAGGAGAGGGAGAAGGAGAGAGGGGTGGGGGGAGAGGCCGAATATTACCAAACCTACAGATAATAGGGAGACAGGAGGAGAGGGAGAAGGAGAGGGGGGTGAGGAGGGAGAGGCCGAATATTACCAAACCTACAGATAGTAACAGAGACAGGAGGAGAGGGAGAAGTAGAGAGGGGGGGGGGAGAGGCCGAATATTACCAAACCTACAGATAATAGAGAGACAGGAGGAGAGGGAGAAGGAGAGAGGGGTGGGGAGCAAGAGGCCGAACATTACCGAACCTACAGATAGTAACAGAGACAGGAGAAGAGGGAGAAGGAGAGAGGGGTGAGGAGGGAGAGGCCGAATATTACCAAACCTACAGATAGTAACAGAGACAGGAGGAGAGGGAGAAGGAGAGAGGGGTGAGGAGGGAGAGGCCGAATATTACCAAACCTACAGATAATAGAGAGACAGGAGGAGAGGGAGAAGGAGAGAGGGGGGGGGAGAGGCCGAATATTACCAAACCTACAGATAATAGGGAGACAGGAGGAGAGGGAGAAGGAGAGAGGGGTGAAGAGGGAGAGGCCGAATATTACCAAACCTACAGATAATAGAGAGACAGGAGGAGAGGGAGAAGGAGAGAGGGGGGGGGGAGAGGCCGAATATTACCAAACCTACAGATAATAGGGAGACAGGAGGAGAGGGAGAAGGAGAGAGGGGTGAAGAGGGAGAGGCCGAATATTACCAAACCTACAGATAATAGGGAGACAGGAGGAGAGGGAGAAGGAGAGAGGGGTGGGGGGAGAGGCCGAATATTACCAAACCTACAGATAGTAACAGAGACAGGAGGAGAGGGAGAAGGAGAGGGGGGTGAGGAGGGAGGCCGAATATTACCAAACCTACAGATAATAGAGAGACAGGAGGAGAGGGAGAAGGAGAGGGGGGTGAGGAGGGAGGCCGAATATTACCAAACCTACAGATAATAGAGAGACAGGAGGAGAGGGAGAAGGAGAGGGGGGTGAGGAGGGAGGCCGAATATTACCAAACCTACAGATAATAGAGAGACAGGAGGAGAGGGAGAAGGAGAGAGGGGTGGGGAGCAAGAGGCCGAACATTACCGAACCTACAGATAATAGAGAGACAGGAGGAGAGGGAGAAGGAGAGAGGGGTGGGGAGCAAGAGGCCGAACATTACCGAACCTACAGATAGTAACAGAGACAGGAGGAGAGGGAGAAGGAGAGGGGGGTGAGGAGGGAGAGGCCGAATATTACCAAACCTACAGATAATAGAGAGACAGGAGGAGAGGGAGAAGGAGAGGGGGGGGGGAGAGGCCGAATATTACCGAACCTACAGATAATAGGGAGACAGGAGGAGAGGGAGAAGGAGAGAGGGGTGAGGAGGGAGGCCGAATATTACCAAACCTACAGATAATAGAGAGACAGGAGGAGAGGGAGAAGGAGAGGGGGGTGGGGAGCAAGAGGCCGAACATTACCGAACCTACAGATAGTAACAGAGACAGGAGGAGACGGAGAAGGAGAGAGGGGCGAGGAGGGAGAGGCCGAACATTATCAAACCTACAGATAATAGGGAGACAGGAGGAGAGGGAGAAGGAGAGAGGGGTGAGGAGGGAGGCCGAATATTACCAAACCTACAGATAGTAACAGAGACAGGAGGAGAGGGAGAAGGAGAGGGGGGTGGGGGGAGAGGCCGAATATTACCAAACCTACAGATAATAGAGAGACAGGAGGAGAGGGAGAAGGAGAGAGGGGTGGGGAGCAAGAGGCCGAACATTACCGAACCTACAGATAGTAACAGAGACAGGAGGAGAGAGAGAAGGAGAGGGGGGTGAGGAGGGAGAGGCCGAATATTACCAAACCTACAGATAATAGGGAGACAGGAGGAGAGGGAGAAGGAGAGAGGGGTGGGGGGAGAGGCCGAATATTACCGAACCTACAGATAATAGAGAGACAGGAGGAGAGGGAGAAGGAGAGAGGGGTGGGGAGCAAGAGGCCGAACATTACCGAACCTACAGATAGTAACAGAGACAGGAGGAGAGGGAGAAGGAGAGGGGGGTGGGGAGGGAGAGGCCGAATATTACCAAACCTACAGATAATAGGGAGACAGGAGGAGAGGGAGAAGGAGAGAGGGGTGGGGGGAGAGGCCGAATATTACCGAACCTACAGATAATAGAGAGACAGGAGGAGAGGGAGAAGGAGAGAGGGGTGGGGAGCAAGAGGCCGAACATTACCGAACCTACAGATAGTAACAGAGACAGGAGGAGAGGGAGAAGGAGAGAGGGGCGAGGAGGGAGAGGCCGAACATTACCAAACCTACAGATAATAGGGAGACAGGAGGAGAGGGAGAAGGAGAGAGGGGTGGGGGGAGAGGCCGAATATTACCAAACCTACAGATAATAGGGAGACAGGAGGAGAGGGAGAAGGAGAGAGGGGTGAGGAGGGAGGCCGAATATTACCAAACCTACAGATAGTTACAGAGACAGGAGGAGAGGGAGAAGGAGAGAGGGGGAGAGAGAGAGAGAGATGGGGGAGAAGAGGTCGACAAAGTTACTTAAAGGGTCTCTATCAGCAAAATTATGCTGTATGAGCCCCACATATGTGTGAATGGCCTTTATAAAGACTATTCAGACACCGCTAATCTTATATTAAACCCTCCGCCTGTTTTAAAATAAAACTATAAAAACATATAGGTAAATGATACCTGAACATGCACGCTGGGCGGTCGTGCACGATCAGATGTCATCTTCGGTCCCTCCTTCCTCTTCTTTCTTCTTCCAGTGACGACTCTTCTCCGCCTTGATCTTGTGTTCTTCTGGCAGGTTGCGTTTAAATCCCGTGAGTGCGCAGTAGCGCTCCAGAGGGAGCGCTACTGCGCACGCGCCGCCACCATTTTTGTTGTAGTTCTAAGTATCCCTTAGAACTACGCGGGCATGCGCAGAACGCTCACGAACGTCTTCATATCTGGAACAAAAGAAGATGAAGGCAGAGAAGAGCCAGGACAGGAGGACGTCGCTGGAAGAAAAAAGAAGAGGAAGGAGGGACCGAAGATGACGTTGGATCGTGCATCACCACCCAGGGTGCATGTTCAGGTATGATTTACATATATGTTTTTATAGTTTTATTTTAAAACGGGCGGGGTTTTAACATAAGATTAGCGGTCCCCGATTAGACTTTATAAAGGTTATTCACACATATGTGGGGCTCATGTGGCAAAATGTTACTGATAGAGCCCCTTTAATATGTTACATATTTCATACACTGATGAGCAAAACGGTAACAATGTTGTCACGTAACATATGTAGAGTCAGCCATGAATAAGATTTCCAAGGTTATGGGGATATCGTCATTCCTTAGGGAGAGACCACCATGTAGGTGTGTGGAGTCTTATTAAGCCATAGACGCTCCACTGTGTGAGGGATCATGGGAAGAGTATGCAAATCTGTCTTCCATGATGTAAATAGTAGTGGGCTGCATGACTGAGGCACTGGCTTCCTATTTACATCATGGAAGACAGATTTGCATATTCTTCCTAAGATTTCCAAAGAAAAGAGGAACATCCTCATCCAGCTCATTGATAAGAAACACAATTGCCAAACTGCATCAAGTGAGCACCATGACAGCTGGAAGAATAGAAAATAAAATCCGTCCATCCATTCACAAGCCAAGAGGCGACGTCCAGGCAAAATATCGCAAGGTCTACCAGTTGTAGTGTGGTGGAGACGGCTTGTCTGCTTTGTAATACTGGGATCACAGACATCCATGCAAGAATCGTGCGACACGCATTACACAAATCTGCAATGGAAAAAAGGTGAAGAAACCTTGACTTCAATATCGTCATAACAAGCGTCGGCTTGAGATTAGTACGAAAAGTGGACGGTAGAAGATTGGAAATGGGCGATTCTGAGCGATGAGATGAAAGTCAATAGACTGGGCTCTGATGGGTGCAAAGGGGTCTGGAAGAAACAAGGGGAAAGGGGCAAACGGATCGAGACATTGAAGGAACTGTCAAGTTTGGTGGAGGAAACCTGAAGATACTGGGTTGTTTTACAGTCAAAGGGGTTGGATACATGAGCAAGATCAGTGGGGGTCTCAATGCAGAGCTACAGTATAGATAAGGATCCTACAAGACGAGTTACTTCATCCACTTGAGTACTATGGGTATGAGAAGGAGCTGAGCAGTGGCAATAACGTAACGCCATTGTGGGTGTCCATGGAAACAACGTAGCGCGCTGGGATGTGATGTCTGTGTGTTCTGTGCATATCACATGTAACATAGGGAGGAGGATATGTCTGCTCTCACGTATTCATTGTATACGCACTGATGGTTCCATGTGATAACACCTCCGGCTGGTCCCCAAACAAAATGGCCGCGTGATGTTGTGTTTCATGTACGGACAATGTACAATCCGTCTCTGCAAGAATAAAGATTTGCAATGGATCAATAGACCAGTAAATCACCATTACAGCCCTCGTACAGAGCTAAGATGAATGATCGGCCACTTATGGGAGCGGGAAGTTGGTGGAAATGGTTTTTCAGAAGGTTGCATATATTCTCGGCTTCCAGACCTCTCGGCTTTCCTAATATTAATGTGTCCGTGCACAAAGGTCCTTGTTACGCAGCTTGTCAGAAATCATTGTTCTTACACAGAAAAAATGAGGCCCTTTGTACTGGCTGCGGTCTCTAATGAGGTCGGGTTTCCTTTTTTTTGGCATATGTTTAGATTCCAGCTCTACAAATAGCATCAATGTATAGCTGGGGCTCACGATGAAGGGCGGCGGAGAGATGTGCGGTTTGTTACAAGATTATTTGTCAGTGTAATATTCATGTGACATCATGAGGTGCAGGGAAGGCAGCTGTCCACTAGGGGGTGCTGTTATAACCCAAATCTAAGCCCTGGAGTCTTCCTCTTCCAAAACACAGCAGAGTTCTGTAGAGGGCGCTATGACATATGCAAACATTACATGACCTTGCATTACTGCTATAGTTACTATCTGTGTATATCACGTGAGGTTCTTGGCATGCTATTGGATCATATGGTGAGAGCCCATCTGCCCCGACAAGGCCACCTTATTCAGATGGGAACACACACTATACACACATACCTGTTTTCGGCATGGTTTAGGCCTACAAAGTGAACTCTAGGAAGTAGGATCCAGAGATATCCTCCATTCTTATTAAGGCTAAGGACCAACATTGAAGAAATGCAGGAGAAAAAAAACTGCGTATTGGTTACAGGCGTACTACCAACCTAGCAAAGTGATGGCTTATAATATATCATCACATTATAGTCAGTAGGGCCCCCACATATCCTGGGCCCGGGCTCTGTGATGTATCTTCTTATAAGTGTTCTCAGCACACAGCGCTCCACATGGCCGTGCAGGGAACTGCAGTTGGTTCTATTCTATCCTGCCCACTACAGCTACACAGCATCCCCTTCAGTTTTATACAGGGCTACGGCCCAATTTATTTTCATTTATTAAAACCAGATATTTCTATTGTCTGACTGTAGATTTTTTTTTATTCTATTTTCTGTCCATGATTATAAGGGCGGCCATCTTGCCTGATCCCATCCTCTGCTCTGTTAACAGCATTTAGTGATCTGCTTTACAGCACAGTCATGGCCATGGACAGCAATAGATTAGAGCCAATTCTTTGGGGGGTGTTTTTCAGGGAGGGGAAGTAGATAGGAAGTAAAGATGGCTCTGTGGTGTTATCTATTCAGGTGTTATCCTCTATTGCAGGGGTAGGGAACATATGGCTCTCCAGCTGTTGTAAAACTACAACTCCCAGCATGCACACTTGCTCTGCTGTTCTTTGAACTCATATGGAAGTGAATGGAGCATGCTGGGAGTTGTAGTTTCACAGCAGCTGGAGAGCCGAAGGTTCCCTACCCCTGTTCTATTGTGACTGCTGCAAAACAGAATTGGTATGTGTCAGTCTATTATTACATTTAGTAGCCAGACTGAAAATTGCAGAGAGTGACCCTACTGGTCGTTGCGAGCACATCGCTTGCAGTCTCTATGACAGCTCAGATGCTTGTCCGGTGCATTCAGTGGATTCCAATACCATTTTGCAGGTTCCTATCACTACCATTTCCCTCCGTCCCATCAATCCTGTCCTAGTTTGTGAATCGCTCCAGACCTGTGAAATAAAAGAGCCATTTGGGTGACTCGGGAGCTTCCCATTGCCTATTCCAGCATCCTCTACTCTTAAAGCTGAGAGCTTTTCACGTCCTATTTGGAACTGATAGGAAGCTCGTCCATTGTTTCCCGAGATGGATATTAGCGCTGATGAAGGAAATGCCTGATCTGATAAGAGGAGTGTTGAAAAGAGGACAATTTCCAAATCAGTGAACTTTCAGACAGCGGGTTCCTGCTTCTTACTCTGTGGGACGTCTCTGCAGATGTGCACCATGAGGACAGCGCCGGCTCATGGCGGTTACTATCTGACTGTCACTAGGCAGACCAAACAATGAGACTGTCACACCAGCGCGGGGACAGAGACGGGCGGAGAGCACACGAGCGCCCATAAACACTGACAGCGCACTCACCGACAGCCCCCTCACCGAGAGCCCACTCACCGAGAGCCCACTCACCAAGAGCCCACTCACCGACAGCCCACTCACTGACAGCCCCCTCACTGACAGCCCACTCACTGACAGCCCACTCACCGACAGCCCCCGCACCGAGAACTCACTCACTGACAGCCCACTCACTGACAGCCCCCTCACCGAGAGCCCACTCACTGACAGCCCACTCACTGACAGCCCCCTCACTGACAGCCCACTCACTGACAGCCCACTCACTGACAGCCCACTCACCGACAGCCCCCGCACCGAGAACTCACTCACTGACAGCCCACTCACTGACAGCCCCCTCACCGAGAGCCCACTCACCGAGAGCCCACTCACTGACAGCCCACTCACTGACAGCCCCCGCACCGAGAACTCACTCACTGACAGCCCCCTCACCGAGAGCCCACTCACCGACAGCCCCCGCACCGAGAACTCACTCACTGAGAACTCACTCACTGAGAGCCCACTCACTGACAGCCCACTCACCGACAGCGCACTCACCTTCCCCTTTTGGGTATACAGTCTATCTATAAGGCTCCTCTACAAATGTGTATTTAGATCAAAGAAGACATTTCCAACTTCTGTACATTGGTCCACGGCTTGTGAGAGGCGGACGATTGCTAACAAGGGGTTAAAATTAGGGAATAAACCAATTAACACACTGGAGCTCCCCGGGCCCAGCACCAGACCCCCCCCCCCCCCCCCCGGAATCCACTTCTAACCCCAGAACGAGCCCTAATGACCCGTTTTACAAGGTTCACACTCGCGTCACCTCTCCGTTGTTCTGGTCCTTCAGAGGACCTCTAATATACCAATAACACAGCTCAACACCCCCCATTGACTATACTGGGGCCCAGCAGGTTTGGGTCCTCTGTCCACGACTTTATCTGGTTACTGCGAGTTGTTCCAGGTCCATGTTCTCCGGGGAGTCTGTGGACACTTAATTCTTCCATGGTGTTTAGGTGCTGTACCTAGGGGCTGGTTCAATGATGGGATCCAGTCCCCGAGTTGCTCTGCCTCCTACTCTCCTGTGTTCACAGGCCACTAAGCTATAGTAACGCCCCCATGCAATAAGCTACACGGGAGAGAAGGGCAGAGATGAAGCAACCCAGGTTCAGAACCAGCCCGAATCCCATGGATATGGAACATAAAAACCAGTAGGAAGTAGGTAGTACAGAGACTCCCTGGAGAACCCCTTTAAGACTGTAACCATTAAGCGGTGTGTCTGGCAGAGAACTGCAACCAACAAGCTCCGTGCCCTATAAGATACTGTAACCACCAAGTCTTGTATCCATTTGTGACAGTAACAGCCCTGCTAAGTGCCTTGTACTGTAACTGACTAGCATAGCGCCCCCTGTTGGATTATGTTTTATTCCATTTCACTGCCATGTGTCTGCCTGTTTACTCCACCATGCTCAAGTTCGGTAACATGTTAGGATTAAGGCTCACACCCTTGAGTATACAGGGAGAGTGGTGTGGGCTGCCGTGCATTCATGGCTATGAGCCTTTTACCAACAGAACTGGTTATAATACACTTCAGCCTGAGTTAACACCATGTATCTAACCTAAGGCAGTGTCTTCATATACTGCGCCAATACTGAAATGGTCAGGCGTACCATATATGCACCCCAATCCACTTGTACATGGGCAGCCCCATTAAATCCATTAGGCAGTGATAGTAGTAATGATGGATTTCTCCCTAGACATTATAACTTTCCACAGTCCCTATGTATTTGATGCTTACAATGGAAATTTCCAGCACTTCAGTGGTTAAACATCTACCTATTAGATTCCTTTATTTTGCCGCACAGTAATTTCCCATTGTGGTGCCCACCCCTAATGATGGGGAGGTCTGCAAATAGCCGGGCACACCCAAACATCCTTACTAGTACATAAATAGTATTCTCCCTGCTATTGGAGCCGCTGTGTAGGATACGGGTGTTGGTGGCTCATATATACACAGTAGGAGAACGTCTGACTGTTCCCTAATCTGCCCTGTGTTGTTCCAGGCACCTCCTGTCCTTTTTTTAATGATTTGGGTGGGTTAACCAAAAAAGCGCCCTATGGTGTCCTGAGATATTATCAGACCACGTCCGCCTGATGCGGCGTAATAACAGCGGATGACATCACAATCTATAGCTCGGGCTCTTACCTGTATTGTTAGGTTTGTTTATTTGCTGATCTGTTAGAAAGTATCAAATCTGGTAACAAAGTATAATATCCGGAAAGGAAGGAAAAGCAGCGGGGGCAGCACCTGGGAGAAGGGGGTCATTGTACAGTCACCCCAAGTAACAGCGTGTCACTATCTGGTACCCCAAGTGTCAGTGTGTCATTGTCCTGTACCCCAAGTGTCAGCGGGTCATTGTCCTGTACCCCAAGTGTCAGCGGGTCATTGTCCTGTACCCCAAGTGTACATTAAAGGGATTTCTCAGGAACAGAATCATTTATACATTTCAAAATTAAACATTCTTGATAATATATATGTAAATAACATTTCTAAGGATTTCTTCTAACCATCTTAGCAGTGACATCTGTTGTCTTACTCAGTTGCAAATGGATACGACCATAAACATAGGAACTTCTCCTGATAACCAGCCATGATGTCCTTATTGTGGTCAGGTTATCTTCTCATACATGTAGTGTCCCCTCCTGATAACCAGCCATGATGTCCTTATTGTGGTCGGGTTATCTTCTCATACATGTAGTGTCCTCCTGATAACCGGCCATGATGTCCTTATTGTGGTCGGATTATCTTCTCATACATGTAGTGTCCTCCTGATAACCAGCCATGATGTCCTTATTGTGGTCAGGTTATCTTCTCATACATGTAGTGTCCTCCTGATAACCAGCCATGATGTCCTTATTGTGGTCGGATTATCTTCTCATACATGTAGTGTCCTCCTGATAACCAGCCATGATGTCCTTATTGTGGTCAGGTTATCTTCTCATACATGTAGTGTCCTCCTGATAACCAGCCATGATGTCCTTATTGTGGTCGGATTATCTTCTCATACATGTAGTGTCCTCTCCTGATAACCAGCCATGATGTCCATATTGTGGTCAGGTTATCTTCTCATACATGTAGTGTCCTCCTGATAACCAGCCATGATGTCCTTATTGTGGTCGGGTTATCTTCTCATACATGTAGTGTCCTCCTGATAACCAGCCATGATGTCCTTATTGTGGTCGGATTATCTTCTCATACATGTAGTGTCCTCCTGATAACCAGCCATGATGTCCTTATTGTGGTCAGGTTATCTTCTCATACATGTAGTGTCCTCCTGATAACCAGCCATGATGTCCTTATTGTGGTCGGGTTATCTTCTCATACATGTAGTGTCCTCCTGATAACCAGCCATGATGTCCTTATTGTGGTCAGGTTATCTTCTCATACATGTAGTGTCCTCCTGATAACCAGCCATGATGTCCTTATTGTGGTCGGGTTATCTTCTCATACATGTAGTGTCCTCCTGATAACCAGCCATGATGTCCTTATTGTGGTCAGGTTATCTTCTCATACATGTAGTGTCCTCCTGATAATTTGTCCACAATATGGACATCATGGCTGAGTTTCTGACATTTATATTCATTGGCAACCAATCAAGACAACATATGACACTACTAAGATGATTACAGAAAATCTATAAAACTCTGCAAAATTTTAATTTATATTTCCAGAATTGTCTACTAATGTAAATCTGGTTATGTTCATGGGCCATCCCCTGCAAGGTTATGACCTGGATCAGTTCTCAGACCCGGCGGCTCTTGTAGCTGACATTGACGTGTCGATCATTTCTACAAAACCAAATAATAATGGAAAAGAAAAACCGCACAACAGATTTCCAGAGAAGGTGCATGCACTGCTGCTGACCCTGCGCCCTGTTTCCTAGCAGTCATATATTTCGGTCATTATTCCCTGGCCTCCACCCAAGAACTGACAGTTTCACACATGAACGTGGCTCATGGAAAAAATGAAGTGGACAGTATTCCTCTCCTGCGGAATCTGAAGCCCATCACAAACACAACTTGCCATTTTTTCCTGCCTTTGGTTGGAAAACAACACAGGGATCCCAGAAGGGAGCACAGGGGGGAGCGATGGCCGCGGGCCAGGGTTACGCAATGTGGTACAAAAATGGAGAAAATGCACAGTGGACTTCTGGTAGAGCGGACACAATTTACCTTGGCTTGTGTATTAGAATTTTCCAGAAATCCTGCAATATTTTCCCCTACTATCAGCAAGAAGAATGTCATCACTTTGGAGAGAGACGTGTAAACGGGTCCGAGGGGTCAAAGTTATTCATGTCCTTTCGATTGTCATTCTGAGTGTTCTGAAGATAACAATGGTTTACATACAATGTAATCTACAAGTGGATAGAGAATGTCAATGTGAAGTGCGACTGAGAGGTTTTATCTAAGGGGTCTCTATATAGGAAATATGGATAACATGGATTGCAATGCACTATAACCAGATATAACCCACACATTGGACGTAACTATACCATGTGGTTCCCAGAGTTTACAATGTCAGCAGCTAAATCTGGGTCTACATTCTAATAGATGTTCTTAGATACTGTTCTTAGGTCCCACATTCTGTGCAAATTCCTTTCTTGCAAGGATCCGATCTTCACTTTCCTGAGTAAGGACCTGTTCACACAATGTAAGTTGGGATGGTCTTCCACCTCAGATTCTTCTCCAAATTCCAACCCTGTGTAATTCACAGCAGAAGCCTGAAGTAGAACTTCGGCTTTCCAGCATGGGGCCACTAGGTGTGGAATCTGCAGGAATATCGAGCGGGTCCGCTGTCTCCCATTGAAAACAATGTGAGGCACATTCTGACCAGAATTCGAGGCTGATTTTGAAATGGATTCCACATCAAACTACATCTCCCAGCATGCACACTTTGGTTCTTGGATCACCTATGGAAGTGAATGGAACGTGCTGGGAGCTGTAGTGTCACAGCAGCTGGAGTGCCGAAGGTTGTTGACACCTGCAGTAAGTGATACATTTCTGTCTGACTTTAGCTGCCACAAGGGGGAGCTCAGGAACCTACTGCATACAGTCTTCCATAAAGCTCCCCCTACTGGTGGCTGCAATTAAATCACCGTAACATTTATTTATCAATAAATATCAATAACAGATTGGTGGGGGCCTGAATTCCTGACACCCACATAGATTGGTGCTCACCAGAACACGCACAGCAGCATATATAGTATAGTGGTCGTGAGAGCTGCAGTACCATTCATGGCCACTACACAACAGATGGCGCTGTGCTTGTACTGTGGAACTTTCCATTGGCTGACCTATCCGTATGCTGGGGATCTGGACCCCTCCAATCTGATATTGATGACTTATCCTAAGGATAGGGGATCAATATAAAATCTCCTATAAGGACTACACTAGTATTAGTTGCCATCTTTGATATGGACGTATCAATCACTGAGGGGGTCCAGGATACCAATGGATCCAGGGAAACCCACCATATTTGTACAGGTGAGCTAGCCCCATCCTGGCCAACAGGTAAAAGCGCTGACAACCCTGCAGATGTAGAACAGTCTTGACAACAAAGAATATTCCAGAAAACAGGTGACAACAGCGAGCAGGCCAGTAATGGAGGTTTGTCTTGTACTTTTTGTGCTTTTAGGCTTTCCATTCGGCTGGAGGGGAACCCCACCGGCCTCGAAAATAACAGATAATGAAAAAAAATAGATGAGTGGTCAGAGCAGCGTTAGCAGGAAACATTCCCAGTAACACCTGCTTCCTGAAGGCTACAATTATTTGATCCCTCGGCTCCATATGTGCCGTGCCCTGAGCCCTGTTTGCCGTATCCGAGGTACATGCTGAAGTGATGACTCCAAGACTTTGATGACAAGATTAACCCTTTCCCTACAAGGACGAGATATTTCTGGGAAGACATTGCTTCCCTGCTCAGGTCTCTCCGTTACTTCCTTAGTAAGTCCATAGCTGACAATAGCTGTAAGTCCATCCCATCTGTGTTCAGATGAGAGTTGAGGCCTCTTCACTACTTACCAAGCACAGCGCCGTACATCATATAGTGGCCGCTACTTGGTATTGCATTTCAGTCCCACTCACTTGTATGGGACTGAGCTGCGAACAGGCCGTGTGACCGATGAACATGACAACACTGGCCAGAAAAGGTAAGTGGCGTTCATCCTTAACAATTGATTGGCAGGGCTGGCGGGTGTCAGATCCCCATAAATCTATACTAAGGGTAGGTCCTCAATATTTAAGTCATGGAGAACTCCTTTAAGCATTAAGATAAGATAAGATAATCCTTAAGCATTAAGCAGTTCCAACTGAATAGAATAGTCTTTACGTGTATTGTAAAAACATGGGGTACTTTATACAGGTCTGTGCAGGGTCCGTCCTGTATTGCCAGCACCTCTGTACCTGTGCTGTGGCCCCTTGTATTACATTATATTGCTCCTTGTGTTACTATATAGTCCTGATGTTACTACACAGTCTTCCTGTTCCTCCTTGTCCTCATCTTCCAGTTCTGTCTATTAAACCCATTAAAAGTAAATTAGAACAATGCTAGAAACTGCAGATCGGAGAGGTCACCCTGCAAGCCGCTCAGAGGGTCATCCAAGTCACTCCAAGGAACAACAAATATTCCAAGCAGCAGGCAGGAAGAAAGGTTCAGATTTCCAGGGGCTGGGAACATTTCGCGGCTACTTCCTGGAGAGCTGAGACACACTTCCTGCCGCTCTTCCTGCAGCTTTCTGCAAGAGGTCTGAGAAGTGACTTAAGTTAATGATGGCTTTAGCAGCCTTTCCTTGTGAGGGGAACGTCCCGTCCACCTGCAGAAGGCTTAACCCTTAGTCACTGCATACCGACAATATAAAGTGAAATACACAGAACTAATGTGAACAGATGGGCCCAGGTAATGTATCGTAACATCCATGGCCTCCTCTTCTTCCCATATGGATCAGTTACAATGTTGCGGCTACATTGTATCCAGAGCTCTATTCTATTTCCATACCACCGAGTAACATGATTGTAGTTATAGCGCCTAATAATGACTTTCCAGGTGAGACTCCCCAAACAAAGGTGTGTCGCCCTGTTTTCCTGGCAGGGTGAGCCTGAGAAACAGAACTGGCAAGTCCATATGGCCCGAGTCTAATGGGATGTATGTGACCGGCAAGTGGATTATTAGACCTAATGACCACCTTATAACACCCTCCTGTTCTAGGTCTCTGGGCTGATTCAGTTCTATATCATAGATGAGGACTAGTTTTTCTAGCACTCCAAATAATCTGTACAATTAAAGGGGTTGTCCTGGGGAATAAAATGCCCTTGTGGTTGCCACGCTCCCATGTTTGATCTCATTCCTACCCATGACAGTAGACTAAGGCCATTCTCCTGTTTTTGGTGACAAGATAAATGGGGCTGGCCATAGAGCTCAGGGTTTAGAGACAGAGAAGGGCTGGCTTAGCTGATAGACCGAGCTCTTAAGATGCTGCCATTCATCAAGTCTCAGACCATGAGGGGGGGGGAGTGGTCATGTGACCTGGTGTTATTTTATTTCTTTGGTTAACCCTATAAACAATATTTGGACTCCCTGTAGTCACCACTAGTAGGAGCTTATTGAATTCATGGTGTATAATGTCTGCAATATGCTCCCCCTAGTGGTGGCAACAGGCCTCTATAAATAATCATTTAGCTCTCTCTATGCACAGGGTTTGTAGCTCTGTATTACCAGAAATGTGGCTCGGACCAATACAAAGTCATTAGGAGTGTTAGGCCTGGTTCACATCTGCGTTCAGAGTCTGCATGGGGACCCCCCAAACAGAATACCGAACGCATTGACAAGCGGTGAACACTGAAAGCACACGGACCCCATAGACTATAATGGGATCCGTGTGTTTTCCACATGGTGTCCACATGAGTCATGCGGAAAGGAAATTAGTTCATGAAGTACTTATCTATCCGCATGACTTGTACAGAGACTGCACAGAAAACACGCAGACCCCATTATAGTCTATGGGGTCTGTGTGCTGTCATAAGCTCACCACTTGTCAATGCGTTCCATATTCCATTCAGGGATTACCTAACAAGACTCCCAGAACAGAATACTGATCACAGATGTGAACCAGGCCTCAGATACAAGTGTTAGATACATGTCCCATTGCCTTCAGAGCACATACAGCCCCCGGGCAACAAGGGGCTCAGGTCTCAGTGGTCACATGTTGTGTACTGGTGACTTCACTGCTCTTCACGATATCCAACGTGGGGCCAGGAATTGACCACCGCGGTCATCTGAGCCTCTGCACTTATGGCCTGGGCAGTCCATGCACCAAAGACAATGAGGGATGCCAGTCTGACCCAAGGAGAGGTAAGTATTGCTACTTTCTCATTTTACACCACCCCCGGCCACCCAGTGAGTTTTGCATTCATCTCGGTAAATCTCTTTAAATCTTTATATATATATGATATCCACGTTACGATACTAATAAATACATGTATGGAGAGACTTGCCGCAATGATCCTCTATACATCACTGGTGTGGGGACCAAAACTACAACTACTTGTGTATGGCCACTGATACTCTGCATAGCAAGTGACCACATTGTGTCCATGAGATCTGGTGGTGAGTGTGAGTGTTATTCTGCCAGCGCAGTATATCTGGAATATCCTACCTTAATGTTATTGTAGAAGCCTCGCCAGCCGTCTCTTGTGCCCCCTCTTGTTATGTCTCATGCAAACTCCTTCTGAAACCCTGAAAACATGATATTGACTGGTCCAAAAATTCTTCAAGGAAAATCTAACAGTAGGGTTTTATAGGAAATTCTGTGTATGGAGCAAAAGATAGCCAGTGTGATCTAGCTCCAAAGAAGAGCCAAAGAGTGCTGGAGACCTAGTGGTGGCCATGATGTCAGTGCACACAGAGTATTGCAGCTTTCTGTGTAGCCATGGTCTGATCGGAGTGCCCATGCTGACCCTGTCTACTGTAAGTATCTATATTGGTCATGTGATTGTCAGAACTGGTCCATGGAAGATGGCGGCCTGGACTGATGAATCATATGGACGGCTGGAGGAAAAGAGGGCACCAAAATGCACTATGGGATGTAGGCACCGGTGGGGGAAGTCTGATCCTCTGGGCAATGGAAAACTTTGACCCTGGGATTATGTGGATTTCAGACCATGCTAAATGTTTTCCTCTTTCCATAGGTAACACTGAAGCTGCCCGATAGTAACCCCACGATCTTAACCTGGCTCAGGAGCAATGTTGCCTATAAGTTTCACAACTTCACTACAACTTCTCAATTATTCTGGATGGAAACTTTCTTGCATTAATAAGTCGCCTTTGTTAAGATTTTATGTGAAGTGACTAATGTTCCTGACTGATGCCGAGTGAATCATTCTCCGGAGGAATACTACGTGCCGCTCTTTAATAGCCTTTCATCACTGCGCCGTGTGGTTTTGCAATCGATGTTTAATAAAACAAGGGGCATGTCTGCACCAATGCAACTTATCACTATGACGTACAGAGCCGAAAGCCAATACAGGAGCTTCCGCCCGCCCGGGTGTCATGTGGTATGGACAGAGAATGCAAACTTCAGCATGCCAGCTCTTGTGACACTACAACACCCAACATTCTCCATTCACTTCTATGGGAGTTCCAAAAACAGCAAAGAAAATGTTCACATTGGGGATTTAGTTTCACAACAGCTGCTGTGCCAAATATCGCCTACCCCTGTCCTAGGACTTGTGAAGTGAGAGTACCCCTTTAAAATGGTGTCTAATGGTAACAAAGAGGAATAGATCCTAAAGAGAGTAGGGGTATAAGGGTTTCCTTGCACTAGGATAGAGGAGCGAGTGGTTCACCATTACTAGTCACTATTCAAGCTCTCAACTTTCATATAACAATGGAGAACCCCTTTAAAATGTTTCATAAATTTGCAAAATAAAAGGTTCAGGATCCCCAATAAGCAGACCATTGAATTACCCAGGTTTATTTTGCAGGTTTGAAGAATAAACTTTGGTTAGTGGGGAAAGCCCCAATGGCTTCGGAGTCCGCAGGTTCCAGACGTTTCTTCAAGCCGACATCTTTTCTATCTCCATTGACGTGCTGGTTTATGACCTCCGCTAAGGCCAGACCGCTAATGGCCGCTCCCTCTATACTGGGGCTTACCAGCCAGTCCCCACATATCCCTACATTGTGGCTGGACTGGAAGACACAGTCCTCACCCTGTAGAACATTTAGGGGGTTAGCGGCACCCCACAACTGTACTTTGGTAAAACACGGTGCTACAAGTTGTCGGTGTATACCAGTCAACTCTGCAAAACCATTCAGAAGCAAGAGAGTCACTTCTTTCTCTTTAGATGGCGGTATAAACTCCTGAGGAACCTTATGGCTGGCCCCGAATGTCTTAGTGCTGATAAGGGTCCAGCACTGCAACTGATTTTGGGCGCTGTATTTGGAGGTGTTGTTTCCAATCCATGAGATGTCTGGATGTTCCACAAAAGCTCCGTCAAAGTCAACCTCAAATCTCCGAGGTAGAGCAAACAGCAACACCCAGAGCGAGCACAACTGCATGACATTGGTGCGGGGTGACAGAACAGGCCCAAACTTCACCTTCAGAAGATTGTGGATTTGTGGTGCCCCGGCATCGGCCATCAGTCGCGCTGCACACTTCCCATTATGGGCAACCACCAAATAATCAAACCAGCCGTAGTCATCAACTTTCCACTTTTTCATGGACGCCTCCCAGTGAACACCGCTGACCCACGTGTTGCCTTTTAAGTGAACAAGACCCGACAGACACTCGGGAACGGACTGCATCAGTGATGCCGATCTGCGACAGTCTCGCTGCACAGACCAAGCCTGAAATGCCACCACCAATAATGGCCACTGAGGTCTTTCTTCCGCTCATCTCGCGAGGGGTCAACAGGTCTAAAACGAAAATATAAATACATTTATATGTATCGGATTTGTATAGAAAATGTGTCAAATATTAATATTACAGACAACCAATGTCATGGTCACATGAAGCTTCAGATTGGTTAGATTCCATTGGTTCATTATAAGGAGTTGCCAAGGATGGAAGAACTTGGCAGGAAGTCTTCAAGGTTCCTGCAGCACCACCACAGGTGAAATTAAGTATTGCACAGTCCTCGTTAAAGTCAATGGTCTGTCCATGTAATTTATGGACATACTGGGTCCTCCAGGTTGATCATTCACATTATCCTATTATGTTGGGGGTTTTCTTGAGATGACGTGAACAATTTTAACTGGAGCTGGTCCACTGTGGGTATCAATTTATAGGGCGGCTGTGCAGCCAGTCATCTGGCATTGATATATCTCTCTACAGCTGGACTGGCGCTCCATGTTGTGAACCACTGCACAGTGGTTTCCGGAAACTGGTAAGATTGCAAAACACAGTCACCAACTGCCATGCCGGATATATTTTGCAAGCTGGTCTGTATGTGCCCCTTACTATACATCTGGGCCGGAGAATTCTGCTTTGTCTTGAGGAAGTCTGGGGATCCTGAAGAGATGGAGAAACAGACATAATGATGAAGTGGCCTTCAGTACCCAGCACTCTCTGGCTGAATGTAATGGAAACAGGTGTACGTGTGGATGTGGAGGTAAGGGGCTAAGTCTGACAACAGCCAATCACAACTTCATAATGGTCGGGTAGTCAGAATGTGGAAGCAAACCAGTGATTGGTTGTTATGGGTCATCAGACGGACATGGCGGACCTCAGAGAGACAACCATTGTGGGACTTACGTTGGAGGTCCATGGACCAATAGTATGGCTGACTGGCTATTTAAAGGGCTAGGCAGAACTCTTCCATAGAAGCCACACCAGTGTAGTTCATGAGCGGTGTCTGGTATTGCACATATCATCTAGCCCATGGAATGGAGAGTCAAGGAAGAATTCTAGGTTTAATATGTGATGACCTATCCTTAGGACAACTGATGATCGGCAGGGGTCCGGGTGGGATCAGCTGGTTGAAATGGCCAAAGCATTCAGGTAAGCACTGCGGCCTCTTCAATAGTTATCAAGCACAGCGCTGTACATCGTATAATGGCTGTGCTTGGAATTGCAACTCAGCCCCATTCACTTGAATGGGACTGAGCTCCAAACCAGCCATATGACTGATGAACACGACATCACATGGCCTATGAGGGAGCAGCCACTTTGAACAGCTGATCCTCTGGGGTCCGTGTTATCAAGATGCTGCTGATCTTCATTTGACTGCTTATCTACTAAGGATAGGTCACCAATTAATAAAATCCCCCAGCCTGATCCATTACCAATGGCAAAGAGAAGTGTCCCCTGAAAAACGTGTAATGCTTCATGTTACCTTTGGTGGCGCTGCAGGATTCCCTCACAGATTACAGCTCTGATCTATGGTAGTGCCATGATCCATGAGAGTCCCTGACCTACTGGTGAATGTTGGTATGGAGAATGCTATTTGGAGTAAAGACTTGCCCACAAATATTACTTACCAAATACCAGTAAGGGCGCGTTCACACATGTCAGATTTGCCTAATGTGACACATATTTGCTGACACTCAGATTTCTGCCATGGGTGTGCAGTTTGTTGAAGAATAGATCGACATGAACATTCGCTTTGCTCAATAAACTTACTTTGCATCCTACGGTAGGACTGGGACTAAATGTCTGATCGCTGGGGGACCTGCATACTGGGAGGGGTCCATGAATGCTCCATGTGAATAGGGCAGGAGTGCGCATCCATGTACACCTCTCCATTCACCTGGGAGATGAGGATCAAAGAGAATGGAACATTGGCCGAGCATGCAGTCCTAGGACTTGTGTAGTGAGAATACCCCATACAAATTGTGTCCAAGGGCACCATAACTATATGGGGCACCCAGGGGAACTTGCATTACTCTGTTCTTCTCCATGCTGGGGGTTTGAGAGCTTGGACTACCAGGCACCATGTTGCAGAGACCCAGCGGTTTTAGTTGCAGATTTTGCTATTTTTCATTCCATTTCAATTGACTCCTGACTTTAGCTCAAAAAGACGCAGCAAAATCTACAATAAAAACAGCAACATGGGGCCTCAGCCTTAAAGGGGTTCTCAGTCTCTAAATCGAGTTTTGGTACTGATCACCTATCCACAGAATTTGTGGGGATCCAACACGCCGACCCTGCACAGATCAGCTAGTGGACAGTCGGCATGTGCAGCACCCTGCAAATCAGCTAGTGGCCGGTTGGCACATGCAGCACTCTGCACAGATCAGCTAGTGGACAGTCGGCACGTGCAGCACCCCGCATAGATCAGCTAGTGGACAGTCGGCACGTGCAGCACCCCGCATAGATCAGCTGTGTAGATCCAGCCATATTCCACAGGTAGTAAACACCAAGCAGTCGTCTCGATTTCTTCGCCCTCAACTCTCAAAAACACAAAAATTGCTGTCTCAAGGCATCGCAAAGAAGCCAAAAACTTGAATTTCTCTGCCTCGCCTCCTTTTCTACCACGAAACTGGCACAACATACTTGTCCTGGCAAGCACCTCGAAAGGGAACGTGAGCGTCCATATCTAGGCTGCTACTTAATAAAACCACTGCTATTCATGCATTTTATGAGCGTGTTCGGCTGCAGAAATCAAATATGTCTGCAATTACATCTTGTGAGTCTGACAGCGCTCCTCGAGACACCACGGCCAGCAATGGCTATTAATAGCCACAATCCTTCAATATTACTTTATGTCCACAAACCATAGAACAAGACGGGGGGGGGGGGGGGGGGGGGTGTTACTTTTTGCAAAATAAAGACCTTACAAAAACAGGCTACGCTATTGCCTATAGGGAACAGGGGATATTTTAGGAATGAAAAAACACATTTAGGGTAGAGACGGTTAATTGGTATGGACGAGACAAAAGAGAGTCGTAGCCTTAATGGTAGACGGGGTAAGAGGAGAGGCGATGTGTAAGGCTGCGATCATATAGACAGACGAGGATGGAATTTAGGGATATTGGGGTTACTTAGGATCCGTTTGTGTTTGTCATTAGACAGACGCTCAGACGGACCAGAACAATAGACTTCCCATCATGACCGCTGTAGCCAATCACTGCATGCATCTATGAGATATGAGTGCTGTGGTCACATTTTGCTTTCCTCCGACTCTAGTCAGGGAAACCCTGGGAGGCGACCACACCTAGCAGACCATCAGTGGGGTGGTGCCCTGTATGCAGCGTGACCTGTATACAGTGTGACTGCAGCTTTTACATGTAGCCATACTATACTGTGACACTATACGGCAGTGTAAACCGTATGCAGGCTGCACTGACAGAGGAACTGAAGACATGTTTAACCCTCACTGGAAACTATGTGCACACACTGACAACTAGGAATGAATATTCTGCACGTTTCCAGCACTTACATGTTCTTTCCTAGCAGATCTGAGCTCTGCACATTCACTATGGCAGATGTATACAGCCCCATCCAGGACACATAAAGTATTCTCACCTCTAGTACCCACACTTGTCCTGCACAGATCCTCGGCTACTTCCTGATCCTCTTCCCAGCATGCTTTGCTCCAGGAATTGTATAACAGCAGAGCTGAGCAGTGTACAAGGGATAGGCTGGCTAGCAGTGGTTGTCAGTGCATGCTTGTATTTGTAGTTCTGCTCTACATGAACATTCCCTGCAGTATTTATTTGGTGGATTTCTTTCCTTTTGCTCCCTTTCATTGTTCTGTCCTTTATGTAGTTATTTTGTATCTTTCTTGTAATTCTAAATATGTTGTAGAAAGTGCAACAATAGGAGGAGAAGAAGTCAGTGTGATAACTTTCTGAGAAAAGATTAGCTAGATACATACATCGATATGAAATAGATAGATAGATAGATAGATAGATAGATAGATAGATAGATAGGAGATAGATAGATAGATAGATAGATAGATAGATAGGAGATAGATAGATGATAGATAGATAGATAGATAGATAGATAGATAGATAGATAGATAGATAGGAGATAGATAGATAGATAGGAGATAGATAGATAGATAGATAGATAGATAGATAGATAGATAGATAGATAGATAGATAGATAGATAGGAGATAGATAAATAGATATGAGATAGATAGATAGATAGATAGATAGATAGATAGGAGATAGATAGATAGGAGATAGATAGATAGATAGATAGATAGATAGATAGGAGATAGATAGATAGATAGATAGATAGATAGGAGATAGATAGATGATAGATAGATAGATAGATAGATAGATAGATAGGAGATAGATAGATAGGAGATAGATAGATAGATAGATAGATAGATAGATAGATAGATAGATAGATAGGAGATAGATAGATAGATAGATAGATAGATAGATAGGAGATAGATAGATGATAGATAGATAGATAGATAGATAGATAGATAGGAGATAGATAGATAGATAGATAGGAGATAGATAGATAGATAGATAGATAGATAGATAGACATTTAGATATTCCCTACTTGTGATACATGAGCAGTGTTATTGGCAGGTTGTCACTTTTGCTTCCTATTACAACATCGGGGTTGGAGGTTTGGAGAACATTCCGGGCCGTGACAAGCCTGTGAGTGAATGTGGCCTTGGATTAAGCCGTGTAAATTATATCTTAATGGATATTTCAACACATTTCTCTTTGATTTTACCAGAGTTGTGAAAATATCTGTTAAGACATATTGAAAAACAAGCTTGTGAATCAGTCATTGAGAGAGGGGGAAATACTTCTGTGGAAGTCAGAAGAAAGTCTTTGACATAAATTTAAAAAAAAAAAAAAAAGTTTTCTGAATCCCCCGATGGCCGAACAAAAAATGACTTAATGCCGGTTTCTTTTTGGGTCTCGAGAATTCCTCATTCCCAATGTACGACCTGGAGCTTTGACAGAAGAGAAAGGACACCTGTGTTGGCCACGGCTGCGCCAAAATTGGGCCGGGGCATTTGATACCTGGGGTTTGAGTCACTAACGTCGGCCCTTGGGACGGATGTGGGAGGGTTAAAGGGGTTTTATTGGCCTAATAGCTGAACAGAAAGCACTCAGAAGAAATCTGTGTCTTGGGTGTAATTTTATGCAAAAATAAAAAGGGGATTTTAGAGAGAACTGTTCAAAGGCAGCCTGAAGGCCGGCTACTGTAATACCGCCCTATAGTACACTGCCCGCTTTATCTTAAATGCAGAACATGAGAGGTCGTGGTCTGGAGACGGATGGTGGCAGCTCTGGAGTAATGTGAGGAAGTGCGAGCTCACGCAGGAGATGATAGATTGATAGAACGGGCTCCCAACAAGGTGGGTCATGTAAATCCCACCACTGAGCATTGGGATGAAGGTCAATTCATATTTAACCCTTTAACTATTGCCCTCATATTTACAATGAACTGAGAGGGGCTTACGAAGGGGAGGAATGTAGCGTAGATGAGAACGTTTGTATCAACATAACCATATTTAGAGTTGCAGACAAGTAAAGGTTAAACATTTTTGCAAATATAAATAAACATTTTCATTAATTTTATAGATATTCTCTAATCATCTTAGTGGTGACGTCTGTTGTCTTGATCAGTTACCAATGGACCATGTGACCATGAAGGCAGGAGAACACTACATGTATGAGAAGATAACCCGACCACAATAAGGACATCATGGCTGGTTATCAGGAGGACACTACATGTATGAGAAGATAACCCGACCACAATAAGGACATCATGGCTGGTTATCAGGAGGACACTACATGTATGAGAAGATAACCTGACCACAATAAGGACATCATGGCTGGTTATCAGGAGGACACTACATGAATGAGAAGATAACCCAACCACAATAAGGACATCATGGCTGGTTATCAGGAGGACACTACATGTATGAGAAGATAACCCGACCACAATAAGGACATCATGGCTGGTTATCAGGAGGACACTACATGTATGAAAAGATAACCTGACCACAATAAGGACATCATGGCTGGTTATCAGGAGGACACTACATGTATGAAAAGATAACCTGACCACAATAAGGACATCATGGCTGGTTATCAGGAGGACACTGCATGTATGAGAAGATAACCCTACCACAATAAGGACATCATGGCTGGTTATCAGGAGGGGACACTACATGTATGAGAAGATAACCTGACCACAATAAGGACATCATGGCTGGTTATCAGGAGGACACTACATGTATGAGAAGATAACCCTACCACAATAAGGACATCATGGCTGGTTATCAGGAGGGGACACTACATGTATGAGAAGATAACCTGACCACAATAAGGACATCATGGCTGGTTATCAGGAGGACACTACATGTATGAGAAGATAACCCGACCACAATAAGGACATCATGGTTGGGTTTCTGACAAGTCCCAGACCATAGCTAGTTCCCTCATTTATGGTAAGCGATCAAGACAACAGATGTCACCACTAAGCTGTGTGAGAAGGTGACAGGCAGAGTGCTGGAGTCCAGATATATCAGTCCCAGGTTCCTGATGTATGTGTGGTCCAGGGCAGATCTGGAGTAGGCCTCGGCCTAGGTGTAGATCCCGGGCTCATTACTGGGCCTGAAAAGGCTGCAGCTCTTGCATTGCAGGGCAATTCCATGTAGTGAAAGGAGGTGTATGGTTCTGTCCTGTAACCCTCAGTCTGGTGAGACAATATTGCGCCTGTTTTGTTTCCGCCGTGTGGACTCTCCGTGCGGCTGCAGTGCACTGGCATTCCGTTGCAGCATCCTGCTCCTGATTAGGCCTCAGCAGATGTCACCAAAAGTGTCTAAACACTAAAAAAAAAGGGTGCGAGGCTGGTGTGCCATTTGTGTTTTAGAGCAACCTGCACCAAAATTCTGACACATTTTTTGGAAATTGAAATTGTAAATTTGTAAAATCTGCAACAGCAAAAATGATCCGTTTCCACAAGGTGGAGCCTCAGCCTAAATTGATGCTGTGTAACCTTATAGTCATGTGAACGTCATAGTCAGCCAGGTCACCACATGTCACACTCCTGTATTAATATTCATCCATGTGATGGGAGGCTTCTCTGTATGGGAATGGGGCCATTTTTTTTAACAGTCAGTCTTAAGGGACCTGCAAAAAATAAGTAATTTCCTTTTTTACCAGTTTTGATGGATCTCGGAATACAATGTGCATGTGTAAATATAATGTAACAAAGCTAGTGTGGATTGGTTTCTATTGTGATTTTAAGATCCGAGAAATAAGGTGGTTCATGGATGACTACAGCTCCAATGTGATAAGCTGAAAGGGTTAACCCTTGCGTGGGGCTCCCGCCGCCCCATGTTGTGTTATGTTACTGAGTGTTTTCATTGCTGTTGTTCATTTTGTCACATTCTTAATTCTTATGCAGGATGAGCCTTTCCAAAGAAAACCCCGGGCAGCATTTTATCCATTGCAGCTGAGCTAATTTGATGAAAGGCGAAAACAGGTTTTGGAGCCAGGTCAAATACATGGAGTTCCTACCTACAAGCATCTCTCTGCCTCTCGCCCTCAGCCAAAACAAACATGTCACTTCATAACATGACAAGACCTGGAGGGATTGCATTACTAAATGAGGGGATTGGACGGCTCTCATAACACTGCAATTCTATTAAAACTTCCATCAAACTCCTCAGACATGGAGGGAAATGCCACAGAGCCCGTCCACCATGTACAAAAATAACCCAACGCCTTCTGCTATTTACTGGAAAGAAGACCCCAAGAAAATACAGAACAACAGCGGCAGGAACATAGATAGAATATACATAGATAGATAGATAGATAGATAGATAGATAGATAGATAGGAGATAGATAGATAGATAGATAGATAGATAGATAGGAAATAGATAGATAGATAAATAGGAGATAGATAGATAGATAGATAGATAGATAGATAGATAGATAGGAGATAGATAGGAGATAGATAGATAGATAGATAGATAGATAGATAGATAGGAAATAGATAGATAGATAGATAGATAGATAGATAGATAGATAGAGAGATAGATGATAGATAGATAGATAGATAGATAGATAGGAGATAGATAGATAGATAGATAGATAGATAGATAGATAGGAGATAGATAGATAGATAGATAGATAGATAGATAGATAGATAGATAGATAGGAGATGGAGATAGATAGATAGATAGATAGATAGATAGATAGATAGATAGATAGATAGATAGATAGATAGAAGATAGATAGATAGATAATAGATAGATAGAGAGATAGATGATAGATAGATAGATAGATAGATAGATAGATAGATAGATAGGAGATAGATAGATAGATAGATAGATAGGAGATGGAGATAGATAGATAAATAGATAGATAGAGAGATAGATGATAGATAGATAGATAGATAGATAGATAGATAGATAGATAGATAGATAGATAGGAGATAGATAGATAGATAGATAGATAGGAGATAGATAGATAGTGCCAGAATCAGCGCCACTATACTCCGTGTGCATGGACCCTTACATTAGCGACTGTCTACCTAAGCAGCAGATGTTGATCTTTAGTCAGACTAATGACTAGTATACATAACAAGTGTAGTCGCTGTCACAGCCTTCATCATCACCATCATCATGTGGGCTGAGGTCAGCTGACCAAGTAACATGTCAGTACCTCCCTTGTTCCTCTGGCTGGGGTCCTATGGTCCAGGTCATCTCTGGTGAATGAGTCCAGGGGCAGTCGCTGGTGACCGGCATCGTTCAGACTTCTTTTGACTCTTTGTTCTACAGCTAAAAGCTGAGTTGTGACAGATGAAAAGGCGCTCACATTCCTGCTGTCCCACAGTACACTTCTAAGTCTGGAGAATTCTCCTCTGCATATACATGAACACAGGCCTCACACAATTAGCCGGCGCAGCCGCTACCTCATGGTATTCCAAGAACGAAGCGTGGCGTGCCACAATGGTCATGTTGTCACATTCACAATACAGACCAGGGCACATCTCAGGATAAAAGTCATCTTAGGAGAAAACATCACCAGATCAGATGTATAGTGCAAAGCTCTCAAATATACCTACAGGGGGCACAAACTTTTTGTCCAAGGACTACTCTTTCAGACTGTACTGCTTAAAGGGGACCTTTTACCACCCCCACCAAATCCATCACTTTAAACATTTCAATAGGCACCGTTCCATTGGAGCTCCTGCTGCTAGTTTTATTTCTTGTAAGAGTAGGACAATCCCTTTAAAGAGGAATCCTCACCACCTCCACCAACTCCAACTCTTTGCACCCTTGCCTAGTCCCTGTTCCACTGATTCTGCTGCAGTTGGAATTTTTTCTCTAGCCCTCACCGTTCCAGAACAATCATTACTCTTAGATTCAGGACTATTATGTTCTCTGATGTCATGTGGGCAGTCCTCAGACTACTTGCTCCAGCCGGGGACTGCCCACCTGAGAGCAGAGATAATAATTGTGCTGAATCTAACAGAAATTATTGCTTGGGAATGGTGAGGGCTAGAGAAAAAATTCCAACTGCCCCAGCCTCAGTGGAGCCGGAACTATTCAAGGATGCAAGAGTCGGAGTTGGTGGAGGTTGTGTAAATTTCTCTTTAAAACACTTGCAAAAAATAACTAACAGCATAATAACAGTACTCACCTGTCATAGCAGCACGGATTCTCTACAGGCCCTTGCTGTCACTGAGTTTTGGTCTTTCATTTATACAAATCTGCATAGATATTTCAAAGATATAAGCCCAGGTTAGTGTTGGTGCACATTAGGTTCTACTAGACAAGGGGGCGGTAACACGGCATGGCACACAGCACACAGAGAAAGCACTAAGATACTGACAACTTAACTAGGAGTCTCTAATTTGCATCAACAACCAAAGGCCTTATATCTTTGGAATGGCTGAACAGATTTGTAAAAACAAAACCCCAGAATGCTCAGGGTGGCAGCGCCAATCAGGTGAGCTTTGTCATTGGGCTTCTGAGACCTGCGACAGGTCCTATGTAAAGAAAAATAAGAGAATTCTTAACATTGTAACAATAAATTAACAAATATTGGATACAGAGGATTCCATTGCCTATAGGGGGTGTTGCTTGTCCCTATGACATAGTCTCCCTATGACGAGAGCTGCGCACGGTGTCGAGGACATTATTAGTGATTACCAGTCTCTGATATCGCCTCGTACAGAACATGCAGGTCTGAGCTGTAGCCTTGGGCAAGCTTTTCCATTCAGTCGCAGTGGAAAATACGCAGCCATCTAAAATAAAACCATTTCTGTCCAAACAGGAAGATTGAGGCGAGCGCTCTCTCCATCTACGTAAAAGGACACGGCTGGCCCTAAAAATAATGTGTCTGGGAGAAGTGACGTCACAGGAGCTAAACAGACACATGGAAGGAATCATCATATACTGAAAGGAATCATTCACAGCTCTAGGCCAGGCTGCACAGAAAAGGACTCTATGGGCCCTTGGAAGGAGGGGGCCCAAACCTGACCTTTGACCCTGTGCAGAGCTCATCCCAGCAGAGGGACTGCATTGTAAACCAATGGGAAGGTGGGAAATTGTACAAGGGTCATGAAAGGATCCCTGGCTCTTCTGTCCTAGGTGGTACAACCTGGAGGCATGTTAGCGATTGGTATGGACTGTACCATGGAAAGGAGCGCAAAATAGACTTAGGTTGTCTCTTCTCTTCTCCTACTTCTCTTTTCAGTTGAAGAAAAGTTGTTTAGCCAGTAGGAGGCGACCAAGAGTGCAGGAGAATGTGAATTATAAAATCTGTGAAAATCTGGTGCTTAATACTGTGAAGAAAGCGAAAGGGGTTCACGACGCCCGTAAAAAATTACATAAATCACCAGTCCAGCCAAAATTAGTGGGTTTGCTCATTATTCACCTACAATGTATGGACATCTTACAGGGGTATTCCTGTGATTTCAGGTTCCCACCTATACACAGGTGAAGGGGTAGCTTTCTATAGGGTGGGGGTCTAACTGTGCATCCAGGTACAAGAACAGGGACCCGAATGGGGTTGCAGATGCCGTCGCATTCAGTTCAACGTTTGGCAGTCCCATAGAAGTGAATGGGTGGCCTCTGATGCAAAGCACCCCTTTATTTATGTGGGTACAAGGGATCTCATTCTTGTTATAGGGGATAGCGGACTATACCTGGAATGCCCCTTTAAGTCCAAAACAACCAAAGGAGGATCTACAGGGCAAAAAAATCTTCCATGCCCAGATTGGTAGAGGCACCTGCCAGTTTCTCAGTACAGCGGTCTGGTCCGCAGGGACATGGCGCACTATCCTCAGATCATGTCTTATGAAGATACCAGCACATTATTTATATGTAATAATCTAACATGTTTTCTTATTCCTAGATATGGGCAATGCCTGGAATTGGTAGTTTGTACAGTTCTGTTTGCTTAGTAATGCTGGGATTTTATCAGACGGAGCTGCCAGAGAATATCAACTGAGCAGCAGAGAGACCCGAGCGGCCGCAAATGTGAATATGACCGAACGTAAGCAGTGCCCAGAAATAGTCCCGACCTCTGCTTATAACAATAGTAATAATAATATAGATAGAACAGTAATAATAATATAGATAGAATAGTAATAATAATATAGATAGAATAGTAATAATAATATAGATAGAATAGTAATAATAATATAAATACAATAGTAATAATAATATAGATACAATAGTAATAATAATATAGATAGAATAGTAATAATAATATAGATAGAATAGTAATAATAATATAAATACAATAGTAATAATAATATAGATACAATAGTAATAATAATATAGATACAATAGTAATAATAATATAGATAGAATAGTAATAATAATATAGATAGAATAGTAATAATAATATAGATACAATAATAATAATAATATAGATAGAATAGTAATAATAATATAGATAGAATAGTAATAATAATATAGATACAATAGTAATAATAATATAGATACAATAGTAATAATAATATAGATACAATAGTAATAATAATATAGATACAATAGTAATAATAATATAGATAGAATAGTAATAATAATATAGATACAATAGTAATAATATAGATAGATGTATTCACATGGGACCGCCCCAACTACAGCTGAGAAGGGGTGAAATATAATAATATGCAGTAATAGGATCAATCAATCATGTAATAATAATGTAATAATCTTCACTCTCTTCTGTTTAACATGTCCGGTGTCTCAATGGGTTTTACAGGGGTTGGCTCAAGAAGAATAGAATGGAGTGGTTATATGTAGGTTCTCCCTGACCTGGACCCTGTAGGGGGCGCTGCCGTGGTTCCGGCATCCACAACCTCTGCTGTGTCTATTAGTATAAGGGTCAATGCACACTGAGTTTTCAGGCACGGATTTAGACGTGGAATCTGCATCGGAATCCACGTGGAAAAAAGCCTCTCATTGACTTGGATGGGTTTCTTTTTCCGCTGGTGTGCATTGACCCTTAGACACCAACCCCTGTGTCCATGTCCATCCAGGTGGTTGAGGTTGCATTTAGGAGAACTGGACTATAGGACCTGGAATCCGGGACAGTTGGGAGCTATGGCTAACATGGCTGCAGTCACTGGATCCTCGCCACCTCTGGAAGAACCTGCTATTATCCACTCTATTCTAACATCAACCATTGGCCTAAGATTGAAGCTCATCCCCTATCAGGGGTGATGTCTGACCTCCCATTGAAGCTCATCCCCTATCCATAAGGTATCTGAGAAGTGTCTGATCGGGGGTGTCTGACCTCCCAGAAACGGTTCCCCCATCTGGACGGAGTGGCTTGCATGCTGCTCCCTATTTCCCCTAATAGAGGTGCAAAGATGAGCCCTGAATTCTCTTCATCAGTCCCATAGACTTTTAACTGCCATTGACTTGAAATGTGAGGGCGCAGGACCCCAGTCCTTAGTATCACTGGGGGTCCCAGTGGTCGAATCCCCTTGTCCAGTATAAAGTAGATAAGATTTAATCCTGGTAGCACCATAATAAGGCTAAGCCCACCCGTGGGGTGTAGGGGGCTCCCAGCAGACCTTTCCACAGAAGGTTGACGCCACGATTCCAGGAGCAATAATTGACTTGCTCCATGTTCTAGGCCAGCACACTATGGAGGGGATTCATCACTCCCTCTATATATGTTTTCTGGCATAGACGGTTAATATTGAGGTGCAAAAATGCGCCACAAGTCTCTGCCTCACCCATCACGTTCTTACCTGGTGCAGATTTCCATTAGGCTCAGGGACATTCAATAGATTTAGAAGCTGCAGCCTCTTCATAAATCTTCCATTCTCTGCTCCAGTCGGGGCCTATATTAAGACTGGGGTATGATACGCCAGTCTTAATAAAATTGCCCCTTGGTGCTGTGTTTTCCTCCTGCAGTGCATTGATGAGACTTGTTTCAGTCCCATCCACTTTACTGCTGTTGTATTTTGCAGGGGATTTTGCAGTGATTTTGCAGAGGCAGATCCAGTGTGGACTTGTCATGTGTGTCCCCGGCCTCATGATAACAAGCCATGTCATAGCGGCGGAGCCCTGACCATCTCCCCTACAAAACAGAGACAGAGATTAGAGGTCTCTGCACAGTCTTTATATACATATATATGCCTATACTATACAATGTATTGTCACCAAGGTGAACACTAGATGATTTTTTCAGCAGTCTGCAGCCCTGTAGCTTGGCCCAGTAAGTCAGTGTTTGTCCAGCAGATGGCGCTGTCTACCTGCACATTGCCCTCTATGTAATTCTGTGCTTCATGTCAGCAGGGCTCCCAGGCAGATGAATAGATAATACACTCTAACTATTAAAAAGGCAAAGGAGGAAAAAAAAAAAAACAATTGTGTCTTTCCTCAGTTATTAATCATAATTTATTGCTTAACATTTTCAGCGTCGAAGCAGCAAAAAACCCTCCATCCTTCTGTGGATACTGAAAGGCCAAAGGGAGGGGAAAGAAATCCAGTGTACATAGATTCTAAATATTTCAGGTTGTGTGACTTTGTGTTTGACCTTATGAGAAGATGAACTAATCCTGCAATATAATAGACTTTTATAGAGATATGGAAAATGGCTGCGCTTTATCTGCTTTACCATAGCAACCATCAGACAGCAGGCCGAGCCGAGATGCATGGGAGGTTATTAAATGTGCTGGGGTGTATTGGAAAAATACAGCTTTTTGTCATTGTGAGTCACTCCGAGTCTTTAATACGTAATATTTGGGTTATTAAAAAAACAACATGTTCAGTTCTCTTTACAGGGAAGCAGGAATTCAAGCTGCAGAATAGAAAAAACATGGCAGGACGCCGTGAACATTTGCAGCCGGGATATTTCAAGGTTTTCCAATGTATATTGTTACTATGTAGCAAGGGAATAAAAGCAAATAATAATAATATGTAATATTCATATGCACGGAACCAAGGCCAGTCACATCCTATATACACCTACAGGGACTCCGCTATATAGTCACATCCTATATACACCTACAGGGACTCCGCCAGATAGTCACATCCTATATACACCTACAGGGACTCCGCTATATAGTCACATCCTATATACACCTACAGGGACTCCGCCAGATAGTCACATCCTATATACACCTACAGGGACTCCGCCAGATAGTCACATCCTATATACACCTACAGGGACTCCGCTATATAGTCACATCCTATATACACCTACAGGGACTCCGCTATATAGTCACATCCTATATACACCTACAGGGACTCCGCTATATAGTCACATCCTATATACACCTACAGGGACTCCGCTATATAGTCACATCCTATATACACCTACAGGGACTCCGCTATATAGTCACATCCTATATACACCTACAGGGACACCGCCAGATAGTCACATCCTATATACACCTACAGGGACTCCGCTATATAGTCACATCCTATATACACCTACAGGGACTCCGCTATATAGTCACATCCTATATACACCTACAGGGACTCCGCTATATAGTCACATCCTATATACACCTACAGGGACTCTGCCAGATAGTCACATCCTATATACACCTACAGGGACTCCGCTATATAGTCACATCCTATATACACCTACAGGGACTCCGCTATATAGTCACATCCTATATACACCTACAGGGACTCCGCCAGATAGTCACATCCTATATACACCTACAGGGACTCCGCCAGATAGTCACATCCTATATACACCTACAGGGACTCCGCTATATAGTCACATCCTATATACACCTACAGGGACTCCGCTATATAGTCACATCCTATATACACCTACAGGGACTCCGCTATATAGTCACATCCTATATACACCTACAGGGACTCCGCCAGATAGTCACATCCTATATACACCTACAGGGACTCCGCCAGATAGTCACATCCTATATACACCTACAGGGACTCCGCTATATAGTCACATCCTATATACACCTACAGGGACTCCGCTATATAGTCACATCCTATATACACCTACAGGGACTCCGCTATATAGTCACATCCTATATACACCTACAGGGACTCTGCCAGATAGTCACATCCTATATACACCTACAGGGACTCCGCCAGATAGTCACATCCTATATACACCTACAGGGACTCCGCCAGATAGTCACATCCTATATACACCTACAGGGACTCCGCTATATAGTCACATCCTATATACACCTACAGGGACTCCGCTATATAGTCACATCCTATATACACCTACAGGGACTCCGCTATATAGTCACATCCTATATACACCTACAGGGACTCCGCCAGATAGTCACATCCTATATACACCTACAGGGACTCCGCTATATAGTCACATCCTATATACACCTACAGGGACTCCGCCAGATAGTCACATCCTATATACACCTACAGGGACTCTGCCAGATAGTCACATCCTATATACACCTACAGGGACTCCGCCAGATAGTCACATCCTATATACACCTACAGGGACTCCGATAGATAGTCACATCCTATATACACCTACAGGGACTCCGCTATATAGTCACATCCTATATACACCTACAGGGACTCCGCTATATAGTCACATCCTATATACACCTACAGGGACTCCGCTATATAGTCACATCCTATATACACCTACAGGGACTCCGCTATATAGTCACATCCTATATACACCTACAGGGACTCTGCTATATAGTCACATCCTATATACACCTACAGGGACTCCGCCAGATAGTCACATCCTATATACACCTACAGGGACTCCGCTATATAGTCACATCCTATATACACCTACAGGGACTCCGCTATATAGTCACATCCTATATACACCTACAGGGACTCCGCTATATAGTCACATCCTATATACACCTACAGGGACTCCGCTATATAGTCACATCCTATATACACCTACAGGGACTCCGCTATATAGTCACATCCTATATACACCTACAGGGACTCTGCTATATAGTCACATCCTATATACACCTACAGGGACTCCGCCAGATAGTCACATCCTATATACACCTACAGGGACTCCACCAGATAGTCACATCCTATATACACCTACAGGGACTCCGCTATATAGTCACATCCTATATACACCTACAGGGACTCCGCTATATAGTCACATCCTATATACACCTACAGGGACTCCGCTATATAGTCACATCCTATATACACCTACAGGGACTCCGCTATATAGTCACATCCTATATACACCTACAGGGACTCCGCTATATAGTCACATCCTATATACACCTACAGGGACTCCGCCAGATAGTCACATCCTATATACACCTACAGGGACTCCGCCAGATAGTCACATCCTATATACACCTACAGGGACTCCGCTATATAGTCACATCCTATATACACCTACAGGGACTCCGCTATATAGTCACATCCTATATACACCTACAGGGACTCCGCTATATAGTCACATCCTATATACACCTACAGGGACTCCGCTATATAGTCACATCCTATATACACCTACAGGGACTCCGCTATATAGTCACATCCTATATACACCTACAGGGACTCCGCTATATAGTCACATCCTATATACACCTACAGGGACTCCGCTATATAGTCACATCCTATATACACCTACAGGGACTCCGCCAGATAGTCACATCCTATATACACCTACAGGGACTCCGCCAGATAGTCACATCCTATATACACCTACAGGGACTCCGCTATATAGTCACATCCTATATACACCTACAGGGACTCCGCCAGATAGTCACATCCTATATACACCTACAGGGACTCCGCTATATAGTCACATCCTATATACACCTACAGGTACTCCGCTATATAGTCACATCCTATATACAAATACAGGGACTCTGCCAGATAGTCACATCCTATATACACCTACAGGGACTCCACCAGATAGTCACATCCTATATACACCTACAGGGACTCCGCTATATAGTCACATCCTATATACACCTACAGGGACTCCGATATATAGTCACATCCTATATACACCTATAGGGACTCCGCTATATAGTCACATCCTATATACACCTACAGGGACTCCGCTATATAGTCACATCCTATATACACCTACAGGGACTCCGCCAGATAGTCACATCCTATATACACCTACAGGGACTCCGCCAGATAGTCACATCCTATATACACCTACAGGGACTCCACCAGATAGTCACATCCTATATACACCTACAGGGACTCCGCTATATAGTCACATCCTATATACACCTACAGGGACTCCGCCAGATAGTCACATCCTATATACACCTACAGGGACTCCGCTATATAGTCACATCCTATATACACCTACAGGGACTCCGCTATATAGTCACATCCTATATACACCTACAGGGACTCCGCTATATAGTCACATCCTATATACACCTACAGGGACTCCGCTATATAGTCACATCCTATATACACCTACAGGGACTCCGCTATATAGTCACATCCTATATACACCTACAGGGACTCTGCTATATAGTCACATCCTATATACACCTACAGGGACTCCGCCAGATAGTCACATCCTATATACACCTACAGGGACTCCACCAGATAGTCACATCCTATATACACCTACAGGGACTCCGCTATATAGTCACATCCTATATACACCTACAGGGACTCCGCTATATAGTCACATCCTATATACACCTACAGGGACTCCGCTATATAGTCACATCCTATATACACCTACAGGGACTCCGCTATATAGTCACATCCTATATACACCTACAGGGACTCCGCTATATAGTCACATCCTATATACACCTACAGGGACTCCGCCAGATAGTCACATCCTATATACACCTACAGGGACTCCGCCAGATAGTCACATCCTATATACACCTACAGGGACTCCGCTATATAGTCACATCCTATATACACCTACAGGGACTCCGCTATATAGTCACATCCTATATACACCTACAGGGACTCCGCTATATAGTCACATCCTATATACACCTACAGGGACTCCGCTATATAGTCACATCCTATATACACCTACAGGGACTCCGCTATATAGTCACATCCTATATACACCTACAGGGACTCCGCTATATAGTCACATCCTATATACACCTACAGGGACTCCGCTATATAGTCACATCCTATATACACCTACAGGGACTCCGCCAGATAGTCACATCCTATATACACCTACAGGGACTCCGCCAGATAGTCACATCCTATATACACCTACAGGGACTCCGCTATATAGTCACATCCTATATACACCTACAGGGACTCCGCCAGATAGTCACATCCTATATACACCTACAGGGACTCCGCTATATAGTCACATCCTATATACACCTACAGGGACTCCGCTATATAGTCACATCCTATATACAAATACAGGGACTCTGCCAGATAGTCACATCCTATATACACCTACAGGGACTCCACCAGATAGTCACATCCTATATACACCTACAGGGACTCCGCTATATAGTCACATCCTATATACACCTACAGGGACTCCGATATATAGTCACATCCTATATACACCTATAGGGACTCCGCTATATAGTCACATCCTATATACACCTACAGGGACTCCGCTATATAGTCACATCCTATATACACCTACAGGGACTCCGCCAGATAGTCACATCCTATATACACCTACAGGGACTCCGCCAGATAGTCACATCCTATATACACCTACAGGGACTCCACCAGATAGTCACATCCTATATACACCTACAGGGACTCCGCTATATAGTCACATCCTATATACACCTACAGGGACTCCGCCAGATAGTCACATCCTATATACACCTACAGGGACTCCACCAGATAGTCACATCCTATATACACCTACAGGGACTCCGATATATAGTCACATCCTATATACACCTACAGGGACTCTGCTATATAGTCACATCCTATATACACCTACAGGGACTCCGCCAGATAGTCACATCCTATATACACCTACAGGGACTCCGCTATATAGTCACATCCTATATACACCTACAGGGACTCCGCCAGATAGTCACATCCTATATACACCTACAGGGACTCCACCAGATAGTCACATCCTATATACACCTACAGGGACTCCGATATATAGTCACATCCTATATACACCTACAGGGACTCCGCTATATAGTCACATCCTATATACACCTACAGGGACTCCGCTATATAGTCACATCCTATATACACCTACAGGGACTCTGCTATATAGTCACATCCTATATACACCTACAGGGACTCCGCTATATAGTCACATCCTATATACACCTACAGGGACTCCGCCAGATAGTCACATCCTATATACACCTACAGGGACTCCGCTATATAGTCACATCCTATATACACCTACAGGGACTCCGATAGATAGTCACATCCTATATACACCTACAGGGACTCTGCCAGATAGTCACATCCTATATACACCTACAGGGACTCCGCCAGATAGTCACATCCTATATACACCTACAGGGACTCTGCCAGATAGTCACATCCTATATACACCTACAGGGACTCCGCTATATAGTCACATCCTATATACACCTACAGGGACTCCGCCAGATAGTCACATCCTATATACACCTACAGAGACTCCGCTATATAGTCACATCCTATATACACCTACAGGGACTCCGCCAGATAGTCACATCCTATATACACCTACAGGGACTCCGCCAGATAGTCACATCCTATATACACCTTCAGGGACTCCGCTATATAGTCACATCCTATATACACCTACAGGGACTCCGCTATATAGTCACATCCTATATACACCTACAGGGACTCCGCTATATAGTCACATCCTATATACACCTACAGGGACTCCGCCAGATAGTCACATCCTATATACACCTACAGGGACTCCACCAGATAGTCACATCCTATATACACCTACAGGGACTCCGATATATAGTCACATCCTATATACACCTACAGGGACTCTGCTATATAGTCACATCCTATATACACCTACAGGGACTCCGCCAGATAGTCACATCCTATATACACCTACAGGGACTCCGCTATATAGTCACATCCTATATACACCTACAGGGACTCCGCCAGATAGTCACATCCTATATACACCTACAGGGACTCCACCAGATAGTCACATCCTATATACACCTACAGGGACTCCGATATATAGTCACATCCTATATACACCTACAGGGACTCCGCTATATAGTCACATCCTATATACACCTACAGGGACTCCGCTATATAGTCACATCCTATATACACCTACAGGGACTCCGCTATATAGTCACATCCTATATACACCTACAGGGACTCCGCTATATAGTCACATCCTATATACACCTACAGGGACTCCGCCAGATAGTCACATCCTATATACACCTACAGGGACTCCGCTATATAGTCACATCCTATATACACCTACAGGGACTCCGATAGATAGTCACATCCTATATACACCTACAGGGACTCTGCCAGATAGTCACATCCTATATACACCTACAGGGACTCCGCCAGATAGTCACATCCTATATACACCTACAGGGACTCTGCCAGATAGTCACATCCTATATACACCTACAGGGACTCCGCTATATAGTCACATCCTATATACACCTACAGGGACTCCGCCAGATAGTCACATCCTATATACACCTACAGAGACTCCGCTATATAGTCACATCCTATATACACCTACAGGGACTCCGCCAGATAGTCACATCCTATATACACCTACAGGGACTCCGCCAGATAGTCACATCCTATATACACCTTCAGGGACTCCGCTATATAGTCACATCCTATATACACCTACAGGGACTCCGCTATATAGTCACATCCTATATACACCTACAGGGACTCCGCTATATAGTCACATCCTATATACACCTACAGGGACTCCGCCAGATAGTCACATCCTATATACACCTACAGGGACTCCGCCAGATAGTCACATCCTATATACACCTACAGGGACTCCACCAGATAGTCACATCCTATATACACCTACAGGGACTCCACCAGATAGTCACATCCTATATACACCTACAGGGACTCCACCAGATAGTCACATCCTATATACACCTACAGGGACTCCGCCAGATAGTCACATCCTATATACACCTACAGGGACTCCGCTATATAGTCACATCCTATATACACCTACAGGGACTCCGCCAGATAGTCACATCCTATATACACCTACAGGGACTCCGCTATATAGTCACATCCTATATACACCTACAGGGACTCCGCCAGATAGTCACATCCTATATACACCTACAGGGACTCCGCTATATAGTCACATCCTATATACACCTACAGGGACTCCGCTATATAGTCACATCCTATATACACCTACAGGGACTCCGCTATATAGTCACATCCTATATACACCTACAGGGACTCCGCCAGATAGTCACATCCTATATACACCTACAGGGACTCCGCTATATAGTCACATCCTATATACACCTACAGGGACTCCGATAGATAGTCACATCCTATATACACCTACAGGGACTCTGCCAGATAGTCACATCCTATATACACCTACAGGGACTCCGCCAGATAGTCACATCCTATATACACCTACAGGGACTCTGCCAGATAGTCACATCCTATATACACCTACAGGGACTCCGCTATATAGTCACATCCTATATACACCTACAGGGACTCCGCCAGATAGTCACATCCTATATACACCTACAGAGACTCCGCTATATAGTCACATCCTATATACACCTACAGGGACTCCGCCAGATAGTCACATCCTATATACACCTACAGGGACTCCGCCAGATAGTCACATCCTATATACACCTTCAGGGACTCCGCTATATAGTCACATCCTATATACACCTACAGGGACTCCGCTATATAGTCACATCCTATATACACCTACAGGGACTCCGCTATATAGTCACATCCTATATACACCTACAGGGACTCCGCTATATAGTCACATCCTATATACAAATACAGGGACTCTGCCAGATAGTCACATCCTATATACACCTACAGGGACTCCACCAGATAGTCACATCCTATATACACCTACAGGGACTCCGCTATATAGTCACATCCTATATACACCTACAGGGACTCCGATATATAGTCACATCCTATATACACCTATAGGGACTCCGCTATATAGTCACATCCTATATACACCTACAGGGACTCCGCCAGATAGTCAAATCCTATATACACCTACAGGGACTCCGCCAGATAGTCACATCCTATATACACCTACAGGGACTCCACCAGATAGTCACATCCTATATACACCTACAGGGACTCCGCTATATAGTCACATCCTATATACACCTACAGGGACTCCGCCAGATAGTCACATCCTATATACACCTACAGGGACTCCACCAGATAGTCACATCCTATATACACCTACAGGGACTCCGATATATAGTCACATCCTATATACACCTACAGGGACTCTGCTATATAGTCACATCCTATATACACCTACAGGGACTCCGCCAGATAGTCACATCCTATATACACCTACAGGGACTCCGCTATATAGTCACATCCTATATACACCTACAGGGACTCCGCCAGATAGTCACATCCTATATACACCTACAGGGACTCCACCAGATAGTCACATCCTATATACACCTACAGGGACTCCGATATATAGTCACATCCTATATACACCTACAGGGACTCCGCTATATAGTCACATCCTATATACACCTACAGGGACTCCGCTATATAGTCACATCCTATATACACCTACAGGGACTCCGCTATATAGTCACATCCTATATACACCTACAGGGACTCCGCTATATAGTCACATCCTATATACACCTACAGGGACTCCGCCAGATAGTCACATCCTATATACACCTACAGGGACTCCGCTATATAGTCACATCCTATATACACCTACAGGGACTCCGATAGATAGTCACATCCTATATACACCTACAGGGACTCTGCCAGATAGTCACATCCTATATACACCTACAGGGACTCCGCCAGATAGTCACATCCTATATACACCTACAGGGACTCTGCCAGATAGTCACATCCTATATACACCTACAGGGACTCCGCTATATAGTCACATCCTATATACACCTACAGGGACTCCGCCAGATAGTCACATCCTATATACACCTACAGAGACTCCGCTATATAGTCACATCCTATATACACCTACAGGGACTCCGCCAGATAGTCACATCCTATATACACCTACAGGGACTCCGCCAGATAGTCACATCCTATATACACCTTCAGGGACTCCGCTATATAGTCACATCCTATATACACCTACAGGGACTCCGCTATATAGTCACATCCTATATACACCTACAGGGACTCCGCTATATAGTCACATCCTATATACACCTACAGGGACTCCGCCAGATAGTCACATCCTATATACACCTACAGGGACTCCGCCAGATAGTCACATCCTATATACACCTACAGGGACTCCACCAGATAGTCACATCCTATATACACCTACAGGGACTCCACCAGATAGTCACATCCTATATACACCTACAGGGACTCCACCAGATAGTCACATCCTATATACACCTACAGGGACTCCGCCAGATAGTCACATCCTATATACACCTACAGGGACTCCGCTATATAGTCACATCCTATATACACCTACAGGGACTCCGCCAGATAGTCACATCCTATATACACCTACAGGGACTCCGCTATATAGTCACATCCTATATACACCTACAGGGACTCCGCCAGATAGTCACATCCTATATACACCTACAGGGACTCCGCTATATAGTCACATCCTATATACACCTACAGGGACTCCGCTATATAGTCACATCCTATATACACCTACAGGGACTCCGCTATATAGTCACATCCTATATACACCTACAGGGACTCCGCCAGATAGTCACATCCTATATACACCTACAGGGACTCCGCTATATAGTCACATCCTATATACACCTACAGGGACTCCGATAGATAGTCACATCCTATATACACCTACAGGGACTCTGCCAGATAGTCACATCCTATATACACCTACAGGGACTCCGCCAGATAGTCACATCCTATATACACCTACAGGGACTCTGCCAGATAGTCACATCCTATATACACCTACAGGGACTCCGCTATATAGTCACATCCTATATACACCTACAGGGACTCCGCCAGATAGTCACATCCTATATACACCTACAGAGACTCCGCTATATAGTCACATCCTATATACACCTACAGGGACTCCGCCAGATAGTCACATCCTATATACACCTACAGGGACTCCGCCAGATAGTCACATCCTATATACACCTTCAGGGACTCCGCTATATAGTCACATCCTATATACACCTACAGGGACTCCGCTATATAGTCACATCCTATATACACCTACAGGGACTCCGCTATATAGTCACATCCTATATACACCTACAGGGACTCCGCCAGATAGTCACATCCTATATACACCTACAGGGACTCCGCCAGATAGTCACATCCTATATACACCTACAGGGACTCCACCAGATAGTCACATCCTATATACACCTACAGGGACTCCACCAGATAGTCACATCCTATATACACCTACAGGGACTCCACCAGATAGTCACATCCTATATACACCTACAGGGACTCCGCCAGATAGTCACATCCTATATACACCTACAGGGACTCCGCTATATAGTCACATCCTATATACACCTACAGGGACTCCGCCAGATAGTCACATCCTATATACACCTACAGGGACTCCGCTATATAGTCACATCCTATATACACCTACAGGGACTCCGCCAGATAGTCACATCCTATATACACCTACAGGGACTCCGCTATATAGTCACATCCTATATACACCTACAGGGACTCCGCCAGATAGTCACATCCTATATACACCTACAGGGACTCCGCTATATAGTCACATCCTATATACACCTACAGGGACTCCGCTATATGGTCACATGCTATATACACCAACAGGGACTCCGCCAGATAGTCACATCCTATATACACCTACAGGGACTCCGCCAGATAGTCACATCCTATATACACCTACAGGGACTCCGCTATATAGTCACATCCTATATACACCTACAGGGACTCCGCCAGATAGTCACATCCTATATACACCTACAGGGACTCCGCTATATAGTCACATCCTATATACACCTACAGGGACTCCGCTATATAGTCACATCCTATATACAAATACAGGGACTCTGCCAGATAGTCACATCCTATATACACCTACAGGGACTCCACCAGATAGTCACATCCTATATACACCTACAGGGACTCCGCTATATAGTCACATCCTATATACACCTACAGGGACTCCGATATATAGTCACATCCTATATACACCTATAGGGACTCCGCTATATAGTCACATCCTATATACACCTACAGGGACTCCGCCAGATAGTCAAATCCTATATACACCTACAGGGACTCCGCCAGATAGTCACATCCTATATACACCTACAGGGACTCCACCAGATAGTCACATCCTATATACACCTACAGGGACTCCGCTATATAGTCACATCCTATATACACCTACAGGGACTCCGCCAGATAGTCACATCCTATATACACCTACAGGGACTCCACCAGATAGTCACATCCTATATACACCTACAGGGACTCCGATATATAGTCACATCCTATATACACCTACAGGGACTCTGCTATATAGTCACATCCTATATACACCTACAGGGACTCCGCCAGATAGTCACATCCTATATACACCTACAGGGACTCCGCTATATAGTCACATCCTATATACACCTACAGGGACTCCGCCAGATAGTCACATCCTATATACACCTACAGGGACTCCACCAGATAGTCACATCCTATATACACCTACAGGGACTCCGATATATAGTCACATCCTATATACACCTACAGGGACTCCGCTATATAGTCACATCCTATATACACCTACAGGGACTCCGCTATATAGTCACATCCTATATACACCTACAGGGACTCCGCTATATAGTCACATCCTATATACACCTACAGGGACTCCGCTATATAGTCACATCCTATATACACCTACAGGGACTCCGCCAGATAGTCACATCCTATATACACCTACAGGGACTCCGCTATATAGTCACATCCTATATACACCTACAGGGACTCCGATAGATAGTCACATCCTATATACACCTACAGGGACTCTGCCAGATAGTCACATCCTATATACACCTACAGGGACTCCGCCAGATAGTCACATCCTATATACACCTACAGGGACTCTGCCAGATAGTCACATCCTATATACACCTACAGGGACTCCGCTATATAGTCACATCCTATATACACCTACAGGGACTCCGCCAGATAGTCACATCCTATATACACCTACAGAGACTCCGCTATATAGTCACATCCTATATACACCTACAGGGACTCCGCCAGATAGTCACATCCTATATACACCTACAGGGACTCCGCCAGATAGTCACATCCTATATACACCTTCAGGGACTCCGCTATATAGTCACATCCTATATACACCTACAGGGACTCCGCTATATAGTCACATCCTATATACACCTACAGGGACTCCGCTATATAGTCACATCCTATATACACCTACAGGGACTCCGCCAGATAGTCACATCCTATATACACCTACAGGGACTCCGCCAGATAGTCACATCCTATATACACCTACAGGGACTCCACCAGATAGTCACATCCTATATACACCTACAGGGACTCCACCAGATAGTCACATCCTATATACACCTACAGGGACTCCACCAGATAGTCACATCCTATATACACCTACAGGGACTCCGCCAGATAGTCACATCCTATATACACCTACAGGGACTCCGCTATATAGTCACATCCTATATACACCTACAGGGACTCCGCCAGATAGTCACATCCTATATACACCTACAGGGACTCCGCTATATAGTCACATCCTATATACACCTACAGGGACTCCGCCAGATAGTCACATCCTATATACACCTACAGGGACTCCGCTATATAGTCACATCCTATATACACCTACAGGGACTCCGCTATATAGTCACATCCTATATACACCTACAGGGACTCCGCCAGATAGTCACATCCTATATACACCTACAGGGACTCCGCTATATAGTCACATCCTATATACACCTACAGGGACTCCGCTATATGGTCACATGCTATATACACCAACAGGGACTCCGCCAGATAGTCACATCCTATATACACCTACAGGGACTCCGCTATATAGTCACATCCTATATACACCTACAGGGACTCCGCTATATAGTCACATCCTATATACACCTACAGGGACTCTGCTATATAGTCACATCCTATATACACCTACAGGGACTCCACCAGATAGTCACATCCTATATACACCTACAGGGACTCCGCTATATAGTCACATCCTATATACACCTACAGGGACTCCGCCAGATAGTCACATCCTATATACACCTACAGGGACTCCACCAGATAGTCACATCCTATATACACCTACAGGGACTCCGCTATATAGTCACATCCTATATACACCTACAGGGACTCCGCCAGATAGTCACATCCTATATACACCTACAGGGACTCCGCCAGATAGTCACATCCTATATACACCTACAGGGACTCCGCCAGATAGTCACATCCTATATACAGCTACAGGGACTCCGCTATATAGTCACATCCTATATACACCTACAGGGACTCCGCCAGATAGTCACATCCTATATACACCTACAGGGACTCCGCCAGATAGTCACATCCTATATACACCTACAGGGACTCCGCTATATAGTCACATCCTATATACACCTACAGGGACTCCGCCAGATAGTCACATCCTATATACACCTACAGGGACTCCGCCAGATAGTCACATCCTATATACACCTACAGGGACTCCGCCAGATAGTCACATCCTATATACAGCTACAGGGACTCCGCTATATAGTCACATCCTATATACACCTACAGGGACTCCGCCAGATAGTCACATCCTATATACACCTACAGGGACTCCGCCAGATAGTCACATCCTATATACACCTACAGGGACTCCGCTATATAGTCACATCCTATATACACCTACAGGGACTCCGCCAGATAGTCACATCCTATATACACCTACAGGGACTCCGCTATATAGTCACATCCTATATACACCTACAGGGACTCCGCCAGATAGTCACATCCTATATACACCTACAGGGACTCCGCCAGATAGTCACATCCTATATACACCTACAGGGATTCCGCTATATAGTCACATCCTATATACACCTACAGGGACTCCGCTATATAGTCACATCCTATTTACACCAACAGGGACTCCGCCAGATAGTCACATCCTATATACACCTACAGGGACTCCGCTATATAGTCACATCCTATATACACCTACAGGGACTCCGCTATATAGTCACATCCTATATACACCTACAGGGACTCCGCTATATAGTCACATCCTATATACACCTACAGGGACTCTGCCAGATAGTCACATCCTATATACACCTACAGGGACTCTGCCAGATAGTCACATCCTATATACACCTACAGGGACTCCGCCAGATAGTCACATCCTATATACACCTACAGGGACTCCGCTATATAGTCACATCCTATATACACCTACAGGGACTCCACCAGATAGTCACATCCTATATACACCTACAGGGACTCCGCTATATAGTCACATCCTATATACACCTACAGGGACTCCGCCAGATAGTCACATCCTATATACACCTGCAGGGACTCCGCCAGATAGTCACATCCTATATACACCTACAGGGACTCCGCTATATAGTCACATCCTATATACACCTACAGGGACTCCGCCAGATAGTCACATCCTATATACACCTACAGGGACTCCGCCAGATAGTCACATCCTATATACACCTACAGGGACTCCGCTATATAGTCACATCCTATATACACCTATAGGGACTCCGCTATATAGTCACATCCTATATACACCTACAGGGACTCCGCCAGATAGTCACATCCTATATACACCTACAGGGACTCCGCTATATAGTCACATCCTATATACACCTACAGGGACTCCGATAGATAGTCACATCCTATATACACCTACAGGGACTCCGCCAGATAGTCACATCCTATATACACCTACAGGGACTCCACCAGATAGTCACATCCTATATACACCTACAGGGACTCCGCTATATAGTCACATCCTATATACACCTACAGGGACTCCGCTATATAGTCACATCCTATATACACCTACAGGGACTCCGCCAGATAGTCCCATCCTATATACACCTACAGGGACTCCGCCAGATAGTCACATCCTATATACACCTACAGGGACTCCGCTATATAGTCACATCCTATATACACCTACAGGGACTCCGCTATATAGTCACATCCTATATACACCTACAGGGACTCTGCCAGATAGTCACATCCTATATACACCTACAGGGACTCCGATAGATAGTCACATCCTATATACACCTACAGGGACTCTGCCAGATAGTCACATCCTATATACACCTACAGGGACTCCGCCAGATAGTCACATCCTATATACACCTACAGGGACTCCGCTATATAGTCACATCCTATATACACCTACAGGGACTCCGCCAGATAGTCACATCCTATATACACCTACAGGGACTCCGCCAGATAGTCACATCCTATATACACCTACAGGGACTCCGCCAGATAGTCACATCCTATATACACCTACAGGGACTCCGCTATATAGTCACATCCTATATACACCTACAGAGACTCCACCAGATAGTCACATCCTATATACACCTACAGGGACTCCGATAGATAGTCACATCCTATATACACCTACAGGGACTCCGCCAGATAGTCACATCCTATATACACCTACAGGGACTCCGCTATATAGTCACATCCTATATACACCTACAGGGACTCCGCTATATAGTCACATCCTATATACACCTACAGGGACTCCGCCAGATAGTCACATCCTATATACACCTACAGGGACTCCGCCAGATAGTCACATCCTATATACACCTACAGGGACTCCGCTATATAGTCACATCCTATATACACCTACAGGGACTCCGCCAGATAGTCACATCCTATATACACCTACAGGGACTCCGCCAGATAGTCACATCCTATATACACCTACAGGGACTCCGCCAGATAGTCACATCCTATATACAGCTACAGGGACTCCGCTATATAGTCACATCCTATATACACCTACAGGGACTCCGCCAGATAGTCACATCCTATATACACCTACAGGGACTCCGCCAGATAGTCACATCCTATATACACCTACAGGGACTCCGCTATATAGTCACATCCTATATACACCTACAGGGACTCCGCCAGATAGTCACATCCTATATACACCTACAGGGACTCCGCTATATAGTCACATCCTATATACACCTACAGGGACTCCGCCAGATAGTCACATCCTATATACACCTACAGGGACTCCGCCAGATAGTCACATCCTATATACACCTACAGGGATTCCGCTATATAGTCACATCCTATATACACCTACAGGGACTCCGCTATATAGTCACATCCTATTTACACCAACAGGGACTCCGCCAGATAGTCACATCCTATATACACCTACAGGGACTCCGCTATATAGTCACATCCTATATACACCTACAGGGACTCCGCTATATAGTCACATCCTATATACACCTACAGGGACTCCGCTATATAGTCACATCCTATATACACCTACAGGGACTCTGCCAGATAGTCACATCCTATATACACCTACAGGGACTCTGCCAGATAGTCACATCCTATATACACCTACAGGGACTCCGCCAGATAGTCACATCCTATATACACCTACAGGGACTCCGCTATATAGTCACATCCTATATACACCTACAGGGACTCCACCAGATAGTCACATCCTATATACACCTACAGGGACTCCGCTATATAGTCACATCCTATATACACCTACAGGGACTCCGCCAGATAGTCACATCCTATATACACCTGCAGGGACTCCGCCAGATAGTCACATCCTATATACACCTACAGGGACTCCGCTATATAGTCACATCCTATATACACCTACAGGGACTCCGCCAGATAGTCACATCCTATATACACCTACAGGGACTCCGCCAGATAGTCACATCCTATATACACCTACAGGGACTCCGCTATATAGTCACATCCTATATACACCTATAGGGACTCCGCTATATAGTCACATCCTATATACACCTACAGGGACTCCGCCAGATAGTCACATCCTATATACACCTACAGGGACTCCGCTATATAGTCACATCCTATATACACCTACAGGGACTCCGATAGATAGTCACATCCTATATACACCTACAGGGACTCCGCCAGATAGTCACATCCTATATACACCTACAGGGACTCCACCAGATAGTCACATCCTATATACACCTACAGGGACTCCGCTATATAGTCACATCCTATATACACCTACAGGGACTCCGCTATATAGTCACATCCTATATACACCTACAGGGACTCCGCCAGATAGTCCCATCCTATATACACCTACAGGGACTCCGCCAGATAGTCACATCCTATATACACCTACAGGGACTCCGCTATATAGTCACATCCTATATACACCTACAGGGACTCCGCTATATAGTCACATCCTATATACACCTACAGGGACTCTGCCAGATAGTCACATCCTATATACACCTACAGGGACTCCGATAGATAGTCACATCCTATATACACCTACAGGGACTCTGCCAGATAGTCACATCCTATATACACCTACAGGGACTCCGCCAGATAGTCACATCCTATATACACCTACAGGGACTCCGCTATATAGTCACATCCTATATACACCTACAGGGACTCCGCCAGATAGTCACATCCTATATACACCTACAGGGACTCCGCCAGATAGTCACATCCTATATACACCTACAGGGACTCCGCCAGATAGTCACATCCTATATACACCTACAGGGACTCCGCTATATAGTCACATCCTATATACACCTACAGAGACTCCACCAGATAGTCACATCCTATATACACCTACAGGGACTCCGATAGATAGTCACATCCTATATACACCTACAGGGACTCCGCCAGATAGTCACATCCTATATACACCTACAGGGACTCCGCTATATAGTCACATCCTATATACACCTACAGGGACTCCGCTATATAGTCACATCCTATATACACCTATAGGGACTCCGCTATATAGTCACATCCTATATACACCTATAGGGACTCCGCCAGATAGTCACATCCTATATACAGCTACAGGGACTCCGCCAGATAGTCACATCCTATATACACCTACAGGGACTCCGCCAGATAGTCACATCCTATATACACCTACAGGGACTCCGCCAGATAGTCACATCCTATATACACTTAGAGGGATTCCGGACTATCCCTCACTAGAATTGTGCACCATAATACACCACCAGTAATACAATGCACCCCAAAAGGGATGTGCCCCAATACTGTCACGACATGTATTATAAGCTAGATCTGCTGTATGGGTCCTCTCCAGCATAATACTAAATCTTAGTATACATACATGACCGGGAGCACGGTCTGAGGGAGGTTCCGATACTCCATTCCCAGGATTATGGATCATGTCCTGTCCAGCTCTAGGAAAACAGATTGGAATGGAACCCGCCATTGTATTCAATGTAGAATGTAATATATAATGGATGACACCTGATGTGTTACCCTTTAATCCCCCTTGGCTTGCACACAATCCTTATGGTTCCACACCACCATGACATAGGCGACATAGGCACTCTGTTGATACACAGCTCCTACATACAACACCATAAGGCCAGGGCTATAGTGAATAAGTCACATACAACTTACAACAGTGTTGCAGCCGCACAAAGCTACGATGTGACACAATAGTAATTGTGACTTAGGTTTCCTTATGATAAAACTGTAACATTCTCTGATGTGTCTGCTCGGTAGGTTCGGCACAATGCTCCATTTGGGGCTACCAAATTGTCATCCACTGTGTGCAGTGCAGACACAGGACAAACTGTTATATGTGAACGTAGTCTTATACACAGTGTCGGACTGCTTGGGCCCTCCCGATAAAATTATTCTGGGAGCCAAACCTCTGAAGATCACCTAGGCAGTAGACCATAGTACCCTTTATATTTGGGTGTCTTCTGCTGGACATGATGGTGTTTGACCCTTGGCTCAGTACTGAATCCACTAGGTGAGTCCGACATGGGGTGGACACAACTTTATTTTATTACCAATTGTGTATGAACCAAGTAAAGTAAAAAATTGGATGTATATGGAGGTACAGCGCGGGCCCTGAGATTTCTATGGACACTATATATCAATTCTGTAACAATATGTGGTTCCTATGGGACAAGATGGTGGGTGGCCTTGCTTTTCTATGTACTCAAAACATGTCTATGACTCTTATGGAAAGACCTGAGGGCCT